>NW_025999898.1:169614-176666 GCF_001458135.2 Marmota marmota marmota
GCCCGCCCACCCTCAATGGCCTCTAGGAGGCGCAGTCCACGTTTGGCAGCACTAGGCAAGCTGGCCACCTAGACACCAGCATCCTGCAGCAGGCAGTCGCCCCCGACCAGGTCCAGTGGACCTGGGAGGATTGGAGGGATGCACGATCACCCAGAACAGCATGGGCCCCTGCAGCGTTGCCCTCCAACCTGATTATCCAGGACCTGGCTCCTAGGAGATATCGTCCAGCCAGGGAAATGGCCTAGGGCCCTAGCAGCCATATGGAGTAGAGGGAATGGCAGCTGTTGACATCTGAAGGTAGGGGAGCATTCAGGGCAGCTAGGTGGGTTACGCGAAGTTGAGTTTGAAATCATCACACAAACTCTGGCAGGGTGCCCCTACTTTCATAGCAAGCTGATAAAGTAACAGCTTGAACCTGTCAAAAATGAACTCAAAGTTAAGGGAGGTGGGTGGCTAAAGAGTGTTATTTTCATGAAAAAAAGCAATCAAAAGAACAGACTGAATGTGTTGTTAATTAACTTATATTAGTGGTTTTGTTTCCTTAAATTTTCAAATACTTAAATTTAACATCTTCATAATATAATTAGAGAGCTAGAATATTTATGTAAAATATTTATGTAAAATCTGGAGAAATATAATTATTCTAGAAATTAAGTTTGACAGGTAGCGTGTCAATTTCTGAAAGCTTATTACTCGATATCAATAAGTTTTTAGCACCTAAAGGGAATTAATTGGTCAATGGTATCAAATAAATATATAAATGAAATAGTTCCAAAATATTCCATCTCATTTATTTTCTTTCACCATTTTGGTGAGAGAGGAAGAAAATTCCTAATGTGATATCCTTTTTATTCCCTTTTGCAAGTCTTTTCAATTTTCATATACTTTCCAGATTTTTGCTGTTTTAGTTAGCTGCTAACTAAAAATCAACTTGAGGAGAAAAAGTTGATTTTCACTCATGGTTTCAGAGGTTCAGTCAGACAACTCTATAGCTCTGAGGTGAGGTCGAACACCCCAACAGAAAGGCATGGCAGACGAAAGCAGGTAAGGACATAGAAATCAGGAAGCAGAGAAAGGGCTCAGCTCACCAAGAACAAAATATAAAACCCAAAGTCACACCAATGACCTATTTCCTCTAGCCATACCCTCCCTGCCTACGTTTACTGCCCAGTTAATCCATATCACTGTTGAATACCCTGATTAGTATATTCCTCTCATAATCAAATAATTTCACCTCTTAAAATTCTTGCATTGTCTCACACATAAACTTTTGAGGGACACCCCATATCTAAACCGTAACACTGTCCTGTATGTGAAATATCACATATGTGAAATATCATTGCATAGATATATGCTGAAATCCTATTTTCATTTAGGCAGCATGTGTCTTTGAAATATATGGAATGCTGCAGAATGTCAAAGATTATATTACCCAGTCTTAAAGAAGAAAGAAATTATGACATTTGCTGGTAAATGGATAGAGCTGAACAATATCATGCTAAGTGAAGAAAGTCAGTCCCACAGAACCAAAGGCCAAATATTTTCTCTGATATGCATATTCTAACTTATAATAAGGGGGGAAGGGAAGAATAATGGTAATTTGGATTAGGTAGAGGGAAGTGAACGGGGAGGGGGTATTGGGGTAGGAAGGGCAGTAGAATGAATTGGACATTTTACCCTATGTGTATATAAGACTACATGACTGGTGTGAATCTATATCATGTACAACCAGAAAAAGGAGAAATTACACTCCATTTTATGTATGATGTGTCAAAATACATTCTACTTTCCTATATAACTAATGAGAACAAATAAAAATATTATATAAATAAAAGGAATTTATAAAGAAATGTTTATTTAAGAAGAACTGTATGGATTATATTATATTCAACACACCTACTGGTTTGTGACTGTTTAATAATGCTCTTATAATGATCAATGTTAGTAGAATTGTCCCCACTTCAAAATTCCAAGAGTTATAGATAGCACACATTGCTGGTTCATTAATACAAATTTACCCAAGTCCAAATTTTCTTTTAAACTACTGTAGAGGACTTATAAGTTTGACTTTTAAAGATTGATTCCAAAAGATTTTTTTATATTAAGACTTTTACAATTATAATAGAAAGGATATAACTAAAAAAATAACTTTATGTTATAATTTCACCAAGTAATTTTTAACTATAATTAACAATATAGTCTGCATCCAAAATATGTAATAACATAAGTAGTACTTTCATTATTTAAATAATTGTGTTAATTTTTGAGCTCTTGTCATTATGTTCAACATTTTATTTAGTAAATATATATTTACTTGTAACATATATGAATGAAAAAGTATAAAAGCACATCAAATAGTAAAATACTATAGCTTCTATGTAGATTACATTTTTTTTGATTAATTATTCCATCAAGTAAAAGAGTAGATACATAGGATATACCAGCTATTTCCTATGGCAATCTCATAAAAAAAATTTCATTATACAAATAATGGTATCAATAATACCATATTTCTTGCCTATATTTTGCATTGGAATCAAAACATCTGTTTATATGAATTTTGATTTTATTACCCTTATATTTTCTAATGTGCAAAATACATTAAACTTGGCTGTGTTATACAGTAAAGATTAAATAATATATATCTTAATCTACTTACTCTGTTTTTTTATACATCTAAAACTTGGATTAAAAAATAGTTTGTCATCTGGAGAAGAAAATGCACTGGTTAATTGATTCAAACATTTACACTTCATTTATCTTATACATTTTCCTGTGTGTTTGTTTAGGTGTGTGTGTGCCTAAAACACATTTGGATGATAGTCAAAATTTAGCCCTGGGGGCTGGAGTTGTGGCTCAGTGGTAAAGTGCTTGCCTTGCACACGTGACCACTGTGTTTGATCCTCAGCACCACATAAAAATAAATAAAGATATTGTGTTCATCTACAACTAAAAAATATTTTAAAAAATTCACCCCTGAAAGAGTAAGAAAGGAAAATTAAGGACACTTGATAAACTCAATGTGATGCTTCAAAATTGACTGAATTTAAAAAATGAACATGTGGGGCTGGGGCTACTGCTCAGCGACAGAGCACTTTCCTAGCATACATGAGGTACTGGATTCAATCCTCAGCACCACATAAAAATTAATTAAAAAAAGGCATTCTGTTCATCAACAATTACAAAAAAACATTAAAAAATGAACATTTAGACACACATGCAAAGCAGGTATACGTTTATAGGAAAAACATAAATTTAGGGAAAAATTTTAAATTAAAAAATGGAAAAAAGTTAAATGGAAAAATAATTACTAGATTTGAAACAAAGTGTTTTCATAAAACCAGAGTGAAAGAGTGTTAGCCACATTTGCTGGTTTCCTTCCATTTGGTCTTACATTTGCTTTTCACCCATCTCAATTCTGCTGTGCTCTAGGAGGCAGATATTGTATGCATCAAAATACTTTAGTTCTCTAGTATCTAGTCAAGAGATCATAGGAAAGGGACAAAATAAAATCTGGGTGATTATATCTCATTTTTCTTCCCCCATTTTTGCTGGCTGTCTCAAAGTTTTATGGACTATCTCACATCCTCCCTTAACAACATCTCTTCAAGTTGTCTGTGCCTTGTTGAGAGCCACAGCCGAAGGGGCCCCAGCAAACTTCCAGCTGCCAGCAAACTTCCAGCTGCCAGCTAATGATTGGCTCACAGCAGCCCCAGCAAACTTCTATGGGGATTAGTCGCCACTCCTAGGCCTCGAAGCGTTTGAGTGGCTTGTTGTAATGGCCAATGTTTTGGCCATTCTTGACGAGAGATGATGCTAAGGTCTGCACCTGTATCCAGTAGCCCGTTAAATTCATGTCCTTGAATATTTAGTTTTAGCATGGGGCGAGAATCTAAATTTAAAGAAAGCATAGCCCAATCTACACCTGTGGAGCCTAATCCCTTGGAACCTCTTTCTACAGTACAACTGGAAAATTTATCATGTAGGCTGGGTATTATTAGTAACTGTGCTATTCTATCTCCTGGTGAAATTACTGATATACCCTTTGGAGAACTGGCTATAATTTTTATTTCACCTTCATAATCGGGATCAATTACCCCAGGACTTATCATAAGTCCTTTTAGAGTAGAAGACCGCGTCCCAATAATAAGCCTACTGTTCCTTTGGGAAGAGGTCCTTTTACGCCTGTGGGAATGATTTGAACTCCCATCTCTGGAGTTAGTACTGCTCTGGTGGAGGCGCAGATGTCCAACCCTGCGCTCCCTCTGGTTTGTCTGATGAGAGATCTAATGGACAATGTGTCCTGGGCACTACCGTGATGGGGTTGCTGGGTTCCTCCAGTGCTCCGTATATTTGTGGTCTTGGGCCCCGGAGCATTGGGCCCCCCTGTCCATTTTTTAGCAATGGAGCCCGATGCCTTTCTCCACGATATCGTGGATAGACACCTGGTCCTTGTTCGTTTTTTGATAATGGAGTACCCTCTGTGGTGGTTTGAGAACGGCATTCTGGGGGAGGTTGAGAGGCTTGTGGGAAGCGGGTGGTGGCAGTTGGGCTCTGAGGGTTTTTCCTGAAGAGCTGTGTGGTGCGGTGTGTGTGTTCTAAAAATAAAGTTTGTTTCTTTTGACAAGTGGCTCCTGAATTGTGCGCAGCCAGACTGCGGCAGTGCCTGCCCTTAGATGAAAGATGTTAATGGAATCCTGTTATAGTTTTGTCAAATGCAATGTATTTTATAAATTTCTTCACCTTATATCTGTATTAAATTCCTAATTTATATGCAATAAAATTGGTCTCTCACCTTGATGCTTGCATAGCTGATGTGCTTTCCTAGGAAAAAATGGCATTATAGTATCCATGGCACATGATGGATTATCAATATCAAGTTATCACCAGTTTGCATGGGAAGAAGTATAGTGGCAGAGCTAGTTTTGAAAGATTGTTTCACTTAGTTGCTACAATTATCATAGTGACTAAAAGATTTTGTAGAGTTTTTTATTTTAGTTTATGACTCTAGAAAGTATATAGTGGGAAAAAGAGAATTTGAATGTTCGCAGCAGAATATATGAGCTTATCTTTTAATATTCACCTATGAATAGATTTTCTACCTTCAGTTTTTTAAACAAAAATTTGCAGTTGCAGAAGGACAAAATACCGTTATTTTATTTATTTTTATAAGGGCTAAAAATTCAACTGAGTGCCTCACTTGTACTATGTAAGTTCTCTGCCAATGAGCTATAGCCCCAGCCCTCCTCAAATGTTACTTGGCAAATATCACAAAAGACCAAGCTCACATGAGACCTAGCTTTGCCTTTTAAATATCACAGGATTAACTAAATGTCACCATATCTATTCTTATAGGTGGAAGAAAAAGACAAGACAAAGAAAAGTTTGATCCCTGAAAGAAGAGATGAAGAGATGAGACTGAGATTTTTTAATTCTCAGATCCCATTAATAAAACTTGCTCTCCTCAACAATCAGAACAAACTAAGCTTTACCTGCTATATTAGTTACCTGTTGCTGTGTAACAAACAAATTGCAAAACCACAAACATTATCGCACACTGGTTCTAAGGATCAGGATCACAAGCCCAATTGTGACCAGGTGAGTGGTTTTAGTTCAGCATCTCTTCTATGTATGCATTCACAGTGTCAGTTAGGTTGAATTCATCCAACATTTAGCTGGGGACAGAGGATCTGCTTCCCCAAACATTTGCTTACATATCTGTTAGCTGGAGACTCCAGATCTTTCCATGCTTGAGATAATAAATACCTGTTGTTGTCAGGAGTGGTGGTGAACACCTGTAATCCCAGGGCCTCAGGAGGCGGAAGCAGGAAGATGGTGAGTTGAAGACAAGTCTCAGTACCTTAGAGACATATTGCTTCAAAATTTAAAAAAGAGGCTGAGGGTGGGTCTGGGGATGTTGCTAGATTTGTAATAGACCACTCCTGGATTCAATCCCTAATACAAAAATTTGTTTTAAACCACTAAGTTTCTGAGGAATTCCTTAATCAGTGTTGGGCCATGATTTATGTTTTGGGTACCAGAATTAGGATGTGACCATAAAAATATTAAAATATGGGAGTAAGTTTGGAAATGGACAGTGGGCAATACCTAGAAAAACTTGGTATGAAAAACAATAGTAAAAATCTAACTGGCCTTATCTCATACATTGCATAGGCTTTCAGTGAGGGGTTAGTGGAAGAGGAGCATGAATTAGAAATTGGAAGAAGGAAGAGACTTGTTAATATAAAATAGAGTTAACACAGATTTTGGCCTACCTGACTATCATAATAAATGTTAATAGCAAATTTTTTATGAGATTCTCATTTAAGGGCCAAAAACTGATTTGTAGGCAATAACCTCTTTTTTCATGTGGAACATTAAGGTGAATGGAACATTATGTTAAATAAGCAAAACATTAAATAGTTATGTATAATTGTAAAATATAGGCCAAATATAGTAAATAACTTCAGAAATTTCATGATATCTATAGTCCACAATCTCTGGGGATTTGAACTGCAAACCACTGAAATTGTGATTAGGCCTATTTTCCAATTTTATTTTGAATGGCACATTGAATGATTCAATGACTGTATTTAGAAAGCCTTGCAAAGTCTGTGTGGTTAAAATAAGCAAAGTGGAGATATAAGTTTATGTAAAGATGTGATACAAGATGAGTGGAGTGGCAGAAGAAAAAAGACACCAAATATTCTGGAAAAATAGATATAATGGAACTGAGTTTACTTTAAAATTCCCATTATAGTCAGTATATCTACATCAAGTATATCTTTATAATTTTATGAGAAGCATAGCTTCTATTTTTAATATTCAGGGAACATTATTTTTAAATAATAAATCAAATAGACACAGCTTTCATTTACCTAAACATCCATAATCCAATGTGAATATAAAATGCAATCAATTGCCAAATTACACATGAAATACAAAGGGAATGCATTATACATATGTGAAATGATTGTTAGCTATAGCAAATTATCAGCCAAATTAAAATCATTGTACATTTTAAAACAATAACACCAAAAAAAAAAAAAAAA
>NW_025999898.1:177274-199525 GCF_001458135.2 Marmota marmota marmota
AAAAAAAAAAAAAAAAACACCTCAAAGCCAATTATCTATAGTAAACCAAGGGCAAGAGTGATGTGGAATGATGAAATTCAAGCAAAGAGTAAGACGCCTGCTATGAATTTAAAGCAATAACTTTCATTTTTTAAATTACAATAAAATAGGTAACCAAAATTTGTTTCAAAGTGGGAAACAAGTGCAGGGATTGATTTATTTACTGGGTGAGAAAGGAGGGTAACAGTTCAGCTTGAACCTGCTGGCCCAAGGTTGGCCAATTCCTTTCCTATTGTATCAGTTGAGTTCCTAGATGCCCTTAACCACTCCTCTCCCTTACTCTCCTCCTTACCTGAGGGTATGTCAGAAGTCCTCTATGAGGTTTGCATTGTGTACATATTAGGTAGCAGATTTTCCTTCTGTTGCTGTTAAACCAGCTTATTTTAAAAGAGATATCCTGAGGCAATTCACAAGCAAACATAAGCAGATTTTACCAAATCATTAATACACATGCACTGCTCAGCAATTTTGCACCAAGTTATGGCTAAGAGTATCCAAGACTTGCCATTTTCAACAGTACCAGAAAACTCAAAATCTGCTTTATTACTCTCACCCTTAGTAGTAGTAAGAAGAAAATGTGATCAATTCTAATCTATAAAAACATACAAAGGAAGACTAAATAATGATCTTATGAGTAAAGCCATTTAATTTCAAGTGCCACTCTAAACTAATAAATCTAGTACCTAAGGGCATTTTTAATTATAAACCTACAAAAAAACATTTTCAAACTAAGTGTAACTTTTTAGTTCATGTGCCTTTTTTTGGTATTAAAAAGTGCTGAGTATGCTAAGATGTCTTATGGCACACTGCAAGGTATGATGGTAAGTCCTGATGATACATACATTTCTAGTAGCAATTTTCCATAAAATTTTGCTAGCATAACAAATCCCTTTGATATGTTAAAATAATCCTAGTGATATCAATGTGACATAAACCTTCCCTGACTTCACTTCACTATGGTATCTTTTAGTGAAACCTCAGTGGCTGATTAAGTGACAAAATGACCAAACAAGTTTTTTTTTTTCCTTTTCCCTAAGAATAGGCCTTTAGGTTATGCTCATTTGTGCAAAATCCAAGGAAGTGAATTAGAAATAATATCATTCAAATAGATGTGGCTTATATATAAGCATCACTACTTCTATTATGCATTCAAAAGTTTTTCAAAATTTTCAGGTGCTAATGGTTATGGCAAACTAGGCCATATTCCATTTATAAGTACTTTATTAAGGAAAATCGCATGACCCTATAATGGAGTGTGCTTTCATTTCAAGAGAGAGTAATAAACTGCCTACCTATATAAAAACCTTAAGATTCCAAATTTTAAATTAAGCTATGTTAGAGTGAACAAAATCTAGACCCTATCTACACAGATTTACTAAGTACTCTTACTGTGTAATGTTTCAGTAACCACACTAAAAAACTTTATTAAGTAGGTTCCACTACCTTAGTAGAACAAATGAATTTTATTGCTTTATCCATGTGGTGCTTTTTGCAAGGCACTGTGGTATGAACTAGAAACCTTGGAATGACTTGTGAAAAAAAACCTTGGAATGACACATGAAGGATGCTATGAAAGTCATTCTGAGGCAGGATGTCTCAGTGAATTGGTTTTAACAGGATATAGAACACCAGTAATGAGTTCTAGTTAAAATTCACAGAATGAAAACATCTTAATGTGAGTGACTTCATATGTCCTTCCTGATGCTCTGAATAAAAAAGAAAAATAAAAAGAAAAAAAAATTAAGAGAGCCAATAACTAGGGTGCTACAGATGCCTTCTCTTCAGGGTATTTCACGAGGTCTTGTGGACATAGCCACACTGGACAACCTTCTTGGTGTGCATCTTCTTGGCCATCTGGGTCTGCAGCTTGGCAACCATCTTCGTGGGGTCAACCCCTAGGCCTTTCTTCCTTTCAGGGCTGCTATGAGGCTAGGCTTCTGGTACCCTTGCAGCCCCTATACGGAGGCACTCAGGACAGGGGCCTGCTGAGGCCACTGGGCCTGGATGTGTGGGGTCAGGGAGCAGGGCAAGGCTTGGCAGTGGGGCACCTGGCACCAGTGGAGAACATTGGGCTGGAGGACTGGGCCAGAAGGGTGCATGGGAGCACAAAAGTGGGCCACCAGGAAATTCTCAGCAGGTGCTCTGGCAGCTGCTGTGAGCCTGTATATAAAGAGAAAGGAAAGGCAAAACCCGGACAGTGCAGCCCACCATCTCTGGGAAGCAGTTTCTTGTGTAGAATGTAAAGGTCTGTTATCAAGTTATGTACAGTGTTGATCAGGATAAACCTCCATCCTTGAATTAGCAGGACAACAATTATGGCCTATACCAACTATCCTTTTTCAAAAATCATATATTTATTATTTCAAGAGAATCCTATAACCAGAGGCAATTAGATGTGATTGCTTTATAGGGGAATTGACATAGTTTTTATGTGGGGGATCAAGGCTGAGTCTTGAATGGTCCCAGGAATGAGTAGACTCAACACTGTGGAAAAGTGGGCCTAGAGTTAGACCATCCTTGGATGTAGGTAGTTTACCTCAAATTAAGAATGATTTCTCTCAGCACCAAAGTGGGCCTCGCTATCCTTGTGATGGGCATGTATCCTGAAGGTCAGTCATAAGAAGCCAACACTACATTTCTGATTTTGTAATGATTTTCTGGTCTGGAAAAATCTATTTCCAAAGTCACTGACCATAACTGTATTGTTTAGATTATTGATTAAAGTTAATCTTTAAAGACATCATAGTAATTTACTGTTAGAATTTCTGTCAGGATCACTGTAGAACAAATTAGGATGTGCCATTAGTCTTCTGTTTACTAGCATATGGAGTAGTCTTATATGTTTTATCTTCATATTTGTGATTTTCTTATGTGCCAGTTTAAGGCAAAGATTTTTTTTTTTTTTTGGCTTCCAAAAATTTGGGATTTATTGTGTCAGGATATAGAAATGTAAGAATGAATAAAACTATGTCTTTCATTAAAGGAGATATGTGCAATGTGAGGTGGAACCAGGTGTTGCGGTGGATGGAGACAGCAGTGAGCACAGTGCAGGTCTCCTGAGTGGCTTTTGGGGGCTGTAGGATAGCCTGCCCCTAGAGCTTTCCTGCTGTTCCTGTAACAGGCAGAGTCTGATTAGACTTGTGTCTTGAGGGAAGCTCCTGCTGAAGTGGTGTGTGTTTGGGGAGTTAGTGTGGTGAAGAATCTGATAGTCTCCACTGGGCTTACTGAAAAGGAGATGACACTGGTAAGTGGTATACAAGATATAATGGGATTGCAGGAGGAAAAGTTAAAAAGTGTTCCGTTATTTCTCAGGGTCATCATGTATCATGACCAGCACAGCTAAACTTGCAGGTTCCTTCAAGGAGTGAAGGGAGATTAGAAAAAAAGACTCACAGATGCATATTTTGAAGATTAAATAGCTGGCATCTGAGTGGAGTACTGCTGTCTGATGGAGAAGCAGATTTACAGTTACACCAGCAATCTTTATTTATATAAGTCTCATTATCAGGTTAAAGACTATGAAAGCATTATTCTTTTTACTCATAAAGTTACAGGGCTAGCAACACTTATGCAGCTTTTCTGCAGTTACAATTTACAATTGCTATGTGCAATGTTAGGAGCTTTGTGTAGCTCTCCAGAAAGTCCATTGTTTAAAGTTACTGTTAAGTAGGCAGCTTCAGAATAGAGCTAGTGAAACATTGTAGTTGTCTAGCAGGAGAGTTTCTCTATTCTCAGGAGCTATGGACCTGAGATCAAGGTCAAGGCAGATAAAATTCTTCTGAAGAGCCTCCTCATGCAGGGCATTATCACAGCAGCTAGGCATTCTGAAATCTTGCACTGGAACATTCCCAGGCAACAGGCTTGCCACAACCATGAGGTCATCAGATACCCCAGTCTCAGACACTGCTTTCCCATTCTTTGTCATCATTCTCCACATTCATGGTTAGGAAAGTTAATATTCTTTGTGTTTAGCAGACCAGAAAAGGAGAGGGGGGTATAGGTTGACAGAGAGCCCATGGCTGATCTTGGGCTTGCTCCCATGAGCTGTTGTCTTAGGGAGGATGAACCTGCCCCACTGGGGTGGGTAACCTGGCCAAATTGAGTGCCCTGACAAGTCTTCAAGGGGAAGAGCCATGCCAGATTCACCATCCTGTGCTAGAGAAGAAAGGATCCCCAGTGGCCCTGTGGAGTAGAGGCAGGGTCAACTGAGGCCCATCTGAGAAAAGTGGAGGACTGATGGGATCTGGGGAACTTCAAGTTTTAAAGCAGTTAACATCATTCTATCTTCTCCTTGGACACCTCTGCTGTTGTCCAGCAGAAGCACCTATTTTGGTACCAAATGTCTTTGTACCACAAGAATTGTCTTGGTTGTATAAAAATGGGAAAAATTGAACGTTGAAGAAAACTTGAATTATTAAGTAGTCATTCATTGACCCATGCCTACTGGTTTTGCACATACCTATGGTTTAGCTACCATCCCAACAATCCTTAGAGTTCCTGATGGGAAGAAACTCAGAGCCCACACCTTTGCTAGCTGTCAGCAGTTTGGTTACCTGCTAGCTCCAGGTGCAAGTGAAGCCCCAGTTCTACCATTGATGGCAGGCCCCCCTTGGGAAGCCCACACTCAGCCCTTGGGGCTGACACATAGAAATCCCACAGATGAGTGCCCATGCCAGCACCAAGACACATTCTGCTGACAGCCAGGCTGCAAGGTCTTCTGGTGCATCTAATACATCTGCCTCAGCCTCCGTAGTTGCTAGCCAGAGGCCAGGGCTTGTGGCCAGAGTTTTTCTCAAGAACAGGCAGTCTCAGTCAACATGGGACAACCAAGGTTCATCCCCCTGAAGTTGGTGTCAGTAACCTCAAAGGTAACTGGGAGAACAGACTTGTTCCCAGGCATGACATCTTCCTTGGCAGTAATGAGCATCTGTACAAAAAGGGACTCCCAAAATCAACACCATGGGGCAAGCTTGGGACAGAAACACCAGTAGAACCCCTAATCAGAGCTCCACCATGGGGACCAAAAGACACAAGACAAAGAACACACATGAACAAAGAAACACTGGTGTTCCTACCCTATATCCCTCAAAGCCTGCCCCAACCCATAAGCTCACATTGGGGAATCAGCACCCCCTCCAGAACAGCTACATATAGTTGCTCATCTGTGCCTGTGACATCAATGGGATCTAGGAGCCCAGACTTGCTCTCACATCTCATATCTGCGTTTGGGGCCATGTGCATCTCCTCTCCAAGAGGAGGGACCCAAAGAAACAGATAGCACCATGGTGCAAGCTTGGGACAGAACAACAATAGTACCCGTAGCCAGAGCACCACAATGAGTAGCAAGGGACACAAGACAAACCACAAACCAGGGAAATCAAGCACTGTTGTTCCTACAATTATTGCTAATCCTTAATGTCTGCATATGCAGAATCCCCTATTCTCATCTTGGGGAACCAGCACTATCCCCACAAAGGCCACGTCTACTCTCAAGTCTGTTCCTGTGCCATCAATGAGATCTTGGAGCCACAACTTGCTTTCAAATCTCATATCTGCCATTGAGGCCATGTGCATCTCCTCCCAAAGTGGAGGAACTTGAAGTACACAACAGTGATAACGGGCCTACTTGGGAGTTCAACATCTTCAGCCCTATTAAGCAGACCATCTCCATGGTGACCACCTTACATGGGCCAAATAACAACTGTGTACTTGGAGCCAGGGTGACCACTCCTTCAAGTGTCTAAAGGCCATTACTTGCAGAAACTTTCAAGTCCCCCTCAGGGCACCAAGACCACCATGAGAAAATCTGCATCTAGCTTTAAATCTGTCCTGGCCTCTCACCCTGGAAAAATTGCTTCTCATGGGTACACAGTGAAGAGGAACCTAACCTTTAAGGCCCCATCCTTATCTGGCCAGGGGTCTCCTGGAACCAGGAGCACTGGGACATCCACCAGATCCTCTTCCTCAAGGTCAGGACCTATTCCTGTGGGGTCCAGGAAGAAAATGCTGCCCTAAGCCAACATCTACCTTTCTCTCTTGCAGGACCTGGTGTGAATCCGGTTCAGATGCATACCACAGGGCTTGCCCTGAACTCTGTGATCCTGGGGAAAACAGGAGGCTCAGATACACAGCTTCCCATCCCCACCCACTTCCTAGGCAGCTTTGCCCTTAAAGCTGACGAGGAGGAGGCTGGAGTCTTATTTGGGCTCACTGGTTGGGGTCCTCACCACTATAGGCACAGGCCCTCAGCCTGGGTCTCTCTTGTGATTTGGAGCTCTTTGGAGCTTTTGGACTTTGGCCATTTGCTTGATTAGAGAGAATGAATGTTGGCAGATTTGGGGTACCACAGAGTGAGAAGAAATTGAAGGTACATAGAGGAAGCAGGCTATTGCCAAATCTCTGGTGTCATTTGTAACTGTGGTCAAGGCTGAGCCCACACTATCAGGAAGCTCCCTGGGGAGAATTTTCATTAAATGCTTTGCCTGTAACTCTGAAGCTGTGAGCATGAAGTAGATAACCGCCTGCTAGAACACAGCATGAAGGAAAAATGGTGTCTATGAGGGAGGCCCCAGATGGAACCACTGGCTTTGGAACTAAACCTGCCAATGTGCTAAGAGAGGGCCTGGGAGGAAGGGCCAAAGTAGCAATTGCAATTGGCAGGCTGGGGAACAGGAGGACACTGAGGTTTGGAGTGCGAGGGTGTCTCTGTGAGGAGACAGCAGAGCCTACACGAATGGGGGTGGTGGTCTACATTGTGGGGGTGTTGGGGTGGTCAAGAAATGTCTGGTGGAGGCCCAATGATGCCAGAGGCCTTGCCCCTCCCCATGCACAGGGGTCAGGCTCCTGTACATGGGCTTATGGTGCCAGATACAGCTGTTTCTGATGGCCTGGGTCTCACCCATCAGAAGACAATTGATTGCTACAGAATTTCTCCTTCTGGTCTAGGTGCTCAGCAGTCACTGGAAAGGTCAGTTCTGGAGGTGGTGGCAAGCTCAGAGTGTCCCCTTGGTGGGATGGCAGTACAAGAAACTCATTTCTGTAGTCTACTGGTGTCCCCTATGGATAAGGACGATTTCCTCAGCAATGCCTGTCCTGGCCTGCCTTTTGCCACCTTCTCACACTGGGTCTTCTTCTGGGGATTCTCTGCAGCTGAAGAGGATCCCAGGGGCAGCTTGCAGTTGGATGAGCCTGGAACCCTCCTCTTTAGGACTAGGAGACTTGAGTGGAGCTGTAGGAGCTGTTGATGGCATTTCTCCTAGGGCAGGAGTACATCCAGGAGGCCCAGGAGATCTCAGCTCTGTCTTGGGATCTCTGGGTGTGGAGGTTTCCCTGCAAAGCCCCAGGCCTGGGCATAAAGGAAGGCAGGTGGCTGTGGGCCACTAGAGGCCCAAAGACATATTGTGCTACTCCAATGACATAAGGGCTCCCCCTCTGATGTTCTCTAACTGCAGGATCTTCCACTTTTTCTTTCTTTTTTTTTTAAAGAGAGAGAGAGAGAGAGAGAGAGAGAGAGAGAGAGAGAATTTTTTAATATTTATTTTTTAGTTTTCGGCGGACACAACATCTTTGTTTGTATGTGGTGCTGAGGATCCAACCGGGGCCGCACGCATGCCAGGCAAGCGCGCTACCGCTTGAGCCACATCCCCAGCCCATCTTCCACTTTTTCAACCACCCATTGGCCACTGTTTCCTGGGGCTCTGAGCACAGTCTTCCCTGGGCAGGGTCTAGGGTACACCATGGTGCTGAAGCTGGCAAGGAACAACTTCCTGCTCCTGTGCTATAGAAGCTGTCAGGTTGATGAATCAGTGGGGTGAACTGCGGAAACATTGAAAGGTGCAGCAGACAGCAATATCTTCTTCAGGAGATCAGGCATGCAGAAGATGCAGGTAATGACTAGGTGTCCCGGAAAGGATCGAAGGGACTGCAGGACCCAGGACATGCACCTAGGAGGCTTGTTTCTCACCTGCCCTATAGCAGTTGTGGATGCCAGCAAGAAGACCTGTGAGTTATCCCGAGGCCTAGGCAACACAGAGTGATCAACAGTGAAGGGAAGTCTGCTAGCACTGTGAGAACGGGCCTCATCGGGCCCCTTATGGTAGACCCTGCTTCCCAGGGCTGGGGGCAGGGGTGAGGGACAAAGCTTGCCCATGAAATCGATTAGAGAAGGTGAGATTCAGGAATTCCAGATAGGGCACAAAGATTCATTCTTCTGCTACCAAGGCGGCTTCAGGCTACGGCAATGTCAGACCTGTAGCCAGGGCCCCTCTTTGGAAGGTATGGATAGAGAACCTGCAGGCGCATACAGAAAATCGTCGACCAGGGCACGAGGCAGGGTTGTACCGGGAAGGGTGCACGTGCAATATTGGTGTAGACGCACTAGATGCCAGAGGGAAGGGCCCGGGAACTTGGTGTCTGGTTGTGCCCTTGGGTCTTGGGCAGACTGTGGAGTGCTGGCACTGGGCCTGAGGATCCAGATCCTGCTGATAACACCAGCTGACCCAGTGAGGTTACCTGATCTTCTGGAAAGGGTGGAAGATGTTGGGTTTGAGGGTCAGCAGCTATGGCAATGGCAGGGATCCCTCCCCTCTGGGTGGTGCAGGGCCATCACCCCTCCAGGGAGGCAGCAAGGATGGCTGCACAGGTGAGCTGGAGTCCAGGGGAGGTGGGAGGAGGCAAGAGGGCTGAGCAGCCTCTGGCTGACAGGTAGAGGGCCGCCCTGGGGGCTTAGAGCAGGTGCTACACGCATGTGTTGGACAGGTGGTACCTGCACCTTCAGTACAGGGTCATACTTCCTCCGGGTGCTCTTCTTCCACAAGGTGGACCCTGGTGCGGGGCCCCAATATGAGTAACTCACATGCCACGGCAGAGGGGAGCCACCCTCTGAAGGGGGAAGGAACGACAGGGTAGGTGGTGCGCCAGGACAGGACTGGTCCGCAGGTGTGCAGCCAGTGAGCAAGTGGGGATAGCATCACCAGGATCTCGCTTGCTGCACCTGGTACAGGACTCTCCATCCTCTCCTGTAGCAGTGAAGGTGTGAAATGGCATTTGTGTCTAGACTTGCCCTGGTGAGAGTGGGCAGTGTAAGGTTTGACACATAGGAGCTCTTGCAAGGGCAGGGATCCCTCCGCCCGTGTACCAGACCCAGATCTGTCAGACAGCTGTCTGCTGTCCCGATTGGGCCTGGCCCAACAGAGAGGAACTGCTGGGGAGCAAGGTTCCTTCTTGACTGAGGGGCTCCTGCAGGTGGTGATAGTTTTGGAATCAGGGCCTCTGTGTCTTTCTGTACTTCCTCTAGGAACTCTGGAAGGGACAGTTGCTGAGAACACAGTGTGGGTGCCACCCAGCATCTGGCTGAGGAGTTCAGCAACGTAGGGTGGGAGGAACTGGTATCCTGTGTACAGAGGAATGGTATGGAAACAAAAAAAAGGAGATCATTTTCTCACAAAATCTGATTTTATTCATGTTTGAGCTGCTTTCTTTGGATTTTGGCATCAAAATTCTCCTATTTTTTTTTTTTTTTGTGTGTGTGTGCATGTGTGTTTCTTCATTGCTTAGCTGTTCTGGGAATAATAGTAGGTCTCCTATTGTTTCCACAGTGTAAGATGTGTTCAACTTTGTCTGATTGAATGCAACACAGAAACCTTACAGACCTAGACATTCCCTTAGCATTCACTCTCAGGAGGTTCGAGTTGTCACTGGTAATGTCTTTCTCTAGACAGAAGGGATCCTGCCAGAGTTTGTGTGATTTTTCCAGCTCAAGCTTCCCATAATCCGCCAAGATATCCTGCATACTCCACCACCCTCAGCTGTCAAGAGCTGCCACTCCTGCTCACTGGTGGTGTGCTGGGCCAGTTTCCAGACTGGGTAAAATATCAGTGAGTTTGGTCCTGGAGGAGCCCAGGAGGGTACCTCAACTAAGGCCAGTGTCCAAGATGGCTGATTCTCATGCACTCTCACGCCCACTGGGACTCCCATGTCCATTGGACCTACTAGGACTGGTTGCCAGTCTGCTGCAGTGTGGGGTGTCACAGTGCTCAGTGGGCCTAGTCCAGTTACCCTGGCCCATGGATCTCCAGACCCTGGGGGGTGATGCTTGTCTATAGGCTGCAATAGGAACCAGGGGCCTGGATGGAGCAAGATCACCCATGGCCCAGAAGGACTGCATGCAGCACAGACCCATGCTCCACTTCCAGTGAGTGAAAAAGTTGGAGTCCAGTTGCCAAGAACAGGCTCTTGGGGCTCAGTGTTGAGGTACTCCTGTGTGCCATCAGACCTGAGCTGGCACTTGTCTTGAAACTTCCTGTGGAGTGGCCAGGACCAGAAGCTCCTCTGCTTGTCTGGGTGCAGTAAGGTCACAGTGCTGTTGGTCAGGCTGTCGGTGACATCAGGAGTTACCAGGAAAGCAGCTGATGTCATAGCAGGTCCTAAGTGGGATCTTTGGCACCCAAGGTCCAGGAGGAGCCACAGGGGAGAAAAGGCAAGTGTAGTCTCCTACCAGGTCCTGGAATTGCCAGGCCTTTGAATCCAAAATTTGCTGGATGCCAGCCTTTTCCAGTTTTAAACTCCTAGTTTTCAAGTATTTAGCATTACTTCACAGGAGCATTGCTAGCACAGTTAGGCATTTCATTGAGAAATCAAAACCAGGGTAGGAGATATTTTTGCAGGGAGGAATGTTGGGATAGTCAATAGAAGTGACTTTCTGGAAGCTAAATTCTGCGACCATCTGGAAGGCTAGTAATTTAATGGATCCTTCTCCTCCTTCTCTTCCTCCTCCTGTACTGAATATTGAATCTAGGAGCATTCTTCTCCTCCTCCTCCTCCTCCTCCTCCTCCTCNCGTAGTCAAGTAATTGCTCTCTCTCTCTCTCTCTCTCTCTCTCTCTCTCTCTCTCTCTCTCTCTCCTCCTCCTCCTCCTCCTCCTCCTCCATCTCCTCCTCCATCTCCTCCTCCTCCATCTCCTCCTCCTCCTCCTCCTCCTCCCCCTCTCCCCCTGCCCTTCCCCCTCTCCACCTGCTCCTCCCCCTGCCCCTCCCCACCTCCTCCTCCTCCTTCTTCTTTACTGAATATTGAATCCAGGGGCACATAAGCCCTGAGCCATATCCCCATTCCTTTTTTATATTTTTATTTAGAGACAGGATCTGGCTAAGTTGCCTAGGCCCTTGGTAATGTGCTGAGGGTGGCTTTGAACTGGTCATTCTCCTGACTCAGCCTCTGTAGCCAACGGGATTACACACATGGTAGCTTTGTCTTTTATTTTGGTCTGGAATTTGCTAGTTAGTATTTTTCTTAAGGAATGGCCAGATGGAGGAAGACTGGGTTATAATGGATTGTTATTGGAAAGAGCTGAGGGTTGTGGTTTGAATTAATCCAACAGTCTTCTTAAATAATAATGACCCATCCATTTAATTTATCCAAGTTGTACTGGCCTCTCCTCCTGCCCCTCCTCCTGCCCCATGGAACCATGGATTGCTGAGTGTTTCCCATGGTCTGAGTTCAGTCATAACCCTTTTCTTGCTTACTGAGACTGGGCTAAAACTGGGCTAAACTCCCAGTAGTGCAGGTTTTATTTATAGTGCAGGTTTTATTTATCTAATTACTTTTTTTGGTACCAGGGATTCAACTGAGGGGCACTCAACCACTGAGCCATATGCCCAGCCCTATTTTGTATTTTATTTGGAGACAGGGTCTCATTGAGTTGCTTAGTACCTTGCTGTTGTTAAGGCTGGCTTTGAACTCTCCATCCTCCAGTCTCAGCCTCCTGAGTCGCTGGCACAGGACTGCTGGACTTGACAGGTAACTAAAGATTTTGTCAGGAGTGCTTTCAATCATACAACTACAACATTTGTTAGCAAGTGATTTCTTTGTCTAAGAATGTTTTTCTTTTAAAGCTGTTCAAGGGGGTCAGACTGGAAGAGTACCCAGTCACCTGCCATAGTAAACTCATTAGGTATTTCAGCTCATCAGTACATTTCATTATTTCCTCCTCTTTGTAGAATCATGTCATTAGAATGTGGCTGGAAAAGTAGCAGGATTAGAATTGAAGCACAATTATGTGTTTTCAGCAGGAAGCTAGGGTGGGAGTCCTCAGTGCTTCCCCAGTGACCTTGACTTTTTATAGTAGACAACCCTAGGAATGGGACCACTATCCATAACTGATAGGTATCAGCATTCATATGCAAGAGCTACTGCAGGGTGTTCATCAACCTATTTTTTAAGAAGAAAGGATGTTCACAAGGTGTTAATGTCATGAAAGCCAAAGGTGAACCTGCACTAGTCTTTGGGAAGTAGTAGCCTTCTGGGGCAGGCACCCTGGCTGTGTGTACATTAAGTGGCCTGATACATGTGAGCAGGGATAGAAGACAACCACAATGAGGTCTGGAAAACCCGGAGGTGATGACCAATAGAGCTGCTCCTTGGCACTGCATTTCCTCTATTGTGTTTATCATTAGGAAGATTTTATTTTTCCTCAAGAAAATGAGTTAATAGGTGGTGAATAAATGTCAGACTCTTCTGATGAGACTAAGGAGCAATGACAGATTTTTAAAAAGCTGGCTTCTGTGTATCATTGTACAACCAGCCATAACTCTTATGAAAATTCTTATAGTCTGTTTCTGCATTTGGTGGATGTTTTTTAGCCATGCTGTTAGAGAATTGGATAAAGGAGGCTGTTTTCCCTTCTTATAAGTTGTTTTATGGAAATTTGTGATTGGGCTTCTTATTTTACGGTCCTCTCGCAGTCTGGCTGGGCACAATTCAGGAGCCACTTGTCAAAAGAAACGACCTTTATTTTTAGAACCACACACCAAACCACCCAGCTCCTCAGGAAAAACCTTCAGAGCCCAACTGCCACCACCGGCTTCCCACAAGCCTCTCTACCTCCCCCACTCCTCCTGCTCTTGAGGCCTATTGGCTGGGTCGTGTGGGCTGAGCCAAAAAAGTCCCCCAATGAGCAGCTCCATGGTCTGAAAGGGTGGGGAAACAGCCCAATGAGCATCACCGCAGAGGAGCCAATCAGTTGGCAGCTAGAAGTTGCTGGGGCCTCTGTGAGCCAATCATCAGCCGGCAGCTGGAAGTTTGCTGGCAGCTGAAAGTTTGCTGGGGCCCCTTCTGGCTGTGGCTCTCAACACTCTTTTGGGATCATTTATACTAAAGAAAATGTAAATTGGAATAGAAAATCTATTTTTATATAAACTTTGTTTAGTTTGTAGGAAGATGGTAAATATTGAAGTTTGTGCATCAGAATAAGAGACTGAGAAAAGAGAAGATGCTTAGTAGCAGGAATATCTGCAATTAGGCTTTCTCTGGCTAGTCTCCTCAGAATGATCACCACTTCAGGACCAGGACATGTCCCCATTTATTGACAGCACTTTTCCAGGGGTTGTATCAAGTGGAATGCATACATTTTTCCTTGATACCTCCAATAACTCTTGAGAATAAGATATTTTATTCCTAACCTGCAGGTAAGAAAAGCAAAGCACAATCAGGAAAGATTCATATCCAGATGAAATTAAAAAAAAATGTATTTGGACTCTTAAAAAAGTGGTTTGAAATCTTAACAAATTCAAAACCCACATATGATTTCAAGTACATGCTATAATAGATGGGCATGGTGGCAACCACCTATAATCCTAGTGAATGGGGAGGCTGAGGCAGGAGGATTGCAAGTTTGAGGCCAATCTCAGAAGCTAAGTGAGGTCCTAAGCAACTTAGAAACACCTTCTCTCTCTCTCTCTCTCTCTCTCTCTCTCTATATATATATATATATATATATATATATATATTTCACATATATACATATTTATATACATATATATATACACATATATATATTTCATATATATATATATATATTTCATATATATATATATATATATATATATATATATATATACATACACATATATATTTTTATATGTAGATGTATATACACAAACACACATGTATATATCTTTGAGTATTTCCCTGAAGCTATTTAACTTCTAATTATATAATAAGCAAAATAATAAAAAAGTTACAAGCAGTCAATTTTATTTTCTGATTAAATTTTTCTTATTTTTCATACTTTCACACATGCATAGGTACACACATGTACATATGTATATGCGTGCACACATATACATCTATATATTATTTTTATATTTAGAGTGAATCTTAGACAAGACCATAATCCTATTTCTGTGAATAATTTCCAAAAAAATGTGATCTGTTGTTTGGATATGAGACTGGAAATAGGAACAATGTCATAAAAGCAGGGAACTGGAGTTTAGAAATCAAACAAAAAACAATAATAACAATCCAAATGTTCCTAAACAAGGAAAAAGGTTATTTACCCTCAGAAATTAAATTCCATTAAGATAAGCTGTAAAATACACCAAAGTTTTAAGAATCTTGGGAAAATATGTGACCCCGAAGAAAATGCATGCTTATTCTCTTAAAGAAGTCACATATTATCTGCTTCATCAGCTTATTGCTATCTACATTTTTTCTTCAGATAAATTGATCATTTTTGCTATCAGGAAAGATAGTTGCATGGTCCTGATTATTAATGTAGTATGATCTTAGCACTGACATTCTGAACTCAGTTGAGAAACCAGGAATCAGTATTTCTTGGCTCACAGGAGAAGTTATGTGATGTGGTATTACATGACTTGGAAATAAAAACTCTTAATGGATATAAGGAGGGTTCTTATAGTTCCTGAGATGTTTCCCCCAAATTTATTTGTAATCCATACTTTAAAGTAACAACTTTTTAAAATTTGAAAATAAAAGTGAAACAACTTTATTATGTTCCTTTTGGGACTCTAGGCATTTTATATGAATTAACAGAAAGTGTGTGTTTATTTCTAAAAACCACGAAAGATAGAAAAACATAAAAAATAAGGAGAAAAACAATCACATTATCAGAGTAGAAAATTGCAACTATTAGTTAACTTCCTCTAAAGGAAGTTTAGGCTATGGAAACACTTAGGGTCTTTATTCACCCTGAATAGAAAGCTCAGTACAGAGAACAGATGTTTTAATACTGCTTTCTGCATAGTAGAATAAGCCTTATACTAAGCGCTTTTTATCTTTTATTCCCTTTTCACCTATAGAGTTAGAATTATCTAACATATATAACATGTTATAGATATATATATGTATATATGTATTATGTGTATATATATGTATGTATATATATATAATTTTTATTTTAATATACAGATTTCGGGTGATGGCTTTGTGTTCATTCTGATTTGGTATTGGAAGAAAAAGTGAAAAGAGCTAAATTTGGATAGCTTTGCCCCATTGGTCCAGTTTATTGTGCAAAAAAAAGTTACATTGGCAGGTAGTGAAAAAAAACTCTTGTAGACGGGTGGCTCAGGCTGGGGACTTAAAGAAGGTACCACTGACTTAAATGAAATATCTGAGCCTCTGTTCTATAAAACTGTTAACAAAGGAAATGTCCCATACTATTGTAGGGAAATTTCATCTAACAAATTTGTATAATCTTTGCAAATTGTAAAGTTCTATTTATATTATTATTCTTTTTTGCAATGAGTTTTTTACTTTCTTTATTTGTAGTAACAAAATACACCTCTGTGGCAAAATCCACTATGTGGCACAATTCACTATGTATTTGGGATAGAATAGGGTAAGATTTTATAAATTATCATGAAATGTCACAAGCTGATTTGTATTTTTTGGTGATTTTATACATTAATCACTGAGTAACCTTCAGTTTTCCAAATAAAGAATGAAGGGAGCAATGATGACATTTGTAATAACCTNATATATATATATATATATAAAGTTCTTGCTATATTTTGTGAAAAGGCAAGGAGGATGCAGAAACCAAGAGCCTAGACAGTGAACATTAGCGTCATGGGCAATTATTCCCAGGTATTAAAGTTAGTCAAATTATTTTCCACATTTGACTACCCAGATTTCAGAATTATAGCAAAACTGTAAGTCTTTTATACTGTGCATTATCCCACTTTTTTATAGAAATGTCTGCAGAAATTACCTCATGTTTACCTCACCATCATGTGCTAGGTGTGTTTGGGGTAACAGATCTCAAATGGAGATTACCTGACTTTAAGGACCTTGTGCTTGTCTGGACTTGATTTAGATGAGCTCCTGGACTTTGAATAATGCCAGAAAAGGATTAAAAACTTGAGGTCCTAGAAGTGGCTGAATATATATTGCAGCGGAGGAATGTCCAGAATCATGGGAGTGCTGGAGACACAGGGGTTAGACAGAATGTAAAAGGGTCAATATTATCTCAGCTTCCTTGTGTTCATGCTTTTGTGTCATCCCGTTACCTAAATGAGGGCTGAAGTTACTTCTAACAATTAGAATAGGGCAGAAGTTATGGGATCTCACTTTCAAGTTCAGTTTATAAACTGTGTCTTTAAATCAAAGTTTCTCTTTCTCTATTTCTGTCTCTCAGTTGCCCATGGGGGAAATCAGTTTCCCAGATGTGATGTAGCCCTGTTAAGACTATGTAATAAGGGACTGAAGACTCATAATGATCACATGAGTTAGCATAGAAGCAAATTCCCACCTACCCCATATTAAGCCAACCTCAGCCAATAGCTTGGCTACAACCTCTCAGTTGGGGTCAATGCATTAGGTAAAAATAGATAACAGATACACAACCCTCATCAAGTACTAAAAACATATTATTAGTTATGAAATAAATCAGAATCATGTCCTGTCTGATGGTGGAATAATAAGAATACTGCACTGATTCTCTGATATCACTTAATATATATCCTTAATTCATACATGAGGAAACCACACACAAACCCAGGATATTTTATTAACCCTAGAAAACAGTATATTTATGATTAATTTCATACCACAGATCTCGCGAGCTATTCTTACTTTCTTAGATGTAGGAATTACTGGGTTTTTGTTCGAAAAAATATATATATATATAAATAAAACACAAGTTTTGTTGTTGTTGTTGTTGTTAAGATGAAATAAAATAAAGGTAAATCATCTGGTACCTTGGTAATGCTTAGGAAGCAGTACATTTTACCACATAAATTATAATCCATAAGTCACAATTGACAGCTACAAAAACATGTCATAGAGACATGGTTATTATTAATGTAACAAGCCCTCTCAAAGTGAGCTGACACAGAGAAAGAGAACATGAGTGTGAATATGGATTTAAACACTTGAAGCCTTCTAATGCTCCATGGAAAGTATTCTGTATAATATATTGATGCACAATCATCAGGTATCAAAGTGTTCACATGCCTGCAACTCATTGTAACTCTAGCAATCTTAAAGAATTAAGACCAAATTAAGATCACATTCATAAAATCCAAATTTGTCTTCAAGGAATAGCTTTGAGTTGGAGAATATCTGGATCATTAAGTAATTTCTTGAAGTTAAAGTAAAATCACTTTATCTCTAAATATTACTCCCATGGTATAATGGATATAGCAGAATTTGGTAACAGAGTGGCCCTTCTCTTAAACAATTCATAGATTCACTATTATCTTCTTCAACTTGTGGAATTATATACACTCCATAGTGTATGTCTTAAATATTGATTTTCCTCTAAAACCTTAACCCGCTCTGATCAACACCATTCTCTCTTTGTACACTTCCCTTCCATGTAATTTTCATTTCACTTAATTTCATTGCAGGTTACTTAAGTACCATGATTTCAGGTTTCTAATCCACTGTTGCCAAATTGACATTTGCATAAGACACTTCATTCCAATGCTACTTCATGCTCTGTTTTGTATTACACAATAAACTATTTTACTGTATGTATTTTTAAATTTGTTGTTTCTTCCTTTTTATAGAAAATTAAATTGCCACATTCTCACTGGTTTGGAAACAAAGTTATTTCATAGGGAATGCCTCAAACACAAACACCTAAAGCAAACAGTGAGATGTGTTGCAACCAGGGCTACATTGTCAATTTAACATGAAGAGTTCCATCTAGTCTTGACCAGTAATTATTTAAATATTCCTAGAAAATTTGGTAAAGAGAAAAGATTGTTTAGATTATATGGGAATAGGTGGTGATCTGGAAAGTAGAGAAAAATAAGGTTTTCTTTACTTATCAGACCAGTGAAACATTTCTACCAGGTAAGAAGGGCGTACTTGAGAATGGAATTCAAGTACTCTGGGAATGTACAGTAAATATAAATTCAGGATACACAACTGTTGTTGGTGAGCTTTAAATTAGTCATGGAAAAAGAGAAGCAACAGATGCCACAAGTCCAGCTGGCTTTCCAGTGTTTTGGGCTTTATGTGTATGGGGGATTATGAAGAAAGACAACAGAATGTGTGTTTCATATTTTACATTTAACATTTAATTCACGGGTGGTGCTTGTACCTCTTGTATTCATTTGAAAAAAAAAAAAAAGCACAGTATGTTAATGTGTTCCAAGAATACCCAGGCTAACTCACAGCATGTAAAATGGTTTCAGATTCAAAAGAAATACACGTCAGTGAATCTCACAATTGTGTTCATCCACAAGACAGGGATACTATTAGAATAAGTTAAACTCTATGGGAGTATAATATGTTAAAATTCACTGTATTGTCATGTATATCTAAAGAGAACAGATTTAAAAAATAAAAAGGGGGAAAGTAGGTAGGGTGGTGCAGGCCTATAATCTTAGCTATCATCTTAGCAAGGCTGAGGCGGGAGGATCAGAAACTCAAGGACAGCCCAAGAAACTTACTGAGAACCTGTCTCAGAATAAAATTAAAAGAACTGGGGTGCAGCTCAGAGGTAGAGTGCTTGCCTACTGTGGGTAAAGCCCTGGATCCATCCCCACTATCATGGGATGGGGAGGAGATATGTTGTAAACTGAGTTACATTTTTACTGGAGTCTCTTGAATAACCAATGAGAAATTTCTGTAATGGCAAGGACAACACAATTTACAGATCCTCCTTTTCCACAGACCTTTCCAATGTCTCATGACCTCACAGTAATTGGTGTCAAAATTCCAAACTGCAAAAGCTGGGTCCACTTTGATTTCTCACTTACCTACCTTTCTCCTGATTTTCCAGACTGATTTCTGTCTTAGGCACAAGCTGCCAATTTTCTAAATAAAGGCTGCAGTTCTGAAGTCCTAAGCTTTATACTAATCAACAAAAGACCTAATTGTTTACCTAATGAGATAGAATTTTCTAATACTGTAACAAGATGTATGTGTTCACTTTAAGGATGTTCTTTTAGTAATAGAGTCACTGAGCATTCCAAATTCATGTTGATATTTTAATTTATACAAAGTGGCTGGGATAAACTACTTATCTACTGAATAGTATTATCTTCTTAACAGCCTTTTAAAGAAGTATATTACCTTTATTTTTCCCCCTCTATAAAATAAAGGCAGAATTAATCAAATAGTCTCCCCCATTTCCTAAGATTATTTTCTAATACGGCATGCTGCTTCCCAATTGCACTTCTAAATCTCCGACAAATATAACACTGCATAAAACGGGCAACTCAAAATGTATCTGACAATGAATGAGAGCTGCAGCTCTGAGTACACAAATTAAAATTTGAAATTTAAGTGAACTACTTTCATTTGATTTCTTGGGCAAAGGAGAGGATATGGTCTTTGAATGACTGATAAGGTCAGACACACAACTCCAAGTGCATTTGTAGTAAATCTATGTGACAAGTTCTAAAACCACTAACCTGCTTCTGTTCTCGGGGCAGTGTATGCAATCTTCATGGTATGTCCTGAATGGTTGTAGGGGAGCAGCAGCCCTTTGAGATGTTTCAGACTTAGGAAATATTAGCAATGGCTCACTACAAGTGTCAAGTTTAACCTATTTGCAAACAGTAACTTGTAATAGGAACTAGAAGTTCCTAAAGATAATTTCTTTAATCATAAATATTAAACAAGAACTTAAAGTCTCTTTCTTTTATTCTCCATCTTCTTTTGCATATACAAATTTTAAACACTCAGAAAATTTGAAAAAACATGTACTGTGTGTATCTGTGAAAGGAGATAGAAGTTAAGGAAATGGCAATTGTGACTGAGGACTAAAAATTTTAATTAGAAAATTGTCATTAATTTAGAATTATCAACTTAGTTGATCTTATAGCATATATTATAGGACTTTGTAAATTCAGGTTGATATTGAAATATGAATTTATATTAAATACAGATTATTAAGAATGATGATGCCACCATAGTCAAAATGTAGATTCATTCTAATAATGAAATCACAATATTATTTGCTTTGTTCTTTGGTAGTATAACTAATATGGAATATTTATATCACAAAATAAATCATCTTACCAGTCTTGAATCTCTATCCATACTAAAAATGATTTAAAAAATCTCTTTTCAGACTCTTTCTAGGTCAGACTCAATATACACTTCAGTTAATTAAGATTTGCATACTTGAGCCATAATTTCTCTCTTATTTGGTCTCATGAAGCAGTTTTACCCAGCATTCAGTTGGTGTCTAGAATTGTTAAGGATAATCAATTTCAATATAAAATGTTTTTACACTTGAAGAATACAGGGTTGTTAGGATATCAGGAAAACAGCAGATGGGACAAAAACTGGAAGACTATTATATATTCTAATTGCTATCTTCATAATGAAGAAAAAATGAATTAGAAAATGCCCTAAAAATTAATTGTATCCTCTAGAGTTGAAGAGTTATTTGGGGGTTACAAGTCAGATGTTACATGCATCTGAAAAATGTGAATATTGGAGAAGTCCCTTAACATTTAACAGGTCTTTCATATGCATATTTACCCAAAGAAGATATTTCTGGAATTCTAAACACATAAGGTCCATCCAAAAATTTTGGCTCATTGTCATTAATATCCTGCACTTTGATGATGAACTCTGATTGAGGCTCCGAGGGTTTCCTGGTCTCTATGTCCATGGCCTATGCATGCAGGTTGTAGAAAGGATTTTCTTCTCTATCCAGGTTCCTTATTGCATGAATGTTGTCTGTGGTTTCATTGATGGTAAAAACAGTGCTGGCACCATCTCCTGGGAGTGTGTATTTAACAGTACTCTCAACTTTGTCCAGGTTGGGGTGGGGGAGAGAAGAGGGAAGAGGGAAGAGGGAGATAATTAATAATCTTACCATTATTAAGGAGACATATTTTGCAGTATAATTTCTTTAATCAGGAATATTAAACAAAAACTTACAGCCCCTTTTAAATTTGGAGGGGGTTAATTTTTTATTTGTTTTAATTAGTTACACATGACAGTACAATGACCTTGACATATCATACATTTTAATGAGATGGGATATAATTTCTCATTATTCTGAATGTACAGGTTGCAGAATCACATTGGTCATGCAGTCACATGTATACACACAGCAATAATAATGTCTATTCATAATACTGTCCTTCCTTTCCCCCTTTCCCTCCCCTCCCCTCCCATCACTTCTTTCTACCCAATATAAGGTGACACAATTCTTTTTTTCTCACATTTTCATACATGTATTTTGTATAAAGATGAGGGTCTCCTTCCATCTTCCATGCAATTCCCTTTCTCCCTTCCTTTCCCTCCCACCTCTCTTCCCTATCTACAGGTGATATTCTTCTCATGCTCTTTCTCCCTACTCCATTTTGAGTGGTCTCCATTATATCAGAGAAGACATTTGGCATTTGTTTTGGGGGGGGATTGGCTAACTTCACGTAGCATAATCTGCTCTAATGCCATCCATTTCCCTGCAAATGCCATGATCTTGTTATTTTTGAGTGCTGAGTATTATTCCATTGTGTATAAATGCCACATTTTTTTTTCCACTCATCTATTGAAGGGCATCTAGTTTGGCTCCACAGTATAGCTATTGTGAATTGTGCTGTTATAAACATTGATGTGGCTGTGTCCCTGTAGTATGCTGTTTTTAAGTCCTTTGGGTATAGACTGAGAAGAGGAATAGCTGGGTCAAATGGTGGTTCCATTCTCAGCTTTCCAAGGAATCTCCATACTGCTTTCCAAATTGGCTGCACCAATTTGCAGTCCCACCAGCAATGTATGAGTATACCTTTTTCTCCGCATCCATGCCAGCACATGTTGTTGTCTGACTTCATAATGGCTGCCATTCTTAATGGAGTGAGATGATATCTTAGAGTAGTTTTAATTTACATTTCTCTGATTGCTAGAGATGGTGAGCATTTTTTCATATATTTGTTGATTGATTGTATATCCTCTTCAGAGAAGTGTTTGTTCAGGTCCTTGGCCCATTTGTTGATTGGGTTGTTT
>NW_025999898.1:204366-211670 GCF_001458135.2 Marmota marmota marmota
GGTGATGTCAGCTTTCCAACATGGTGGCTGCTGGCCTCCTCTGTGGTCTGACCAGTGTGGAGAACCGAGATGGACCGCTTCCTTCCCCCGTCTCGAACCCAGAATTCAGCCCTGAGTACGGTGCTTGCACGGCTGGCAGAAACTGCAGCGCTGTATCCCTGCGTCGCTATCTCCTCGTTTCCCAGCGCGCGCTGCAGACTCTAGCCGCGGAGCGATTTGCTGAATAAGCAGTGTTACCCTCCGTGCGACAAACCTCTCACGTTTGAGTCCCCGTAGCCGATCCTCGTGCGATGGAAATCCTTCCTCCAGGTTCCGGAGCACCCCACTATTGCTGGAAATTCCTAACAAGATATCCTTTAGCCGTCCTGACTTGTCATACTCCCACACAGTGAAGCAGCACACGGGGGCAATGCACTCCCCTCGCCGCCATCTTCCTTCCATCGGTAATCTTCTTTTCACCTTTTAATATCTTTAGTCTAATTGCTCTGTCAAGTGCTTCAAGAACTATGTTGAATAGAAATGGTGAGAGTGGGCATCCCTGCCTTGTTCCAGATTTTAAAGGAAATGCCTTCAATTTTTCTCCATTTAGAATGATTCTGGCCTGAGGCTTAGCACAGATAGCTTTTACAATGTTGAGGTAAGTTCCTGTTATCCCTAGATTTTCCTAGTGTTTTGAACATAAAGCATGCTGTATTTTGTCGAATGCTTTTTCTGTGTCTATCGAGATGATCATATGGTTCTTATCTTTAAATTTATTGATGTGGCAAATTACATTTATTGATTTCCATATGTTGAACCAACCTTGCATCCTGGGGATGAATCCCACTTGATCATGGTGCATGATCTTTTTGATATGTTTTTATATCTAAGTTGCCAGAATTTTATTGATTTTTGCATCTATATTCATTAGATGATATTGGTCTGAAGTTTTCTTTCTTTGAAGTGTCTTTGTCTGGTTTTGGAATCAGGGCGATGTTGGCCTCGTAGAATAAATTTGAAAGTAGTCCCTCTTTTTCTATTTCCTGAAATAGATTGAACTGAGTATTGGTATTAGTTCTTCTTTAAAGGTCTTCTAAAAGTCTGCTGTATATCCGTCCGGTCCTGGGCTTTTCTTGGTTGGTAATCTTTTGATGGCTTCTTCTATTTCCTCACTTGATATTGGTCTGTTTAAGTTGTGTATATCTTCCTGACTCAATCTGGGAAGATCATATGACTTAAGGAATTTATCGATGCTTTCATTATCTTCTATTTTATTGGACTATAATGTTTCAAATAATTTTCTAATTATCTTCTGTATTTCTGTAGTGTCTGTTGTGATATTGCCTTTTTCATTCCATATGCTAGTAATTTGGGCTCTCTCTCTTCTTCTCTTCATTAGCATGGCTAAGGGTCTGTCAATCGTATTTATTTTTTCAAAGAACCCAACTTTTAGTTTTGTCAATTTTTTTCAGTTGTGTCTTTTGTTTCAATTTCATTGATTTCATCTCTGATTTTAATTATTTCTTGCCTTCTACTGCATTTTCTGTTGATTTCTTCTTTTTATAGGGCTTTAAGATGTAGGGTGAGGTCATTTATTTTTTGGCTTTTTCTTCTTTTAAGGAATGAACCCCATGCAATGAATTTTCCTCTTAGTACTGCTTTCATAGTATCCCAGAGATTTTGATATGTTGTGTCTGTGTTTTCATTTACCTCTAAGAATTTTTTAATTTCCTCCTTAATGTCTTCTGAAACCCATTGTTCATTCAGTAGCATATTGTTCATTCTCCATGTGATGTAGGAATTTTTCTTCCTTATTTTCTCATTGATTTCCAATTTCATTCCATTATGATCAGATAAAATGCAAGGTAATACCTCTGCTCCTTTGTATTTGCTAAGAGTTGCCCTGTGGCATAATATATGGTCTATTTTTGAGAAGGATCCAAGTGCTGCTGAGAAAAAAAGTATGTATGCTTGATGTTGTTTGATATATTCTATAGATGTCAATTAAGTCTAAGTTATTAATTGTGTTATTGAGTTCTATAGTTTCTTTATTCAATTTTTGTTTGGAAGATCTGTACAGTGGTAAGAGAGGTGTGCTAAAATCACCCATGATTATTGTGTTGTGGTCTATCTGCCTCTTGAACTTGAGTTTGTTTGATGAACATAGCTGCATCATTGTTTGGGGCATATATACTAATGATTGTTATGTCTTGTTGGTGAATGGTTCCCATTTGATTAACTGTGGCTTGAAGTCTATTTTATTTGATATGAGTATGAACATCTCTGCTTGCTTCTGAGGTCTATGTGAGTGGTATGATTTTTCCCAACCTTTCACCTTCAGTCTGTGTATGTCTTTTCTTATCAGATGAGTCTCCTATAGGCAGCATATTGTTGGATCTTTTTTAATTAATCCAGTCTGCTAGCCTATATCTGTTGATTGGTGAGTTTAATCCATTAACATTTAGAGTTACTATTGATATATGGTTTGTACTTCCAGCCATGTTTATTTATTTTGGCTATTTAACTTCATTTGTTTTTCCTCTTTGATTAGTTTTTCCTTTACTGTACTACCTCCCACTGTTGATTTTCATTGTTATTTTTCATTTCCTCGTTATGTAATGTTTTGCTAATGACGTTTTGAAGTGCCAGTTTTCTAGCTGCAAATTCTTTTTAATTTGTTTATCATGGAATGTTTTTATTTCATCTTCAAACCTGAAGCTTAATTTTGCTGGATACAAGATTCTTGGTTGGAACCCATTATCTTTCAGCATTTGGAATACATTGTTCCAGGATCTTTTAGCTTTCAGAGTCTGTGTTGAAAAATCCACCATTAACCTAATTGGTTTACCCCTAAATGTAGTCTGCTTCCTTTCTCTTGTGGCTTTTAAAATTTTCTCCTTGTTCTGTATGTTGGGCGTTTTCATTATAATGTGTCTTGGTGTGGATCTCTTGTGGTTTTGTACATGCAGAGTCCTGTAGGCTTCTAGGATTTGGATTTCCATTTGATTCTTCATGAATGAATGACCAGACAAGGCTTGTCATCAGAGAAGTGCCTGTTTATTGAGGAACAGCTTTGCACATTTATAGAGCTGGGGGTGGTTTGACAGTTTTGACAGTTTAACGGTTTGACAATTGGCACGGGGCACTTTCTGATTGGTGGGTAAGAATCATGTGAGTCAGTAGGGCTCACCATTGGATGGCTCTTCCTGCTGCTGTCTCGGGGGATGGGGAAATTAGTCTTTTGATTGGTGAGTTTAAGCCATTAACATTTAGAGTTACTATTGATTTTCATTGTTATTTTTCATTTCCTGTTCATATAATGTTTTGTTATTTTTCATTTCCTCTTCATGTAATGTTGGAGCCGGGGTGACTCCCAACATTCCCCCCTCTTAGTTATTAAATGAGAGTGGGGTGTTGACTCATTCTGGCTGCTTCCTGCTGAGATGGGGGCAATCCCCAGTGGTAACAAAGAGTAGCAGAGAGGAGATAAAGCTCTGTAGGGTGGCTGATTGAGCCACTTGATCGGCCTTGGAATTCCCCATAGTAGTAAGGGAGGAGTCAGTTTGGTGATCCTTGCAATGGATTATTCCCAGTTGGGAAGGCAGCCTGGAGGCTCATAAGCCAGAAATAAGTGTGGAATTAATGACTGCCATCCCTCTGGTGGTCAATAGCCCCTTTCTTTCAGGATAGGGTGGCTGATATTTGGAATCTGTATATAGGGAGAGGGTTTTTTCCTCCGCTAGCTCACATGCCCTTGTGGAAGCTATGAGTTCAGCTTGTTGGTTGGTGGTATTGGGTGGGAGAGGTTTTGCCTCTATGATGGATGAGAGGGAAACGACAGCATACCCTGCCACTTTAACTCCTTTGTATATAAAGGAGCTACCATCTGAGAACCAGACGAGGTCCAAAGAGAGCAGGGGTCCCTCAAAAATGGTGGTAGGGCAGGGTAAAATCATTTCTAATACCTCCAGGCATTTATGAATGGAATCTTGTGAGGGAGAAGATGGGAGGAAGGAAGCAGTGTTTAATGGAGAGCAGGGCTGAAAAGAGATGGAGGGATTTTCAAGGAATGAGACAAGGATGGATAGAACCCTGGAAGGAGTTCTATCTGACTGTAGCCCCTTGTAGGTGAGGAAATCCTTTAGATGGTGAGGAAATGAGATGGTTAGCAGGGAGCCAAAGGTAAGCTTGTGTGCTTCTTTATGGAGGTTATGGGCCACTGCTAGGGCTCTGAGGCATGGGGGACAGTCCCTGATGGTGGGGTCGAGCTGTTTGGATAGGTAGGCCACTGGTGCAAATGTGGGGCCATATTCCTGACCCAGAACGCCCAGACTTTGACCCTGTTTTTCATGTACATAGAGGGTAAAGTGTCAGGAGAGGTCAGGGAGATTCAGGGCAGGTGCCTGGAGGAGATCCTTTTTTAAGGATTGTAAAGGGCTTCCCTACCTCTAAGGGTAGGGGTTCATCTTGGGGGCCCTTGGCCAGATTATATAGCCACCTGGTGAGGAGGGAGAATTCAGGCCCTGAAGTACCCAGCCAAACCCAAGAAGGAGAGTATGTCATCTTTGGTCTTTGTTGTAGATACAGACACAATAAGCTGTTTTCTGTCTACTGTAATGGCCTTTTCCCCTTGAGAGATAGAACCCTAGATAAGTGACCTCTTTACATGATATTTGGGCCTTTTGTGAAGAGGTCCAATATCCCTTTAAGGCCAAGAAATTAAGTAGGAGAACTGTGTCATCTGTTGAGCGCCAGGCCACAAAATTAAGTAGGAGAACTGTGTCATCTGTTGAGCACCAGGCCACGAAATTAAGTAGGAGAACTGTGTCATCTGTTGAGCAGCCTTGGACGGTCTAGAAGAATTTGTAGAGGTTTGCAAGAGGTGCAGAGAGCAGGATTGGATGGGAGCAAGAAGAAAGCCTGGACATAAGCTATCTCTACCCATTTTTTGAATACTCACAGTAATTATAGAGATCCCTTAGAATGGAGGGATCCAGGGTCCCAAAAAGGGGGCCATCTGCTTTGGTTGTCTAAGGGATAAGTGGGCCAGGCCTAGGTGCTATATTTGATCCAAGAGGCATTGTAGGGGACAGCCAACTGGCAGAAAGGACACATTACCCATGGAAAGAGGAGGGAATAGGATGCAAGCATGATAAGAGAGAAAGAAGAAACTGATTTATTGGCAAAAGGGGCATCCCCGCTAGAGCCAAAAATCAGGAGTGCCTAAGTGGCAGGTTTGAGCTGCAGAGATAGGTCATCACCGAATCCTGACAGTCGAAGCTCTCATCCTGGATGGAGCCAGAGCCATGGAAGACCTTGGCCAAGGCTTTTTGGGACCCCTCCTGGAGAGGCCGTATACTCCCAGGGCCAGAAAGAGGGGAGAGAGAGAGGTAGGGCAAGAGAGAGGAAGGGGAGGGTAAGTGTCTCTCTAGCACCTGAGTCTTAAAGGTGAGAGGACTAGGGCTTTCAAATCTGCCCAAGAAAGGAATCCCTGAGGGCCACCATATCCTTAAAGGCTGTGGTGGGGGGTTTTTCCTCCCCACAGGTGGGCAAAGAGATTTGCCGGACGATAATCAACATATTGCAAGAGGATGGATTCAGGGCACTGGGGGTGAAAAGATTGGAGGTCAGAGGCCAAGGTTTGTCCAAAGAAGTGTGGACTATCTCAAAATCCCTGAGGAAGGACAGTCCAGGTTAGTTGTCGAGAATGTCTGGTGGTGGGATCTGTCCAGGTTAAGGCAAAAAGATCTTGTGATTCAGAGGCAAGGGGAATGGAGAAGAAAGCAACCTTTAAATCTATGACAGAGAAGTGGGTGGCAATGTGGGGGATCTGAGACAGCAGGGTGTATGGGTTGGGAACCAAAGGATGTATGGGCCTAATGAAGGTGTTGATGAGTTGTAGGTCCTGAACTAAGCAGTAGGACACACTGGCCTTTTTTACCACTAGTATGGGAGTATTGTAAGGGGAGTGAGCAGGATAGAGGTACACCTTGCTAAGAAGGTCCTGAATAAAAGGTTGTTCAATGGGGTCAACCAGGTTCATAGGAAAGGGGTCCTTTTTAGTATGGTGTTTCATGTCAGCCTCACAAGTGGAGCAGAATGGCCAGTCTTCTGCCAAAAGGGCCAGAAAAAAAATGAACAGGCCAATTCTGGGGCCTGACTGATGCCAGACCCGGATATTGATTGTTGTATTGAATTTAGAGAGAATATCTCAGCTGAGCAAAGGAACTAGACATTGGGGCATAACTAGGAACGTCTGAGAGAATGGGAAGTTTTCTATGGAACAGAGTAATAGAGGAGTCTTTCTTGGATAGATGGTCTTTCCTCCTACCCCAACAATAGGAGAGGTGGACGGCACTGTTTGCCCCCAGAATTCTGTCAGGACTGAGAAGGTAGCCCCGGTGTCAAGGAGAAAGTCAACCTTGACTTTCCGAACCCTGGGTTCCTGACTATTGATTGTTACAGCCAGGGACAAGGTCATAAGGCTCCATCAATCTTCGATTACCATGCCCAGAATGTTAGAGGGTTCCCTGGCCATAGGCCTCCTATGGGATCTAGGATAGTCAGAGCTCCAATGACCTTGTTGTTGACATTTAGGGCATGGGGTACGTGGAGTGCGTGATGCAGGGCATGCCCTGGCCCAATGTCCCTCCTTGCCACACTTGAAGCAGGAGCCCAGGGGGGGTTTTGACCTGTGGTGATGGGCAGTGACCCGAAGAAGCACCCTGCTGGGCCTGGGTGAGCATCTGAAATTTATTGTGTTCAGCCTTGTGCTTGCGGCACTCGATTTCTTCATTCCGGTTGTGACAAACCTTAAAGGCTAGCACCAAGATCTCAGTCTGCAGGGTGGCAGGGACTTGTTTGAGCTTTTTGAGTTTGGCCCGGATGTCGGGGTAGCTCTGCAAGAGGAAATATGTCATAAGGACATGATGGCCATCTGGAGTTTTGGGATCTAGGTTAAGCCGATCCAGAAATTCCGATGGGATCTCCTTTCGCTTTTGAATAATCTCTTGTAATTTTTGGAAATTGACAGCCTTACGTGCCACTTTTTTGAGCCCAGCAATAATAAATGCGGAGAATCAGTCCCTACTCTGTATGCCAGCTTGTGTATTATAATCCCAGTCGGGAGTTTGATCTGGGGAAGCAAGTGGCCCGGGAGGGTGATTGGGATTAACTCGGTGAATTTCACCGCATGAGCTCTGGCAAGTTCCCAGACTCTGGTACATTCCTCAAGAAGGAGAGTATTAGCCAATAACATATATATATATATATATATATATATATATATATATATATATATATATATATATATATATATATATCAT
>NW_025999898.1:213765-224975 GCF_001458135.2 Marmota marmota marmota
ATATATATATATATATATATATATATATATATATATATATATATATATATATATATATATATATATCATGGTGAGTAAGGCTATATGCCTGGAGGACCCATTGAAACTATCTTATGTAAGTAGTGGATCTGTGGTGAATGAGCCCAACCTTCGCTCGAGTTGCGTGAGGTCATTCATAGAGAACGGGACATGTACCCAGATAATGCCCTCAGGTCCAGCAACCTCTCTTAAGGGGGCCATGGTTTGTGGGACTAGGGAGCGGGACTAGTTTGGGGGGGATTAAAGGTGTCAGCCGAGTCACCTGAGTGGCTGGACAGAGCCTATGTGGGAGATCATAGGGAGGGGGTCCATCTGCTGGATAGGTTGGGGTGAGAACGAAGAAGAGAAAAAGCCTCAACATAGGGTTTGACAGTTTTGATAGGTGGTTTGACAGTTTAATGGTTTAACAGATCTCTGAGAATTACAACCAGGTTCCAGAGTCCACCATGACCGTGAAGGTCGTGGTGGGGTGTTTTCTCTCCTCCAGATTGGGTGTCAGAGGTTTGCCAGGCAATGACAGTCAAAACCCCTGTGTATAGCCCGTCTGAAATTGGATACCCAATAGGGGAAGAGCCAGTGTTGTGTGAGTAGTAGCAGCACTCGAAAGAGTGGACAAGGTCAGTAAGCCTTGAGAGAGGGGGCCCTCAAGTAGTAAGGAATTCCCCCTCCTGGGTTTTGGCACCAATGAAAGAACGACTGAACAATGTTCGTCGGAGAAGTGCGTGTTTATTGAGGAATAGCTCTGCACATTTATACAGCCGGGGGCGGTTTGAGAGTTTAATGGTTTAACGGTTTGACAGTTGGCATGGGGCACTTTCTAATTGGTGAGTAAGGATCATGTGAATCAGCAGGGCTCACCATTGGATGGCTCTTCCTGCTGCTGTCTCGGGGGATGGGGAAGTTAGTCTTTGGAGCCGGGGCGACTCCCAACATTTCATGTCTGGAATTTTTTCTAAAATTATTCCATTGAAGAGGTTGCTCATTCCTTTGGTTTGGACCTCTATACCTTCCTCTATCCCAATAACTCTTAAATTTGGTCTCGTTATGTTATCCCAAATTTCCTGGATGTTGTGCTCATGGTTTCTGAGCTGTCTACACTCTTTTCAAGATGATATATTTTGTCTTTATTGTCTGATGTTCTGACTTCTAAGTGTTCTACTCTGCTTGTGATACTCTCATTTGAGTTTTTAATTTGGTTTATTATTTCCTTCATTTCCCGGATTTCTGGGGGTTTTTTGTTTGGTTTTTTTTTTTTGTTTGTTTTGTTCTGTTTTTGGTTTTGTTTTTGTTTTTTGTATAACCTCTATCTCCCTGTAGAGTTGATCTTTTGCTTCTTGGATTTGTTTTTGTAATTCATTGTCAAAGTGATCTTTCATTGTCTGTATTTGCTGCATAAAGTCCTCCTTAAGACTCCAGATCATCTGAACCATGTATATCTTGAAATCTTTATCTGACATTTTTTCTGCTGTAGCTATTATCTCCTCTATTTTTGAGTTGTCCTGCATTGCTTGTGGCCCTTTCTTTCCTTGTTTCTTCATGTTGCTCATGTTTCTTTCCAGCTCTGTGTGACTTTTTTGTTATTATTTTTCTCCTATAAATTAGTATTGCTCTTGTATAGTTCTAAGATCTCTCCTTTGTGATGGGAGACAATGTCTAGAGATGTTGGATTCAATTGTAGTTTAAAATATATTCATTAGCTTCATTAAAGGCATATAGATTCTGAGGGGTCGGGTGTAGGACTTTATGTTTAGAGGGAAAATGTGAGGGTATGGGGGTTAATATATCTTGGCTACTTTCGATGAGAACTCTAAAGAAGGGGATTATTAACAGGAGAATAGACAGGAGGTATTTTAGGGTGGCTAAGTACATGGGAGGACAATAAGAAGTATAGAAACAATCACGTATTCGCATTTAGTAATTTACACGTAGTAGAAATAGTAACACTTGGGAGGTTGGGAGAGGAGGAGAAGGAGGCAAAAAGTAAAATTAAAAGAAGAATAAAGAGGGGGAAAGAGAGGAAAAAATGGAATGAAAAAGAGAGGAAAAGAGAGAAGAGAAAGATAAAAAGAAAAAAGGAAAGAAGAAAAAAGAAATAAAAAGCATTCTTAGAATTCTATTTTCTTCTCTTCCAGTAGGTGGCATTGTGCATTCCAGGCTGAGTCACTGCCCTCAGGGTGGGGGAAGCCATCTGTGTGAGGCGGCTCTCCCTCCCCTGCCTGGTGCCCCTCCAATCTTGGTCTCTTTGGGTTGCTCCTTGTCTCTATCTCCCTCACATCTCCTGCCCACCAGGCCCCAATTACTGGGACACTTCTCTGCAGCCCTGGGTTCACTCTGGGTGGGCGGCGCCCTGGCTGCCCCGGACTCCTGATCAACTAAACATTACCTCTGTGTTGGGTAGTCACCAAGTCATCACAGCTGTGGAGAGGGGGAGTTGGAGGTCAGGCACCTTTTCAGTTTCACTGGGCTCTGATATTCAACCCACCAAGAGCTGGCAAGAAAGGTTTTGAGTTGTCACAGCTGTGGGGGGTGGCTGGGACTCACACACCTGTTCAGATGCCAATCTCGCTGTCTGCTACATCAACCAAAAGCTGATGTGGTAGATTTTGAAGCATGGCAACCACCCATTTCCATGCTAGGGTGTATGGGGTGGGGGGCTAGGCTGTTCGTCCACTATGTCCCAAGTTCGGTCCTCAGTCCGGTGCCCTTCGGTGACATGGTTCACAGTCTGGCATGCTCGAATCTTAAAAGATCTGTAAGTCTGGGTCTCTATGCTGCCAGATCTCTGCAGTGCTCGACTCCATCCATCTGCGGTGGGTTCCCGGGCTCTATTTTGCCATTTCTTGTGCTATGTTCAGAGCTCGGTCTGGTGACCCACAAGCAAAGCCTCTGCGTTCTGTGCTGCTTTCCATCTGCGCCAACTTGGCCCCCAGGGACTACCTAATCACTAGTATTTCTGTACTTTAAAAATATCAGAGAAAAGAAAGAAGACAACCTCACTTACAATAATATCAAAAAATAGTAATACTAATTAGCAATAAAATGAGTAAGGTGGTGAAATATCTGTGCACTGAAAATTGTAAAATATGTTAGAAAGTAATTATAAGAAGATACAAAAAAGAAAAACCTCCCATGGTCATGAATTAGAAGAACTAGTAATATTTAAAGATCTACAATTCACAAAGTTCTCGTAAAGAGTCAGTCAATGCAATTTTTGCCAAAAATCAAATGACATTTTTAAAATATATTTTATTTTACTTGTTAGTGGACTTTTATTTACTTATTTATATGCAGAGCTGAGGATCGATCCCAGTGCTTCACACATGCTAGCCAAGCACACTACCACTGAGCTACAATCACAGCCCCCTGAAATGACAATTTTTAGAAAAACAGAAAATTCAATCTTAAAATGTATATGAAATATGACCACAAGTATCCCAAATGGTCTTGAACAAAAAGAACAAAGCTGTAGGCATCATGCCACCTGACATCAAAATGAACCACAGTGATATAGTAACCAAAACAACATGGTACTGACATAAAAACAGATACATAGACAAATGGAACAGATATATTTACTGTCATGTGATTTGCAGTAAAAGTACCAAACACAATGGGGAAAGAACAGTGTCTTCAATAAATGGTGTTAGGACAATTAGATAGCAACATGGAAAAGAATAAATTTAGACCTTGTCTATCATAATATACCAAAAAATTTCACAATGGATTAGAATTTTAAATTAAAATTAAATTAAAAATCACATGACAGTAAATATTTCTGGTCTATCATGAAACTACTAAAGGATAATATAGAGAAAAAGCTCCATAATGTTGGTTTTGGCAATAACTCTTTTGACAAAACCTGGAACTATAAAATTACTAGAAGAAAATGTAGGGGAAACACTTCAGAACATCAGAATGACCAAGATATGTACACAGAAGCGAACGTAAAAGTAGATAAATGAGATTACATCAAACTAAAAGCTTCTGCTCTGGGAAGAAAACAGCTGACAGAGTAAAGAGAAACCTTATAGAATGGAAGAGAATTATCTGAAGAATATATGCCTGATAAGGTGCTAAAGTATAAAGTATATAAGAAAATCTAATAACTCAATTTCACATGAAAAAATTATTTAATATAGGGCAAAGAATGCTTCTCTAAAGAAGAGATAAAAATGATAAAATTTTACATGAAAAAATGATCAATATCCCTAATCATAAACATAATGAAAATTAAAACTACAAGAAAGATGTCTCTTCACACCATTAGAATGGCTGTTATAAAAAGATAAAATATAAGAACTTTCAGAGAGGAAATAGAAAACAGTGAACCTCTGAAATGCTATTGGTAGGAATGTACATACAGCCATGTGAAAAACACTGTGGAGACTTCTTGTAAAATTAAAACTAAAGAGGTCATATGGTCATATGTGATTTAGCAATATTCCATGGAATGAATCAATATACCTATCTACTTACCTACAAATATATGGCTCATATATTTTGAAAAGATATGTGTATTTCCATGTTTACTGCAGCATAGTTCAAAATATTCAACACTTGGATGAAACCAAATTATCCACCAATTGGAGAATGAGTAAAATGTGGTACATATACAGAATGGATTTCTACTTGACTTTTTTTTTCCTTTTTCCAGAAGTCTTGTCACTTGTGACAACATGAATGGATCAGAACATTTCTAATGTGAAGCAAAGCTTGAACAGAAAGATAAATATTCACAATATTATTTACATGTGAAATCTAAAAATTTGAACCAAGAGGGAGTTGGGGAATTAGATGTTGGTCAAAGGACAGAGATTTCTAATTATACAGGAGGAATAAGATGAAGAGGTAGGTATGTTCTACTACATAGTGACTAAATAAAATTTATTATAATCTTAGAAATTGCTGTTAGGAGATTTTTTTGAAAAATTGGGCTTTATTAGCTTCATGGTTCATTTGCCTCTTTTATGCAATTAATTTATTCATTTTGTTATGTCCCATCTTCCTTATGTGAATATAAACCCAGATGATAAAGAAAATTTAATTTTCTCTCATTTTTGTATTCTCAAAGACTAGAACAGTATGTGATATAGAATAGGTACTCATCAATGTTAGTTGGAATGATGAATGGAGGTAGTAAACAATGAAAGGTATGGATAGTAAGAGAAAGAACCCAATGGGGGTAGAAATTAGGATTTTGAATTCAGGATTTTGAATCCAGAGATCATACAGAAATGTTATACTTTTTGAAAATTTCATTTCATTTCACTTCTGAGCCTTATCTTTTTGTAAAAATAAGGGAATTGTACTGATTTCTAAGCTCTCTTTTAGTACTATAATATCATTTCTCAGTTCTTTTCTACCACCTGTTATAATTCTTCATTTGGTGAAATGATTCTCCACTGGTAAAATATTTTAAAAACACTGAAATATTTTGTAGGGCATTGCGATAAAATTAGAAGGTCTGCGTGTAATTAAGAGAATCTAAATAAGTAGCAGTAAATGCCTAGAACTTTTGGAGTCTTCCAAAAATCATAGTTAATTGTAAATGTTACTGACTGAAAACATGAGTCAAGTATTTTCAAGCAGTGTTTGATGCTAATTTTTTAAGAAAGATTAAATTCAGTGATGGGGTCTAAATCCCATTCATACAAAATAGAATTGCATGAAGGTTTTTCTAAAAGAAGGGGGGAAATAAGAGGAAGAAGATACATTTGCTTCAGGTTTGATAACTCATTTCATTTCCTGAAGCAGACAGAATTAAATAGCAGAAGTTAATTTCATACACTCTGATTTATTTTCAGGTAGGAAGACTCAATTCATGACAGGTTAGGCAGAAAGAGAAAAAAATGGTCAGACCAACTTATCTTTCCTCTCTGTGAGAAGAATGGAGTTTCAGGAAACATGCTGAGCATTTTGTTGTTATTGTTTGCATATGAAATAGTCTGGAAAAGACATAAGAGTAGGGAAAATGTTAGGAAATATTCAGTAGGAGTTTTCCTGAGAGATGACATCAGTGTTGGCCAAAAATTAAGTACTGCTTTTAGGTGACATAATATCCTATTGGGGGGGCTGGGCTGTAGGTCAGTGGTAGAGTGCTGCCTCGCACATGTGAGGTGCTGGGTTGGATCCTCAGCACCACATAAAAATAAATGAATGAAATAAAGATATTGTGTCAACTACAACTAAAATATATTTAAAAATAAGACAAGATACTGTGTCCATCTACAACTAAAAAAAAATTAAAAATATCCTATTGATCCAGAACGTGGGGGAAATTATATGTCTCATTCGGAGACGAATTCTAGAGTAAAATCATCATTCATAAATTTTACTCAAGACATTCAATGTTTTAAAAATATTTGTTTTAGTTGTAGGTGAACACAATACCATTATTTTTATATGTATGTGATGCTGAGGATAGAACTCAGTGGCTTCCACATGCTACAACCCAAGCCCAGACTTTCAGTTTTAAATAATGTCAACTATTGGAGTTTTTTTCTTTATGGGGCAACGTTTCTATACTAAGCATTTCTATACTAAAGTCATAATGATTTTCATTGACTTCACTTAAATAATAATGATTTAGTTAAAAATATCTCTGAAGGATAATATTGAGGAACTCTCTTACTGAAATAATATTTCTTATATCTAATGAAAGGAGAAGTCGATGCCTTCCCTTTAGGCTCCATATAGGTGCTGATAAAAGTCAAAGTACTGGCATAAAATGAGACCATATTAAGAGTATTATGACTGGATATATGGTTTATGTGCCAAAAATAAAGGCAGAGACTTTATAAATCTATCGCAGACCTTCATTGGTATTTCTGAATTTCCCATAATCACGTAACTAGTTTTTGATATTGTTTTGGTTTAAACAATAAGTTTTTTCTCCTTATTTTCAGTGCTGAGGATCACACACTGGACTCATGCCTGTTAAGTGGGCACCCCTCAACTGAGTTACGTTCCAAGCACTAATTAAAAACAAAAATTTTGTCCAAAGAATAGCATCATAAATGATGGTCTTACTTACCAAACACAGAAAAATAAATGCTAAACAAATACATGATAATTGATAATTCACTGAATATATTTTATTCATCCATTCATTAACATGTATTTTTTTATTTTAATCTTATATTTTATAAGATTAAATTTTAGTTGAACAAAATCCCTTTGTTTATTTTATATTTTAGTTGAACAAAATACCTTTGTTTATTTTATTTCTTTTTATGTGGTGCTGAGGATTGAACCCAAGGCCTCACAAGTGCTAGGTGAAGACTCTGCGGCTGAGCCACAACCCCAGTCCTAATATGCAATTTAAAAAAAAATAGATTCTTTCTTTAATACATTTTATTTTTCTATTTATTTTTATGTAGTCTGAGGATTGAACCCAGGGCCTTGCATGTGCAAGGCTAGCCCTCTACCACTGAGCCACAACCCCAGCCCCCTAACATGCAATTTTTAATGTCTATCTTTTATCCTAACTTGGCATTGTACCACAGTTAAATATGTACTTCTTTGTTTATTTCTGTCTCCTCCAATTTTAAACCTTACTCCACAGCCCATGTACTTTAATTCATGCTTCAGTGTATTTAAATTTAAGATAACCTTGCCACTGAGATATAAAATATTTTAATTGCCTTTTGGCTAAACAGCATTTCCTTTTAGGCTATTTTATTATTTTATGTTTGCAGTCATTTTCAAAATGTACTTCTTACTTTTTAAATAAAGTAAACAAAATTATAAAACCTGTGTCTTAGAACCCTATATCTATGGGCTGGTTTCTTTTTCTACTGGTTTTACAATCATGTTTTATATCTTCCATGTCTTCATTCAGTATTTTGTTTGTGTACATGTCTGTATGAGTGTGCATGTGAATGCAGAAGCTTGTAAGTGCTAAGTATAGGAATCATTGTACACACAGCTAGTTCATATGATTTTCCTTAAAATGGATGTATATTTAATTCTGCTATTGTGACTCAGAGTTACAGGAATTGAAAATACACGACTGCAATTTCAAAGGATGTAATGATTACAAGCTGAATTACAGCTTCTGTAAGGGCCTATCAATTTCTGACTTTCCACTTTCTTTATCTTATAGCTACTTGGGTCTCAACCTAGTTGGGCAATATTTTTTTTTAATGTTAGCTGTCAAAAGTAAAGTAGATCCTGTTTTTAAGTAACTCTCTCTGGAGTCAACATGTGTCCTAAGTGAAAAGCAACTCCATAGAAGACTCACTGCCCCAAGCCTTCTTGAAGCTCTGGTATTTTATTTTATTAAGGAGATTTTGTTTTCTACCTTCAAAAATAAAGTTTTTACATTTTACTGCTTTTAACATTTCTTTTTTCCTCAGTTAAAACTTTTCCCTGGGTTGTCCATCAAGTATATTCGAGAACCCTTCCTCTTGAATGAATATGTATGTGTATTTATGTGTATGTGTGTGTACAGACACACACACACACATACACACACACATGCACACAGTTTTAGGGTAAATCTTTAAAGATTTAGAGAAAAATTGAAAAGACAGAACAAAATTCCACTCCAATGGTGAGATACTTGATTTTACCTTTTGTCCTTCATTTATTTTATGTTCCAATTCCAATATGCCTGCATAATCTTAGATTTATTTTTAAATTGTGCTAGCTTAGCAATATAGTATTATCCTTTTACTACTATTTTCAACTTAAATAACAGAATGCTAGCTTCAAGAGTAAAAATCAAATTTTTATTTTCACACTCAATTTAAAAACATTCTTCATTCTGGACACATTTGCTTCAGTTTATGTCAAACATTTACAAAATATAGAAAGGCAAACAGTGTCAGTATAACTGGTCAACATCAGTGCAAATTTTACTACCATAAAATTTGAATTTTTTTACAGTATAGACAATTCACACTATTAATAAGCATGGTCCGAAAGTTATATTAATACTTTATTTACAGAATTCAAAATTAAAAAGCTATAAAATGTTTTCCATGATACTGTAGGATAAAATAAAAACTTACTACAATAAGGATATTTCTGTATTGGCAGGCATTTAGTTAAAATCATTTATTATCTTTTGAGCAATGGGAAGAAAATCTGTATTATGAAATCACTGACCAAAAGAAGTCTAAAATAGGTCTAGTGACGTGAAATAAGCCTCAGAACAAAAACTTCTATGTGAGATAGAATGCATATGACCTGGTAAACTGAAAAATTCCATAAGTCTTAACAATCCTAAATTTGCATGTTCTCCTCAAAAGTTTTAAATATTTTGAGCATAATTGATAGACCTATAAGCAAACTATTTAAATCCAATGACAAAGATGGAGATTTCAACAGCACTTGTTCAACAATGCATAGAAAACTTACACAGAAATTCAGCAAATTCATAGAAGAAAATGATTTTTACAAAACCATCAGCTATTTACAGAAAAATCCCATCAAGAGCAAAAAGGGCACTTCTCAAATGCACACAGAATACTTAACAATCTAGACCACAGGTAAAACAAACCTCAAAATGTTTTATTCTGGATATCATACAAAGTATGTGTTCAATAGTAATGGGGCTGGGATAATAGGTCACTGGTATAGAACTCACATTGCCTACTTGAGGCGCTGGGTCTATTTGTGGGCAACACACATATACACACAAGAAAGAGAGGCAGTTAATGTGTAATATCCCTACAATTTGGCAATAAAAGAGCATAACTATAAATAATCCATGAATCCAAGGTACAAATAGAATTTTTAAAAATTTAGATGAGGTTAAAGATACAAGTAAAATCTATGGAGTGCTTTTATATAGTGTTGAGAGGAATTTTTGTCACATTAATGTTTCTATTAGAATGAAAATAGTTTTAAAATAATTAACCTGAACATTCACAGTGAAAAAAGAAAACATTAAATTTATGGCAAAATATTACAAATATGAAGCTCAAATCAGTAAAACAGACAAAATAATATGAATAAAGAAAATTCAATGTAAACCTGGATTTTAAAACAACCCTCATAATTGATAAATTTCTAACCATACTGATAGAAAGGCGTGGGACAAAATTTGTCAATATCCTACATAAAAGAAAAGGCACCTTCAATGACCCTACAGATATTGATATGAAAATGATATAATACTAGAGAACTCTTGATCCCCAAATTTGGCAATTTATGTAAAACACATAAATTCCAGGAAATCGATTTTCTCTTGGTCATTTAAAATAACAAGGTAATTTGAACTGGCAACCATCCTTCCTCAGCCTCCCAATAACTAAGATTACGGGTATGTGCCACCATGTATTGCCTGTGTCTAATTTTTAAATCAATTTTTTTGAATAAATAATATGTGAAATTATATGAAGAAAATAAAAATCCTATTTGTATTGATATATATGAATAAGTACACCTTGCTAAAAGGTCCCTGTAGTATAAGTAGTTTCCTGCTTGTACTGATGGGTGAATTCCTAGTAAGTGACAGGACCGCACAGCTAAGCAGCTCTTAATAGCAGGCTCTACTCACAGGTATTCAAGCAGACCACAGAAGCTCACCACCAATTTTGTTTTACAGGGTTAGGGGGTGCTGAGTATGCTGAATCCAAACGCCAAAATCTATCTCCTAACATTGCACAGAGGCTTGGTGCTTGAGTGTGTGCAGCTAGCGTGTACATATCTCTTTTGTCAATGCTGTTGAAGCTAACACCTTGCCTCATTGGGAGCGCAGGAAACGCCCCTGCCACTTCCACAGCAGGGAGCTGACTCCACCTTCGCTGCCACCAGAACACCGAGCCAACGCCACTACCACAGCTGCCTCTAGAGCACAAGAACCTTGGGGCCAAGGCCGCCGGCGCCGCCCCCTGCCCTGGTCGCCGCCCCCCCAACCCACCCCCACCCCCAGCCGCCGCCGCCGCCGCCGCCGCAGCGCAGGAACCGTTGGAACCAACGCCTCTTCAGGAGCTCGGGAACCCCCGCCACCTCCAGAGCCCCAGAGCACGGAGCCAAGGCCGCCAGAGCACAGAAACTGTTGGGAGCCAATGCGGAGTCCTGAGCGTAGGAACCCGCTGAGGCCGCCTCACCGAGCCATCCTCGCCACCAAGAGCACAAAGTCGCCACTGCTGCCAGAACACAGGAAACGTTGGAGCCAATGCCGCTGCCGCCACCAGATCAAGAAGCCAATGCCAGCGCCA
>NW_025999898.1:227393-232065 GCF_001458135.2 Marmota marmota marmota
TGCCAAAAGTGTCCCAGCCTTCAGCAAAGGAGAGAGTTTCAGTTTGGGAACATAAAGACTCCCTCCTGCACCTCCACATTCTCAGTCCTTAGAGCCATCTCCAGGAAGCTCCCTCACTGAGGGTACCAAGTCATAGTCTGGACTGCTCTCTTGTTAGGCAGGGTCTTCTCCTCTCTACCCCCACCCCACAGGAAGATGACAGGCTTCTGCAGCTCCTCTGCCTTTTCACTCTCCCTTGGGCCAGCCTGGAGCAAGTCTGGCCTCTGGATTCATAACAATCACCTCCCAGGTACCTGTAGATGTAGGGGGTGTTTATAGTTGTAGGGGCTAAGGAAAATGTTTCCATACAGAAAGGAGTGAATCAATAAGTATGTGTGAATCAATAAGGCTATGAGTGAATATGTGTGAGTATGTGTGAATCAATAAGGCTATGATTGTGTGTGTATTTGTGTGGGTGTGTAAGGACATGTGTGTGGAGTATGTGAGAACATATATGCGTTTGTCTGGAGATGTCCAAGTGTATATCTAGGTATTGTGTGTATGTGAATCTGTATGTGTGATCTGTTTCTGTGAGTCTGTATTTGTATGAAGTGTGAATATGTGTGAATCAATAAGGCTATGATTATGTATTTGTGTGGAGTGTGTGTGTAGCCCTTCCCTTGTCAGCCCTCCATCACTCAGCCTGGCCTACATTGCCATGTTTGCATCTTAGGAATTGTAAGCCCAAGATTATGCATGGCTGTAGACCTTGTGGGCCAACCTGCTCCTTGTGTGTGCATGGGTGTGCTTATGTGTGTGTGCATGTGTGCATTAGGGGTTGAAGCATGTAGTGGAAGAGCACAATGAAGGAGCCCCTTTCTGTGTGGAGGCAGATAGCCCCCTAGGGCAGCCTGGAGACTGGGATCTGTTGCTGCCCTCTGTGCAGGGAGCATGAGTGTGTATGTGTCTCTGTGTGTGGATTTTCCTTTTTTGTGTTATGAATCAGATCCAGGGCTGTTTGTAATCCCGGTGTTTTCCAATAAGGAAATATGCAAGATATCTGGGATCCCTCAGAATGGCCCAGGTTTGTAAGGAAATTGCAGGCTAGTCCAAATGAGAAGGGCAGAATTGAGAAATGGCACATGGGAGAGTGTCAGCAAAATTTCTGGGAGGGCTCTGGCTCAGGTTCTGGTCCTAGATTTCCCACCAGCTTCCTCAGAACTGTGCTCTAATTTCTTTCCTTCTCTAGGACTCAATTTATCATATGCAGGATGAGTTTATCCTGATGTCCCAGTCTGGTCCTTGTCAGTGCAGCTTGGTTTAGAGAACAGGCTGTGGGTTGTGCATTGCCCCTAGTGGCCAGAGTTCTGGGCCTCTGTCCTGGGGTCCAAAAGGTTTAGGGTTGGAATAAGCTTTCTGTGTGGCTATAGGCTGAGAGCTACTCATACTCAAAGAGACCTCTAGTCGCCCTGCTTGGTATGTTGGAGGGGCAGAGGCCTAACCTTGCTACATTGGACAGATCTGTTGAACTCCAGATCTGGAATCACAGTTGCAAATTTGTGGTGCTTTCAATATCCGGAATTGGTGGGGGCCCTCATTTTAGGAATAAGAGTTTCCATTTATCAGTGACTAGTATGCACCATACTCTCGAGTATACAATAGGCTTATGAGTTGGGTAGTTTGTCCCCATTTCACAGAGAGATCAACTGAGGCTCACAGGGGGCAATGACTTGCCCAAGAGCATCCCGTCAAAAAGGGGCAGATTTAGGACTTACTTCCCAGGTCTGTCTGACATCAGAGCCAAGCTCTTACCCACTGCCCCGACACCACAAATGTTTCTATCCAATCCCACACATCGCCACATCCTCGGAATGTGAGGGGAGCATAATTTGTAATGTATACATTGGAATCCTGTGGCCCTGAGAGAGTAAGCAATGGTCCATGGACACAAACCCAGTGGAGGGAAACTGGTTCAAATTTGCAATCTTTGAGCTCTCTTTTGAGCATGGGTTCCCTAAGGGCTTGGTTAAAAAACATCTATGTCCCTCAAAGCAGACCTCCTCCATTCTTTTGTTCCTTTACTTACCTCCTTGGCAAGAGACATCTATTCCAATGTCAGAGGGCCAGTTTTCAGTGGGATAGTATTGAAAGCTCTTATTCAGAAATTTGAGCACCAAATCAGGTCTTCCCTCTTCCCTCCCTCTGGGTTCAGAGGAGCTGTTTCCCTGATTGTCAGTGCCTCACCCTTTTTTTCTGAAAGGTGAGTCTTAATCAGTTTTCCTAGATAAGCTGAACAACTTCCAAGTTTGGCCTGACCCTCGGCAGCCACTGAGGGCTTGGCATAGGGTATGAGGCTGGAAAATATGTCTAGTGCTGACCTAGAAACCCATCAGGACCCAGGACCAGTGAAGCAGGTTAAGAAGGTACTTCAGGCTCAGGCAGAGCTATATTCAAATCCTGGAGGCTTTTAAAAATTTTTAAATTTGTTCTATATAGTTGTACAAGTAGAAAGTAGAATGTATTTAGACAGCAGAATGCATTTCAATTCACTGTACAAAAATGAAGTGCAACATTTCAATTCTCTGGTCGTACATGGTGTAGTAATGTACCATTTGTGCAATTACACCTGTACTAGGGGTAATGATGTCCAATTTAATTCCACCATCTTTCCTATCATCATAATCCCTTCCCACTGTCTCCTTTGCCCAATCTAAAGTTCTTTCATTCTTTGTATGGCCCCTTCTCCATCATAGATCAGCTCCATTAATCAGAGAAAACACTTGGCCTTTAGTTTTTTGGGATTGGATTACTTCACTTATCATCGTATTCTCAAGCTTCGTCCATTTAACTAAAATTGCCATAATTTTATTCTCTTTTAAGGCTGAGTAATATTCCTTTGTGTAAATATACCACAGTTTCTTTATCCATTCATCTATTAATGGGCATATAGGTCAGTTCTACAGTTTGACTATTGTGAATTCAGTGGCTATAAACATTGGTGTGGCCATATCACTATAGTATGCTGATTTTAAGTCCTTTGGGTGGGATAGCTGGGTCAAATGGTGATTCCATTCCAAGTTTTCTGAGGAATCTCCATCCTGCTTTTCAAAGAGGTTGCACTAGTTTGCAGCCACCAACAATGTATGAGTGTACCTTTTCCCCACATCCTATCTGATACTTATTATTTCTTGTATTTTCAATAACTTCCATTCTGACTGGGTTGAAATGAAATTTTAGAGTAGTTTTGATTTAAATTTCTCTAACCACTAAAGATGTTGATTGCTTGTATATCAATACAAATACAAATAATCAATTTGTTGATTGCTTGTATATCTTCTGAGAAATTTCTGTTCAGTTGCTTAGCCCATTTAATGTTTGGATTGTTTTTTTGTTTGTTTGTTTGATTTTAAGTTTTTTGAGTTCTCTAAATATACTGGAAATTAGTGCTCTATCTGATGTATGTGTGGTAAAATTACACTCCCATACTGTAGGCTCTCTCTTTACCTTGATGATTATCTCTTTTGCTGAGAAGATTGTTTTAGATTGAATCCATCCCATTTAGTGATTCTTGCTTTTGTTTCTTGTGCTTTAGGACTCTTGTTAAGGAAGTTGGATCCTAATCTGACATGATGAAATTTGGGCCTACTTTTTCTTATATTAGGTGTAGGATCTCTGGTCTAATTCCTAGATCCTTGAACCACTTTGAGTTTTGTGTGTATTGAGAAATAGAGGTTTAATTTGAACTTGCTACACATGAATTTCCAGTTTTCCCAGCACTGTTTGTTGAAGAGGCTATATATGTTTTTGTTGCCTTTGTCTAGTTTGAGATAACTGTATTTATGTGGGTTGATTTCTGTGTCTCTATTCTGTACCATTGGTCTACATGTCTATTTTGGTGCCAATATCATGGTATTTTTGTTACTATTGCTCTATAGTATAGCTTAAGGTCTGGTATTGTGATGCCTCCTGCTTCACTTTTCTTGCTAAGGATTACTTTGGCTATTCTGGGTCTGTTATTTTGAAGTGAACTGTCACATGAGTTCAGGTGTTGAATTTTCTACCCGTGGCATCAAGTTGACATCAAAAGGTTTGAGATTTTGGATTTGTGGATTAGGGATGCTTAATCTGCAATGGTAAAATTGGAAAGTCTGCTGTCATCTGACGCTAATGTAACCCATGCCCACTATGCTCCTTCTAGCTGTCATATGTGCCCATCCTCTTCTTTTTTTTTAATTTTTATTGTTGGTTGTTCAAAACATTACATAGTTCTTGATATATCATATTTCACACTTTGATTCAAGTGGGTTATGAACTCCCATTTTTACTCCGTATACAGATTGCAGAATCACATCAGTTACACATCCATTGATTTACATATTGCCATACTAGTGTCTGTTGTATTCTGCTGCCTTTCCTATCCTCTACTATCCCCCCTCCCCTCCCCTCCCCTCTTCTCTCTCTACCCCCTCTACTGTCATTCATTTCTCCCCCTTGTATTATTTTCCCTTACCCCTCATTTCCTCTTGTATGTAATTTTGTATAATCCTGAGGGTCTCCTTCCATTTCCATGCAATTTCCCTTCTCTCTCCCTTTCCCTCCCACCTCTCATCCCTGTTTAATGTTAATCTTCTTCTCATGCTCTTCGTCCCTACTCTGTTCTTATTTATTCTCCTTATATCAAAGAAGAAATTTG
>NW_025999898.1:235352-257299 GCF_001458135.2 Marmota marmota marmota
TTCTTCTTCTTCTTCTTCTTCTTCTTCTTCTTCTTCTTCTCTTTTTTTCTGTTTTTTTTTTAATTGTGGATGGATCCTCATTTTATTAATTGATTGATGTGTTATGCTTAGAATCCAACACAGTGTCTCACACATGCTAGGCTAGTGCTGTACCACGGTGCCACAATCCCAGCCCTGTGGATAAGTTTTTCAGAGGGAAGTGGGTCAGGGAACACAGTGAACATTGGACAGCCCAGGCAACAAGAAGTTTCTGCATGAGTAGTCAAGGAGACACAAGCTCCAAAGTACCTTGTGGTTCAAAATTCCTTCTGTGGCTCCTGGACTCTGTCTGTTGTTTCTTCAACCAGTGTTTCTTTGGCATCATCCATCCTGGTGGGGGCTATCTCCTATGTGATCCTGTATCCCTTTCCAGCTTCATCTCCCTCCCCATCCTTCAGACACCATTCCCTTCGGGCATGCTAGAGTCCACCAGGAACTCTGGACTTTGGCTTAGACTGCCCCTTCACTCAGAGTGCCTCTCATCACATTTCTACCACCAAACACATCCTTGTCCTCCCACGTGGCAAACACCCCAACATGGTGGCATACAGTGCTTTCCATGGATTTCCCAGAACCCCATGGTCTCCAGTAGGAGGAGACTTGGAGACATGTCTAATCCAACTCCCATCAGATAGCAGAGTCATGAGGTTAGGAGAACCCTACTCACCACCCAATCATCACAGTATGCTGTCACTCAGGGACTTGCTTGAGTTCTCCTGAGGCAGCTGGGTTCACTTTTGACCAGCTCAGTTGGAGAGATATTTGCTCATGAAGCTGAGGGCAGACCCCAAGAAGCTTGTACCCCTGGTCATGGCTTGGCTCCTTGTTACCATTTAGTTCCTCCCATTTTCTTCTGTAGCCAGAATGAGCCTTGACAGCACAGATCATGCCAGTCTGCTCCCACATGCAGTGACTTCTCATTGCCCTCTGATGGAAAACCACAATCCTGAACCAAGGCCTCCAAATGCCTGAGCATTCTCACCAGCCACTCCCATGTGTCTCTTTCCACTTCCTGGGAAGCTTTTCTTTCCCTTCTTCATAGAGACTCTTTGCTCAATTTTTAGTTCTCTGCTTGAGTGTCTCTTTATTTCCATCTTTCTTTGTCTGCTTTGTTCATCAACATAGTGTTCTCATCACACAACATATATTTATTTTTTGTCTGTATCCAGTGGAATGGAAACCAGTGGAATCAAAGAAAAGAAGGATAGAAGCAATTCAGAGAGTGAAATTTCCATGAAGGGAATAAAAGAGTTGAAGTCAAAGAGACAATTAAGATGTGCAAAGACGGAGAGAGTTCATTTATGAAGGTTCCCTTGAGGAGTGGACATGGGAACGAAGCCCTAGGAGATGATCAGGCAGCCTGTGCAGCTGGATGCAGTGAGATGAACTGCAATGATCCCGAGCCAGTTACAGGCCAGCCCACCTAAACTTTTTAACCCTCTACTTCATTCTAAACAGCACAGAGCAGGGCTGATCTGATCTTTCTAAGTACAGGTGTGAGAGAGCAGAGTTGTAGGATCTAAACTTGCCTCAGGAAGGGTTTCCTCAGCCAGATTTGCACACAATGCACATCGGCGAGTGCCTTCACAGAGGATGCGCTCATGTGGGGAGCAAGCCAGACAGATGTGCACATCACTGGCCCTGACCTCAGGAACTCACTGTTGGTCTCAGAGGTGAAAAGGATAGTTGCATTGGGGTTGAGAGAGGCAACATGCATTGCAGGTATCCAAACAAGCCTATAGAAGAAGTCATTGGGCCCAATTCTGGGTGACTCCAGGAAGTAGTTCCCATGTGGTTGAAGCTGCAATTTGGCTTTAGGAAGTATAGGGTAACTGAAGTTTGGGAGTATTTTCTAAAGATCAGCTCTGGGATATAACTGGGAGAAATCACTTAATATAAGGTCCTCAGCCTCAGCTTCCTCATCTGGAAAAGGAGGATAATGCCTGCCTGATTCTGACAAAATGGAAGTCACCTAGAAACTTCAGTAGAGAGAAGCAGCTCCTGTGAGGATGTCTGGGGAAACAACCTTTGATGCTAGAGGAATGAGTGATATGAGTGCCAAGAACGTTTTCCGAGGAGCTAGCTCGTGAGCACCCTCGGGTTCAGTCACCTCCCCAGAGCAGGATTGGCACCAAAAGAGGGCTGGTTGTGAGGAGGGAAGGCATGAATCAGGGCAGGCTCTCTGGATTAAGGGGGCCATGGCACCTGCAGAGCAGAGAGAGCCCACAGGCGGGGTTTGGAGTGGCCAGCACAACCCTTTAGTAGACTCTAGTCCACTCTGGCCACCTGCCCTTTGAAATGCTGTCCGAAATGGGAAACGTCTTCCCAAGTATCTTTTCTTCCCAAGGTATCTTTCTATTTCTTACCCCCTCTGCAGCTCCAAGGGAAAGAGGTGAAATGGCCAAGCACAGGAGACCCAAGAGAGCTCATTCTGCCAAGGCATCCCTGAAATTCACAGTGACACCTCTAGAATGGACCCTCAGTACTAGCAGAGAGTGGTTACTGACAAATCCTCTCTCATCTATGCACCTCAGAATTTTGGTCAGGGACTAGCTCTTTCCAAATCCATCATTCTCAGCATGAAGTGTAGAAGTGTTAGAGAGAGTGGAAAGGAGAGTGAGTTCTTAGGTGCAAAATCATTGGAGTTTGTGCACCTCAACTAGATTGGTTTTCTTTTCCCTATGAAGAAAGCATAGATTTAGTGCTGGGGATGTGGCTCAAGTGTTAACACACTCGCCTGGCATGTGCAGGGCGCTGGGTTTGATCCTCAGCACCACATAAAAAATAAAATAAAGATGTTGTGTCTACCGAAAACTGAGAAATAAATATTAAAAATTTCTCTCTTCTCTCTCTCTCTCTTAAAAAATTAGAAAGCATAGATTAATATTGTGTCTTATCATGTATTTCACACAGGTGCCTTGGGGAAACAGCCTGCATTAGAGGACCCACTCTGGAACAGGTAGTTTCCTAAGGAAACACGGAGATCCGAGTTTAAAGCTCTGGGAGACATTTCCAACAAGGGGCTGAAAATTTGAAAATATTGGCCAGGATTCACTGATTTTGTGCAAGATGGTTTTTCAAAGAGACCTGAGAGATATTTCCATGGCCTTCTGTGGCCTTGCCATGACACCTGGTTTCAGTATGTGTTCCAGGGGTGCTGGAGCATACTGGAAGGAAATATAGTAACACCGCTACATTCCCTAGCCAGTCATTGAAAAAAATCCAAGGAAAACATGGGTAATCTGTCACTTCATGTGCAGATGAGGAAGCATCTCTGGTCAAAGGACAGTTGCATTCAAGTATCTTTCAATGATTCAAAGTGCTGCAGGACTTCACCCTCATTGGTGCTGGTGAAGCCTGAACATGGAGACCTCATAGGTACTGCCCAGGAGTAGGACTGTGAAAGGCTGTGTGGCCTGAGGTCTTAGTGTTCCCGATCCTACAGTTTTTCTTTGGAATTCCTTAGTTAGAGAATGTAATCATTGATACTGTGTGCACACCATAGAAACCAGGGCCTCATACATGCCCGGCCAGCATTGGACCACTTAGCCACAAGCCCAGCCTTGCCCGCCTACAGCTCTTCACATAGGTTTCCTGTGCTTCTGGAAGATCTGTTCCATTGTGCTGACAGGCTGTTTCCAACAAGCCTGAGAGCCAGAATCAAGGTGTGGGGAGGGGCATTTGTTGTTATTGTTTCTACCCTAGGTGTTGATTACTTCTTATTGTCTCTTTTTCAGACCCTCAGTTCCCTCTTTAAGGTTGAGAGGGTGAAAGAGCAAGGTGCAGAAGAAATCAAACAGGTGATGTATCCAAATGAATTGGTATCCTGGATGAAAATGTGTTCTGTGAAACCAATCTGAATGCAGAAAGAGCCAACATTTTCTTATGTCTCTTTCCTGTACAAATGAAGAAGTAATCCTATGAGGCAAAAGTGCTAAATTCTTTCAAGAGTGCCATGAGCAAGCTCCTCTTTTCGCTGTCTTGCTCTCACAGAGCTGACCATCTCTTCTTTCCCCCTTTCCACAACTAGCGTCTACGTCTCACTCCAATTCCTCAAGACCTTATGCCTAGAAGACTGTGTGATGCTTCTGATAGGTGTTCTGCTCTCATTTCTTCCCCTCTACATATGTGATGCTCACCAGCTGAGTCCTCTTCAAGTTCTGCCTATCTTATAGGAAAGCAGAGCATACTGGTTGACACATAGACTCTAGAACCGATCTGCCAGTTTTCATCTTCAGTGAATAAAAATAAAGGTTATGTTGGGAACTTGCCTTCAAATGTTCCATAACTACTTCTTCTTTCATTCCTTCCTACCTCCCTCCCTCCCTCCCCTCCTTCCTTCCTTACTTCTTGATGTTTGGAATTCCTAATCCTCCAGAATTCTACAAACATTGACAAAAGGCTTCCTGATTTCTTCCTTCTGTGTGCTTATCACCCAATCTGCTTTCATTGCCCATTACAATTTCATGTCCGAGTCTTTTCTAATTCAAACCCAAGAAGCTGTTTTTGTGGCATTTCATGAACTTCATTTCAGGTATGTGTACTGATTATCAAAATAAGAGTAAAAGTAGCACACTCTGCCAGGCATTATGCCTACTGCTTCCTATCCAGCATTTCATTGCACTCTCACTGAAATGAACTCAAGACCAGTTAGTGAGTCTTGTGATTGGGGTTACTCTCTCGTAGAGGAACCCTTTTTTCTTGGCCTCCAGTGTCCCTTAGTGTGAGGTAGGGCTGACACAAGTGCATCTTTACCTTAATCAACAATCAAAGAAACCAATATTCCTTTTCTTTTTCAACATCCACACAGGGCTGTGATTTTAGGTATCCTGTACTGTGTTTGAGGACCTAGTTGGTCCAAATTGACTTTTTTCCTATGTATTCCTATGCAATAACTGAGATACCTCAGACATCAATTTGGGGACATTTTTGAAGACCTCTGACTTCTTTAGCTCTCCTCTATGAGTAGTGCCTCTTGCCAGGGTGGGTCTGTGTCTGGCTGACCTTAATGGCTTCTCTGGGAAGCATTGGAGATAATTGTGTCTGCAATGACCCTCCACTTTGCAGAAGGTGCACGGGATGGCTTCCTGTTCTCTGGGGTCCTCTCAGTCTCTCTGATCTGCAGATTCTATGGATCATCTTACAACTTTCCCTTATCCCTTCCATTTAATCAGAGTCAGCATGAGTATTGGATGTCAGCATTCTGTACTACCTGTACTGTAGGTGATGGCTTATGATCTGCACTAAAACCAGGTTGTTGTTTAGAAGCAATACATTTGCCATACACTAACAGATAACAGTTATAAAGGGGAAGGCCTCTGTGGAGTTCACACAAATGTGAGCACAGGGCTGGCTTGAGAACATTTAAGGTGACTTGATGGTTTTGTTCCTATACAGGGGGTGGAAGAGGTGTTTCATTAGCACTGATGCCACCAAGGGAGCGATGCCTCAGCGCACCAAGGTGAAGCTTATGCCCTCGACTTCCATTTAGGAAAAGGCCCCCTTGTACCTGATTTTTTAATCTGGTCTATTAAGAGAAGAATGGAGAATGTTCAGCTGGAAATAGACTTCTCCATGCAGTGTGCATCCACCAATAGGCAAACACATTAGTGACATAACATATTCCACCAGCCCTAGTTGGGACTTCTCATTTTTGTATAAAATGGACTGACACATCAGTTTAAATTCTTCTAAAAATCATTGCCATTGAATGGGAGGATTCTAGGAGCTGAAGCATGCTTGACTTTTGGTAGGGACCTAAATGTATAATATGAGCAGATGCATTTGTTTTCATGATGGTCATAAGAAAGTCACTACAGTGTGAAGGCTTGGACCTCACTTTTGACAAGTATGATTTGGTTTGGAAGAGTCATGTAGCCTCCCTTGAAACCTTTTTGTTTTGGCAACAGAAGAACTTTGGGTGAACGTGGTCCTAACCTTTTTTGCTTCTTAATCTTGTGGTAACTCTCTTTGGGCATCAGCTTACCTGGTAGCAAGTACTTCCAGACCAGGATAATCACACATCTCCCAGGAAGTAGAAGATATTTGATATCCACCAAGAGGTCCCAGTGCCTCTTGGGACCTTGTCCAGGGGTGGCACACCTTGGAGCTCCAGTAATGGAGGGAGGGAATTGAGCTCCTCCACAAGTATTGTTTCCAAGTGTCTCTTCCCAGCCACCCTCCAAATCTCCTTGTGTTGGTGAGACTGGTTCCCCCACTCTAGAGAGGAAGGACATTGCCCAGGTAAGGGCCATTGAGATGCAAATGACTCTGAATATTTTCAAAACATTTACTACAGTAAAAACTGCATGGAATCTGACCTCTATGTCAATGTCAATTGCCTTAGGTTAGCTCCCTTTTCTAATATCCCTGGAAATTTTCAACTTCATTGAGCAAAGGTTAAAACTCTAAAGCAAAATGTGTACATTGAAACATTCACCCCAAGGGCTAGAGTGGGAAGGAAATGAAAGTGGACATTCCTTCCACTTCCAATAGAGACAGGGTAAAAGGCAGAATGGTTCACCATGGGAGTCAGGATAAGCATGCAGAGGGGAAGAGCAAAAGATATCTCCTGAAAGATAATCAGGAGTGGGGATTTGGACTGCCGCTATGGCATCAGGTTAGATTAGAGCTGCTGTGTGGCCAGCAGGGCAGGTTGCAAGGGAACAGAGGCCTGTGCCTTGGTGCTGCTTCCTCTGATGGCATAGTACCTGCCTTCACAGGTGTCCAACTGCCACAGAGAATCTGGAACCTTGACTTGAATCTCAATTTGGGGGCCTGCCAGGGAAGGGCCTGTGTTGATACTGCATTCATGCCACAATGCTGTTCTTTGTTTCTCCAGTACAGGGGTGAGCTGTAAGCAAAGATGGCGGCTCTCAGCACTTCCACTCACTGCCACAGGTAAAACAAAGCCCGGACATGTCGCCTTCAGCATTTCTGATAAGGCTCCTTCCTGTAGGCATACCATCTATATATACTCCTATAGAGCTTGAGAACCCAAAAAACCTGAAGGCGATTAACCTGGCTTTTATAACTCAGCGGGCTCCAGACATCCATAAAAATGTTCAAAAGATTGATGGCTTTCTGAGGAAGAACAGGTCAGAGCTATTGGAGATAGCTCAAAAGGTGTTTGAAAACAGAAACAGCCAGGATGCTCTACTGATAAAGGAAATAAATTGGGCCATAGGGGCTGTGCTACAGTCTCCTGAAATTTTCAATCCCAGACAGATGCAGACTGCATACAGCAGAGGCAAAAGACAGATCAGTATTCTTATTGCTGGGAATTCGGACACTGGAAAAAATAAATGCCCCCAACAAAATCAAAAGGACTTTCCCCAGCTGCAGGCCAAATCCCCTCATCTAAAACCAGCTCTAACTTTAGAAGAATAGGGGGACCATGGCTCTTACAAACTAGGCTCCCAAGAGCCAATGGTAACCTTCAAAATTGGGAGCCAACCTCTAAATTTCTTAGTGGATACAGGGGCTTCACATTTGGTGTTGCAGAAGCCACCAGGAGCCCTCACTAATGAAAATATGGAAGTACAAGGAGAAATAGGAGAAATTAAAAATTATAAATGGACCACTGTTGATGTAGGACAAGGAACTGTGACTCACTCTCTCATTGTTATCCCTGAATGCCCTTTCCCATTGCTGGGATAGAAACTTCTAAGCAAACTTTAGGAAACTATATCATTTTCAGGGGATATGAATTCCCTACAATCGGGGAGTCCTACAAGAGCTTTAACTATATCATGCCCATTAAGGGAGGAATATCTGCTCTCTCAAAATCTTACCCAAGCTTAGAAGGAAAATGGAAAAAAAAAAAACTATTAATCCAAGAAATTCTTACAGTTTGGGCTAAGGATAACCCTCCTAGGTTGTAATACAACTAATATCTGGGGCTATGCCAATTCAGGTTAGACAATACCCCATCAGCTCTGAAGCGAGAGAAAGAATCAAAACCCATATTAGATGTCTCCTAGAAGAGGAAATACTAATTAGATATCAGTCACCTTGGAACACCCCTTTGCTGCCTGTCCAAAGGCCTGGGACTCATGATTAGAGACCAGTACAGAACTTAAGGGAAGTGAACAAATGGGTAGAAACCATATACCCAACTGTCCCAAACCCTTATACCTTGCTCAGTCTGTTGGCATCAGAACATAAGATCTATAAGGTATTAGATTTGAAAGATGCATTTTTCTCCATTCCTTTGTCAAAACTGAGTCATCCCATCTTTGCATTTGAATGGACTGACCTGGAGCAGGGAATATTGGGACAACCAACCTGGACTCCACTACCTCAGGGATTTAAGAGCTCCCCCACCATCTTCTATGAAGAACTCAACAAAGATTTGAGCCTTTTCTGCAGTGAGTACCCCAAGATAACCTTGATTCAATATGTGGATGATCTTTTGCTAGCAGCAAGGGATGAAAGGGACTGTTGAAAGGCCACCTGGGGCATAATGAGGACCTTGGCTCAATTGGGGTATTGAGTCTCCAAAAACAAAGCACAAATCTGTTCTCCTCAAGTTACTTATTTAGGATATGAACTGATGGAAGGGAAAAAGCTGCTGTCCCAAGCCCACATAGAGGTCATAATGAAGATCCCAATCCCACTCTAAAAAGCAGGTTAGGAAATTCCTAGGGGCAGTCAGATACTGCCGCCTTTGGATACCTGGATTTGCTGATATTGACAAGTCTCTCTATATTGCAACTGTGGGAGGCAGCTGACCTTTAGCTTGGACTGTAGAAAATGAATTAGCCTTTAAAAATCTAAAAAAGGCTCTGGTAGGCTCCTGTCCTAAGCTTCCCTGATACCTCTAAGCCCTTCCATCTGTATGTTCATGAGATAAAGGGTATTGCAAAGGGAGTGCTTACCCAAAATCTAGGGCTATAGAAAAGATCAATTGCCTAAATTTCAAAAAGGCTTGATCTGGTAGCATCAGGGTGGCCTCCTTGTTTAAGAGCCAGAGTGGCTACTGCACTCCTGATAACGGACACAGACAAACTAACTCTGGGGCAGACTCTTACTGTGACTGTTCCACACACAGTGGAAGATCTATTGAGGGATGCCACAAATCATTGGATGTCAAATGCCCGCATCACTTAATAACAGGCTTTCCTCCTAGACAAGGACAGATTAAAATTCAATAAATCCATGGCAGTCAATTCAACAACCCTGCTGCCAGACAACAACCTGTAGGAGCCAATTCATGACCACTCATAGATGCTGGATGTCATCCAATGTACTTGACTAGACCTGACTGAAATTCTTCTCAGTGTCAGAGATGCAGACCTTTACACTGCTGGCAGCAGTTACATCTGAGATAGAATGAGGTATGCCGGAGTAGCAGTAGATATGGGCCAAAAAGAAGTTATTTGGGCACAGGGTTTGCCCAGGGGCTCATCAACCCAAAAAGCAGAAATCATTGCTATCACACAGGCATTGAGATGAGCACAAGAAAAACAGGTGAATATTTACACAAACAGCCACTATGTTTTTGCTACAGCACATGTGCATGGACAGATATATAAACAAAGGGGATTTTTAACTTCATATGGTAAGACCATTGAAAATAAACAAGAAATTCTTCAATTACTGGAGGCTATCTATCTGGTTGCCAGATAATTATCCACTGGCCTGGACACTGCAAAGATGATAGTCCCCAGACTCAGGGTAACAACTTGGCTGATCAAACAGCCAGGGAAATAGCCCTTGGAGATCTGAGACACCAAACTATCCAACAACTCTCCAATTATCCAAAATTTTCAGTTAAAATTGGGGAGGAGGCCTCTTCACACACTACAGAAAAAAATAAACTTATCTTCTCATTGGGTGCCCAACAAAACTGTCATGGCTGGTGGAACCTCCCAAATGGAAAAATCTGCATATCTAAGCTACTAGGGAGAAAATGGTTAACTGATCTTCATCCAGCCATGCATTTATCACCCAAGAAGATGTCATAATTAATCTCATCCTATGTTTGGCTTCGGGGACATCGAAGGATGTTTCAAGATATCTCAAATTGTTGCATGACATGTGCACAGGTAAATGCTAGAAGGATCAACTTCCACAAGGAAACAGGAGTTAAGATTCTGTACCTGGTAAATTTTGGGAATTAGGCTTTACTGAAATTAAACTTGGACTATATGAATATAAATACTTGTTAGTCTTTGTTGAAACTGTCTCTGGCTGGGCAGAAGCTTTTCCAATCTGGATGGAAGTGGCACAAATAGCAGATAAAAAACTAATAAATGAGAATGTTCCTAGATTTGGCTTCCCTCTAATTTTGGGGTCTGACAATGGCCTGGCCTTTATGTACAAATTATCTCAATTGATTTCAAAGGCCCTTAATATAAACTAGAAATTATGCTGTGTGTACCACCCTCAAAACTCAGGGAAGGTAGAAAGGATGAATAGAAGTAAACACTGTCTAAATTAATCCTTGAGACTGGTGTTAACTGGGTTAATCTCCTGCTTTTTGCCCTATTGAGGGCCCACTGTATTCCTTATGAGGAAAAATTTACTGCATATGAAATAATTTATGGGCGGCCACTGCCTATGGTTTCCAGAGTACACCTAGATCTGCTAGGAGACATTCCAATTTCAGGGTCACAACTATTCATGGATAAGATCTTTCTTCAGGTTCAAGCTGCTCAGCCTGTTGGACATAGATTGGTTGATCATTCATTCCAACCTGGCGATGCTGTGCTGATACAATGTTTGAAAACTAATACCATCGAACCCAGGTGAAAAGGCCCTTCTATTGTGATTCTCCACATTCCCACTGCCCTCAAAGTTGCTGGTATTCCTGCTTGGATTCATCATTCTTAGCTTAAGAAAGCACCTTCAGAACCCACTGGAGGAGAATCTAGCTGCCAAAGATGGAAAGTGACTGAGCATGGACCTTTAAATTTTAAAATTTCTAAGGGTTAATATTTTGTCATTAACTTCTTATTGCTTTTCCTTGTTATTGTAAACATTATGCTAATAATTTTTCCCTGTTGGAATATATATGTATTCTTGGGTGTTAGCTATGCTAGCCTCAACCAACCTTGCACCCCTTTGTAGCGCAGGTAGGACCTGCCATTGTAAGATCCCCACTAATATTAAATTGTACTTACTCCTGTCAGGATCCAATAATAGGCCCTATAAGATGGTGTAAAGAAAATCAAGAAATTTTCAGTCTGGTATTCAGGGAGGGACCATGTAAAAATCTTACAGACCAGTCTCAAGGGGATCATATAAATTTTGGAATCTATAAATACTCAGCTCACCCTCAAGATTCAGGACAATATTCTTTTATTAAGTTTAAAAAGAGGGCCATAGTGGATACCGACTATTCAAGTGCTACTTTAAATGTGGATATTTCCATGAGCCTCCTAAATTCTACAAACAATCAAACCTTTTGGTTACAATTGGCTGTTGATACTATGAACAAAAGTTCCTTCTGCGTACAAGAAGGAAGTTCCATCCATCAATTGTTAGCTAATCATCTTATGGACCTCTCTATAAAATATGATGACTATATTAAGGTCACTGCTGATAGGGCTACCCAGCAAGACTGACCTGTGTCCCATGCAGAGTCAGCCTTGCCAGCTTCACTGATGTCCAAAAACATTGTTTATGCATAGAGTGCATCCTTCCCCAAACCCCACCTAATTGTTCTATTGAACAAAATATCTCCCTACCCAATGGCAAATGACTTCCTACAGGATGGGCTTTTCTCTGTAATAAGATGAGTTTCCAGGCTTTGCCTACCAATTTCTGTGGGATCTGCTCTATTGGATGGATCTTTCCCTTACTGCCATCCCTGGCATTTCCCCACCAAGACATCCGAAGTCTGCCCCTCAATTGCAATAACAATTTAATCCACTTGGACCCCCTAGATTTCGCAATTGCAGCAGCTTTCTTTTTGCCAATTGTGGATCTAGTGGTAGGAATACAGAGAAATCATGAAATTAGTCTGTAGTTTTAGCAAAACAGCTAACCTTATGGCACAATTCTTAGTAGAAATTAATCAGGGGATGAAAGGACTCTGAATCTCAGTACTACAAAATAGAGGAGCTATTGACTTTCTTTTTCTGAGATATCATTTGGGCTGTCAACAATTTCCAGGCATGTGTTGTTTTAATATTACCGATTATTCTAGTGTTATCCAACAACAGAGGGAATGAAATAAAAAAGGAGATCAACAAAATTCAAATGGACAACTCTTGGCCAGGCTTGGGAAACTGGTTTCCATGGTTAACTTCCCTTGTAGGTCCTATAATTTGCATCCTCTCCTATTTGTTCTTGTCCCATGAATCTTTAACTATGTGCTCAGGTTTGGAGGACTACAACTTAATTCTATTATGTATAATTGACAGTATTAACATATATGATTGACATTACTGATTGCTCCCTATCAAAGATTTGAAAGGGATACGTAAAACAAGGGGGGAATGATAAACCCAGACTAATTCAGTATTAAGATCAGGAGCCAACGTTTCACAAGTTACAAAAGATTCATTTGTGTTTTCTGTAAAATATTAGGATTTCTATTTAGCCTGGCTGTATTTTGATGTTTTAAACTTGCTTGGAATGCTTGCCCATTCCTTGAACTCACCCATGCCTAGCTTTCACTGACAAGATAGCAGCCCTCTTTGAAACTTTAGTGATGCCTCATAATCTCTGGCTTTCCCTGGCCAGATAATGACCCTCTCTGAAACTCTAGTGGCACCTCATAAATCCTCATACTGGGATCTAAACTTACTCCCTAAATGCTGAAACATTTAGACCATTAACCTACTACCTGCCTTTGTGTTATGCTTGTCAAAATTCTGTTATCTGTAAGTTCTAAAGACACTCCCCCTTTGTATGCATGTTTCTGTGCTATAAAGCTGTGTTCCTAGAGAGCTGTAGCATTGTCTTCTATTCCCATGGGTTTCAGGAGAGACAATCCTGGCCTGTCAAAATTACAAGCTTGTTTTAATTTGATTTAAATTGGAGTCAGTGGTCTTTTCTTTGTATCATGGTTTAACACTCCCATGTATCTTTTCTGTTTGGACAGAACGTGATCTGTGCAATAAGCCAACTCATCTTTCGATGTCTTGCTCTCATATACCTGACCAACTCGTATTTCTCCTATGCCACTACTGTTGCCTCCATCTCATTCCAAGCCTTTAAGACCCTATGCGTAGATGATTGTATTATCTTTCCAATAGGTTTCCTGCTCCCATTTCTCCTTCTCTCCATATCACATGCTCAGCAGGTGATTACTCCTAAAGTTCTGCCTGTCTTATAGGAAAGCAGAGCATACCTGTACAAATACAGACTCTAGAACCTGTCTGCAATTTTCATCTGCAATGAAGAAAAATAAATATTATATTGGGAACCTGCCTACAAATGTTTCATAACGTCTCAATTTTTCTTTCTTCTTGATGTTAGGAAATTTGTAATCCTCCAGCATTCCACAAACTTGGAGGAGAAGCTCCCTGATCTTCTTTCCAAGTGCTCATCATCTAGTCTGCCTGTTAGGTCACTGAATATGCCTTGATTTTCATTGCCCATTACAATTTCATGTCCAAGTCTTTTTTAATTAGACTAAAAGAAGCTATTTTGTGGCATTTCATGAACTTCATTTCAGAGAAGAACCCTTTTCCCAAGGCCTTCAGAATTACTTATTGTTTGTAGGGCTGCCACAAGTGTATCTCTGCTTTTATAAACAAAAAAAAATTATTTTCACTTTTCAACATCCATGTACTCCTGTGATTTCAGGCTATCCTCCCCTGCCCTGTGTTTTTAGACCAAATTGGTCCAAACTTACCTTGTTCCTATCTATTCCTAAGAATTAGCTGAGATACCTCAGACATCACCTTGAGGACATTTATGAAGACCTCTGACTTTAGCTTTCCTCTATGAGTGGTGCCCCTTGTCAGGAGGGGTCTGAGTCTGGATGATCTTACATGGCTTCTCTTGGAAGCAATGGGGACAATTGTGTCTGCAATGACCCTTGCATTTGCAGAAGGTGCACTGGAATACTTTGGTTCTCTTGTGCCTGTGCCTTGGCACTGCGTCCTCCAATGGCATATTGCCTGCCTTCACAGGTGTCTGACTCCCACAAAGAATCTGGAATCTTGACTTGAATCTCAGTTTTGGGACCAGCCAGAAAATGGCCTGTGTTGATAGCTGCATTCATACCACATTGACGTCCCTTGATTCTCCAGTACAGGAGTGGGCTGTTAGTGAAGGTGGCACCTCTCAGCAATTCCACCCACTGCTCCTCCAGTTTCCTCTTCAAGTGCAGAAAGAGAATGCAGCCCACAGTGATCACAGAGCATAGCTACAGCAATCCAAAGTACAATTTTCTCCCACACTGAGGATGAAAAAAATAAAGGAAAGTTGACTGACAGCTGTAGGTTGAGACCTGAACACTTACTGAACATTTCACACAGACTTAATCAGTTTGTTCCCATACAGGAGGTGGAAGAGGTGTTTCATCAGCACTAATGCCAACAGGGGAGGGATGCCTCAGTGCACCAAGATGAAGCTGATGTACTCTTTCCATTTAGAAAAAGGCCACCTCATACTTGATTTGGAATCTGGTGAATTAAGGGAAGAATGGGGAATGTTGAGCTGGAAATAGAATTCGCCATGCAGTGTGCATCCACAAATAGGCAAACACATATTCCACCAGCCCTAGTTTGGACTCATCATTTCTGTATAAAATGGACTTAAACATCAGTTGGAGTCATTCTGAAAATCATTCCCATTGAATGGGAAGGATTCTAGGAGCAGAAGAATGCTTGACTTTGGATAGGGAACTAACTCTATACTATGAGCAGATGCATTTCTTTTGATGATGCTCATAAAAAAAGGCACTAGAGTGTGAAGGTTTCCACCCCTCCTTTGACAAGTATGATTGGATTTGGAAGAACCATGTAGCCTCCCTTGAAACCTTTTGTTTGGGCAACAGAAGAACTTTGGGTGACGTGGTCCTAACCTTTTTTTCTCCCTAATCTTGTGGCAACTCTCTTTGGGCATCAGCTTACCTGGTAGCAAGTACTCCCACACCAGGCTAATCATACATCTCCCAGCAAGTGGAAGATCTTCAACATCCACTTGCCATGCTGCAGAAGAGCAGTGCCTCTGGGGACCTTGTCCAGGGGTGGTACACCTTGGAGCTCCAGTGATTGGGGGAGGGAATTGAGCTCCTCCACGCGTATTGTTTCCATGTATCTCTTCACAGCCACCCTCCAAATCTCATTTTATTGGTAAGACCTGTTCCCCCATCCTAGAAGGGAAGAGCATTGCCCTGTTAAGAGCCATCGAGACACAAAACATTTACTATTGTAACATCTATCAGGGTTCTGACCTGGGTGGCAATGTCAATTGCCTGAGGTTAGCTCCTTTTTCTAATAGCCCTGGTACCTGAAGTTCTCAGCTTCAGTGAGCAGAGACTGAAAATCTAAAGAACAAAGTATGCATTGAGACATTCACCCCAAGGGCTAGAATGGGAAAGGAATGACAATGGACATTTCTTTCCACTTCCAGTGGAGATAGGGGTAGGAGGCAGAGTGGTCCAGCATGGAAGGTAGGTTCAGCGGAGGGGTGGAGCAAAAGGTATCTCCTGAAAGATAATCAGGAGTGGGGATTTGGACTGCCGCTGTGGCATCAGGTTAGATAAGAGCTGCTGTGTGGCCAGCAGAGCATGTTGCAGAGGAACAGGGGCCTGTGCCTTGGTGCTACTTCCTCTGATGGCATAGTGTCTTGTTGCGCCCCCTTGCCCGCAAGGAAGACGCAACACTCAGGAATCTTCTTTCAGTAGTTTATTTCAGGCCCTTGATAGTTCTTCTTCTTCTTCTCCCGGATGCCCCTCCCAGCCTTAATATAGCATCTCAAGCCCCAATGCAAAGCAGCCACGTGGAGCTTTCTCATAGGGTGATGAAAAGTCATGCGCCAACTCTCCCAAATAAGGAGTTGTTTGTCACAGACCACAGCGGAGCCAGCGCCATCTTGTAATGGCGACCATAATTTGCATAAACAGCAGAAGCGGCTCACCACAGTGTCTGCCTTCACAGGTGTCTGACTGCCACAGAGAATCTGGAATCTCCACTTGAATGTCAGTTTGGGGACCAGCCGGGGAAAGGCCTGTATTGATAGCTGCATTCATGCCACATTGCCATCCTTTGTTTCTCCAGTTCAGGAGTGGGCTGTAAGTGAAGGTGGTGGCTCTCAGCACTTCCACCCACTGCTGGGCATGCTCCTCCAGTTTCTTCTTCCAGCACAGGAAATCAGTGCATCCCCACAGTTATCACATAGCGCAGACCCAGCAATCCAAAGTACAGTGGCACCCACACTGGGGCTGAAAATGAAGAGGCAAACTGACAGCTGTAACATGGGACCTCAACTCTTTCTCCTTCCTCTGCTTGACTTGGCTCATTCATCCATTCCTTCCTTCCCACCCTCCTCAAAGACACATCTCATAGAATTCTCATTGAGTCCAAGCTAGTTTGGCAGGAAGCCTAAGAGGCCACTTTCGCCTTTGATAGATAAGGAATGCTTGTGTACAGGGGCCATGACCTACCCAGACTCAGTCAGTACTTCTGGCTCCCAGTCCCAGACCCCATCCTGTCCTTCAGACTGAGATGCCTCACCATGCACAATATCCTTGAGCAAGTCAAAGCTCCCCACTTGATGGCAAGACTCCTTGCGTTTCTGTTTGGGCAGAGCATGATCTATGTCTCCAAGGAGTCCCTCCTCTTCTGGTGGAGCCTACCTCTTAACTGCTTAGCACTTCCTGCAGGAAGGCAGCCACCACCCTATCCCTACAAAGGGTATTCCCCTACACTCAAAGGACAGTAGGGCTACTTATTTCCAGGAAGGCCCAGGTCCTCCTTTGGGGAATCCATCAGTTGAAGCTTCTTACCAGTCCTATGGCTTTGGAAATAATGAACTCCGCCACTGCTCATTCCACCAATGGGAGTCCTCAGAAGGCCCCCAGCCCCATTATGCCCTCAAGATGAGATCAGTGGGTTCTGAGCACTGAGAATTCCAGATTGGCGGTTGTGGAGTGGGTGACAGTTGATGGAAGGAAGGGACTCTATTTTGTGACATGTCATGAGCATCGTTGTCTTCCATCAAAGAATAGTCCCAACACCGAATTGTCTGTTCCCCACTTCATATGGGGAACTCACAGAACAGCCCCCAGGAAAGGGCCCTCACACCCTCAAGAGTTTCTGTTTATGCAGTGAGTTGTTACAAAGCCATTTATGGATTATTTCAGTGGGTTGTTACAAAGCCATTTATGGATAATTTCTCCTTCTTCCTTCTCCCTTCTCCTTCTCCTTCTTTTTCTTCTTCTATTTTTTTAATTGTCAATGGACCTTCATTTTATTAATTATTGATGTGGTGTGCTTAGAATCAAACACAGTGCCTCACACATGCTAGGCTAGTGCTCTACCACTATGCCACAATCCCAGCCCTTTACATGGATTTTTCAGAGAGGAGTGGGGTAGAGAACACAGTGAACTTTGGACAGCCTTGTCATCAAGAAGTTTCTGACCAAGTTGTCAGAGAGACAAACAGCTCCAAAATTTCATGTAGTCGAAACCTCCTTCTGTGGCTCTTCCAATGTCTCTTTTCTTTCTTCTACCAGTGTTTCTTGGGCATCATCTGTCCCTGTGGGTGCTCTCCTTAATGTTATCCTGTATTTCTTTCCAGCTTCATCTTCTTCCCCATCCTTCAGACACCATTCCCTTCTGGGCATCCCAGAGTCCACTAAGAACTCTGGACTTTTGCCCAAACTACTCCTTCACTCAGGAGTGCCTCTCACCACATTTCTAGCTCTGAACACATCCTCGTCCTCCCACATGGTCAAAACTCCAACTCAGCAGCACTCTGATGCTACCTGATGGTACTGAATCAATCCCAGCACCCTATGGTCTCCATTTGGAGGAGACTTGGAGACCTGTTTAATTCAGCTTCCATCAGATAATGGAGTAATGAGATTAGTACTTTCCTACTCACCTCCAAATCCCTGAAAATTGCTGGAATTCAGGGACTTGCTTACCATCTCCTGGAGCATCTGGATTCATTTTGGACCAGCTCAGTTAGAGGGAAATTTCCTCATGAAGCCTATGGCAGCCTCCAATAGCTAGTACCACTGGTCCTGGCTTGGATCCTTGGCACCATTGAGTTCCTCCCATTTTCTTCAGTAGCCAGAATGAGCCTTGACAGCATAGATCATGCTAGTCTGCTCCCACATGCAGTGACTTCCCATAGTCCTCAGGTGAAAAACCACAATCCTTGACCAAGGCCTCCAAATGCCTGAATATTCTCATCAGCCACTCCCATGTGTCTCTTCCCCCTTCTTGTGAATCTTGTCTCTCAGATATTCATAGAGATCCTTTACTCACTTATTTTAGTTCCCTGCTCGAGTGTCTCTTTATCCCTGTTTTTCTTTGCCTGCTTTGTGTGTGTGTGTGTGTGTGTATATATATATATATATAAAAAATCTGTATCCATTGGTATGGAAACCTGTTAAATTAAAGAAAAGAAAGATATAGGCAATTCAAAGTGTGAAACTGCCATGAAGGGATTGAAGCAGGTAAAATAAAAGAGACAATTTTGGTGTATAAAGAATGTTAGACTTCATCCAGGAAGGTTCAGTTGAGGTGTGGACATGGGACCTGAGCCCTAGGAGATGATGAGTCAGCCAGTGCAGATGGATGCAGTGAGGAAAAACTGCAATGATCCTGAGCCAGATACAAGCCAGCCCTCCTAGACTTATTACTTTTCTGCTACATTCCAAAAGCACATAGCAGAGCCAATCTTGTTAAACTACAAGAAAAAGAAAAGACCACTGAGTCCAATTTAATTCAAATTAAAGCAAGCTTGTTATTTCCACCCTCTAGGACTGTTTCTCTCCAGAAACCTGTGGTAATAGAAGACAGTGTTATGACTCTGTAATAGCACAGTTTTATACAACAAAAAGTTTCAAAAGGGAGATGTCTTGAGAACTTACAGATAACAGGGTTTTGACAAGTGTAATAGAAAGGTAGGTTAATGGTATAAATGGTTCAGCACTTAGGGAGTAAATTTAGTTTCCAACCTTTGAAATTATGAAGTGCCACTAAGATTTCAAAGAGGGTTGTTATCTGGCCAGGGAAAGCCAGAATTTATGAGGCTTCACTAAAGTTTTAGAGAGGGCATTCAAGGCATAGGCAGGCATTCCAAGCAATTTTAGAAATCATAGTAATTTATAGTAAAGCAGAAATGAACTTTTCATGGCTTTTTGATGAAATTGCTCCCAATATTAAGGAGGAATTAGGCTGGGTTTATCATTCCTTCCTTGTCTTATGTGTCCCTTCCAAAACTTTGCTAGTGCAGAGGAAGAACTCTGAAGAAATTTTAATCCCTCAGGTAACAGTTCCCAACTTCTCAGACTCACCCAAAACTGGCCTCCCTGATGCAACCTGACTGGATTTACCTATTTATGTTGTGTATCTATTTCTGTCTCCATTGTTGTAAGAAAGGTGGAGGTGATTGTTCTGGCTACTTTGGAGCTTAGAGGGGGCTATGTGAAGTGAGGCAGCTTAGGAGTTCAGTCTGGTTGGAGAAGAACAGGATGTAAATTCCTATGTGAATGGGTGCTTCTATGTAAGAGAGGAAAAAAAATGAGTACTGAACAAATATTGCCAAAGAATATCATGAAGATGACAGAAGGTACTATTTTTTCACCAGGAAGTGTGGAGATTGAGAAGCTGTCCCCATAATAAGGGCAGAGTGTATAAGGCCTTTATATAGGAATATAAATCTTTAACATCTTTAGAGTTATCAGGAATGTAAACACAACATTTAACTTTTAATGTTATAGATGTCCACCCCCATGAGATGTAGTTAAACTACTCAATGTCATCTGATCTTGTAAAATTTTTGCTTGTGTGACCTCTGTGTCTAGTAGAGAACCCTTTATTTCTGGTTCTTGGGAATGTAAATATCATACTAGCAAATATCAAGCCTACCTGTGTAGGTTAGGAATATCTGTAGGCCTTAAATTAACTAAAAACTTCTGACTCTGGCAGTTTCTCTTGATAGTATTTTTTTCTTTTAATCAGGCATTCCTGCCTGAGAATCCTTCTTTGTAGTCTCCAGCCTTACTTATTTTTGGGGCTAACATAAGTGTAAATCTTAAGTTATATTTAATTATTATTATTTATCTTTAAATACCCAGGAATGGCTATGTTCTAGTTTTAACTGTTTTTACTAGGTGTTTAAGATGAAGCAAGTCAAACTGACTTTTGTTTCTGTCTATTATTAAGAGTCAGCTGAGTTTCCATGGGAGTCACTCTTGGGGGAACTTGGGAGCAATTTTTTAGTTCTGCTACTGCCATTTGCACTAGGAGGGATCCAGGTCTTGTTGACCATGTGGCTTCCCTTGAAAACACCAGAAATATATCCCTTCTCCAATAACTCTCCGTTTCATGGCAAGAGCATTGATTGGCTTTCTGTTCTCCAGGAGTCTCATTAATCTCTCTGTTTGGGAGGTTATGTGGCCCAGAGTTGCAAAGCTCTCTAGAGAAGTTCCCTGTTCCTTGGGTTTACATTGACTCAGAGGGCAAGAGCCAAATATAGGGTTTTTTGTCCCTTTTAATTTAACTTTAATTTTTATTATTGATTTTATTTTTTTAAATACATGACAGCAGAATGCATTACAATTCTTATTACACATATAGAGCACAATTTTTCATATCTTTGTATACAAAGTATGTTCACTTCAATTCATGTCTTTATACATGTACTTTTTGTGCATTACAATTCTTATCACACATATCTACCACGATTTTTCATATCTCTGTTTGTATATAAAGTAGGTTGATACCCAATTCATGTCTTCATACATGACTTTGGATAATGATGTCCATCACATTCCATCATCCTTGTTAATCCCCTGCCTCCTCCCCTTCCTTCCCTCCCCTCTTCCCTATAGGTGAATTAACTTTAATTTTTAAGACTTGATGTTATACATCTAGCAAGTCAGTCTCACCAGTCTTAAATTAAGAATACTGTGGTTTAACTTTAATGTATATAACCTCACATTAATTGAGGTCTGTGATATCTTATCTGTCATTTAAGTGATTGCTTATCTTAAATTAACCCAGGTTGTGTGTTCTTGAAGCAATACTTTTGTAAAACATTAACAGGCAACATGTATACAGTTTATAAGGAAAATACAAAATAAAATTAATAAGAGTAAAAACGTGTTTAGTTTGTGTAATAGCTACCTTGAACTTCAACTGTGTTATATTATAACCCCTATTTGAGATCCTAATAATCTTAACAACAAAAATCAATATTTTCAATACAACTTTAAATGAAGTGAAGTCTAGCCTGCTGTGAGGTTATTCTGACATGTATTAAGATGGGAGGCAGAGCCTTATCTCAGGTAAGGTGGGGCTCTTTATAAATCTTAAGTAAATTGTTCTAGTTTTGAAGCTGATTTTTGTTTTTTAAATATCATTATATAAAGTTTATATATATTGTTGCTTGAGGTCACATGAATAATAGTTAACACAATATGGTATTATATTTAAAATACAAATTACAGAAAGGCTGAAAACTTTTACCCTTTTGTGAAAATGTTGCAAAATGTTTGTGTTTTACAATATTAACCTTTTACATACATTAGGCTCTCATTAACTTAAAAATACATTTAAATTGTACCTCAGTGTAAAAAGTAACATAAAACTTGAGATCTTATCGATAATAGGTCCAGTTATAGAATATTAAATGATATAAATAAATCTCTAATAAAGTTTATCATTCTAATAAGCCCAAAATTACCATGCAACTTTAGTTTGGAGAACACCAACTTGATATAATGTTCTTTTAAAGATCCTACCTTAAAAACTTGTATACCTGGA
>NW_025999898.1:258012-277254 GCF_001458135.2 Marmota marmota marmota
TGCTGAAACAAGGTTACTAAGAGTTAAGATTCTATCAGGTGTAATTTATATACAAAGAGTATAAGAAGTTTCAGTTGGGTTTCAATTATAGAATTATAGTACCATAAAAAAACATCATTCAAAATGAAAGCAGCCAAGACGTCCTGCAGTGGGTGAGTGGACAGAACTGTGGTCATGTCCATATAGCAGCATACTGTTGAGTTATAAAGGAAATGATTTATCAAGACACCAAGGGACGTGGAGGAACCTTAAGTGCTAAGAAAGTCAACATGGACTCAACTCCAGGACACACTGGGAATGGCCAGACCATCAAGACAGATAAAAAAGGTTGGCAGGAATGTGGGTGAGGACGGGAAGGATGAGTAGGTGGAGCACAGGGTAAATTTCAGTTCAGCAAAGTTACTTTGTTTGGTACTGGGATGGTGGGCTCACATTAACACACATTTGTCAAAACGTACAGAATGTACAAAGTGAACCCTGATGTAAACTACGGACTTCAGCTAACAGTAATGTTTAAATATTGGCTTATCAGTTTTAACAAATATACCCCACTAATGCATAACATTGATAATACAGGAAATCGTGTGAGGGAATATGGAAACATTCAGTATGTTGTGGTGGAGTTTTCTGTAACCTAAAAGTATTCTAAAAATAAAACCTATTAATTAAAAGAGAAAAAAAAAAAAACATGAAAGTATTTCATCTTATTAAAGTGGAGTAATTTGTCTAAATCAGAAATTTTATAAGGGTTGTTTCAGAATGTGAATTTATAAAAAGGGTTAACAGCTAAAAAAGAGATATAAAAAGATTCAAGATGTGGAAATATGTTTTAATATGAAAGCAGAAGAAAAAGAAATGTTTCTAGATGAGATAATCTCTGTGTGGTAAAGTAAAAAGTTGTAAAATGCCATTTTAAAAGATTTTGAGGAAACTAGACTTACTTTAAAAGCTTGAGAAAGGAAGAAAGAAGAAAAGGGTATTTGTACATGGCAGATTGAGACAAAGCTTCTTAATGGAGTAAAAAAAAAAAAGCCTTTAGTTAAAGGGCAGCCATGTAAACTAACATTAAGCGATTTAAACAGAATCTAAGCCTCGTTTAAAAGAGTGAAGCTGTAGGTGGTGAAAGGGGTATACTTAAAAAAAAACATGAAAATGTGAAGATAATAGGATAAAAGCAATTTGAAGAAAGAAGATTAAAAATTTGAAGTGAAAAACTTTGAAGACAGAAGTACAGGAAGGTGGAAAAAAAAGAAAAGATGTAGGAAGATAGAGAAGACATAGGAAGACAAGAATTTTAAACCCACAAAATAGGAAACAAAAGAAAACTAGGAGGAAAAAAAGCAACTAAGGGTGAATGTACAAACCTTAGGGAAAAAAAAAAAACTAGAAGATAGAAATAAGATAGAAAATGGTTGAAAATGTCAAGTAAAGGTATTTCAGATAGAAAATGCAAAAAGCTAAGACAACTATTAGATACAGACATTCAAGATAGAAAAAGGTAAAAGAGAGAAGTTTAAAGTCAAATATTGGATAAAATAAAAGAACAAGGAGATTATTAGTAATTTTTTCAAAAAGCCCATCAACTTTAATTTCTGGTGGTGCAGATATTAGAAGTCTCAGATAAAGGTGTTAAAATTTACAGACAAGAGCCAATTTAGAAAACATTAAACTAGAAGGAAATTGGTTTAAAACCACATCAAAAAATTAAAAGGACTAAAGTAATTCTAAAAACTAAGGCAAAATGCTAAAATGCTTTTGGAAGACTTGAATTTAAAAGGATATTTAAATTTCCAAAGGATGCATATAGGATATTTTGGAACATCATCCCTGAAGAAAAATCATTTAATGTTTTACTTAACAGGAATCCCATACAATCCACAGGGACAAGGCACAGTTGAAAGAGCTCATGAAACTATTAAAATGTACTTATTAAAGCAAAAAGAGGGAATTGGGAAGGGGTATATATCCCCCAAAGATAAACTTAAGATAACCCTTTTTACTCTAAACTTTTTTAAATTTGGATTCATCAGGGCTCAGTGCTGTGGAAAGGCATATGTGTCCAAAAAATGTACATAAGCCTAAGGTACTTTGGAAAGATATTCTAACAGGACAATGGAAAGGTCCTGACCCAGTGATTGTCTGGAGTCGGGGTTCTGTTTGTGTGTTTCCACAGGGAGAACAGCAGTCGATTTGGATTCCAGAGAGACTAACCAAAGCAATTTCTACAGACCAAAAAGAAGATGATTTGACTCAAATCCATAACAGGTGATATCCAGAGCTCCAGCTAGGCTATTCTTACATCTGCGACAGTGATTAACCAGGATGCTTTTTTCAATATCTATTTTATTATTGCCTTTTCCCACATTATAAAGTTCTATTTTATTTTTTGAGCTCATACAGACCTAGGTTAATGTTTTTCTGATCAGTTTTATTTTTTGATTGTGGAGTTTTTAAACATTGCAATGGAGATTTCTTCTATGTAAAGCTACAAGGCCTTTACTATTGTCTTATGTGTTGTATGTTATGTGTGCACACTTGTGTTTTGTGTTGTATGTCTGTGTGTGCGTATGTCCATATATCATATATGAGGAGCGCTCATGAAATAATGGATCTGAATTTTTTTTATTCACGTGATTTAAATGTTTTAATTTAAATTAGGTAAACAGCTGTTAAGGATTGTTTTTAAAGGTGGTTAACAGATCTGTTTGTTTACTTTCACCTTTCCTTTTCATTATATTTAATAATTCTGTTCAGGATAATGTCAATTGTTCAGAAAATTGTTTTCTTAGTACCTGTTGGAATGTTACTTTTTTTTTTTTTTTTAGCATCATTGCCAGAATTCCTATCTTCATCCCAGGGCTGGTGAAGATCAAAGATAAAACCCAAACTACATTGCTTCTTTGATAGCTATCACATGTGAACTGTATAAAGCTGATGCTTCAATGAATAATAACTCAACAAGTAATGCTCAATCAAGGAGTCGATTTTCTTTGGGAGGAAATGGACATATTGATAGATTCCTCCACTTTGAGCTGCTTACAGAACTTGACTGGACTATGTATCACTTGTGTACATTGTGAACTATCATTTGGTGCAGCGAATTGTGGTAATGCTGGAGTATCTTTGCTGATGGTGTCATTGGTGGTACAATTTTTCCAAAGGAGCTGTCAATTGGCTTGCTGTCGTGGCATTTCTGTATCCTCCTCCCTTCTGTTAGTGATGGTCTAAAATTTGGGGGCCAACAGAGGTGAGGCAAAGAACCTCACCCCCCCACTGGTGCATAGGCCTATCCACAAGTATGGCTGTATGCTGGACTGGTAGTCAGTGACAGGTATGATCCAATCGCAGTGGTACCAACCTAAGACAGGAGGCTGACGCCTAGAGGTCAGCTCATCCGATGACGGGTAAGGACCATATGTTGAATTGGACAACTTAACAGGCACAGTCCCTAAGCCACATTGCTTGTTGTTTAATTAATCAGAAGGGGGGACCTGGAAGATACAAAAATATTTAATATACAAATAATAGCAATAGCACCATAGTTACTTTGATATTTTATATTAATTCAGTTTAGGGCTTAAGAAAATAACATATTATAATATTTTTTAAATAACAGTTGTTGTTTAACCATAATTGTATAATCCTTAATTCCTTTAAGATTACTTGCTCAAAAAACAAGACTTAATGAACACAATGTTATGAGTAAATCAATGTTTTAGAAATCTTCATTTTTAACATACAGATTAAACTTTGTTTTTATATCATTGGATCTTAAGGAAAATCTTCAAATAGCCTGACTAATCATTTTACATATATATAAAACCAACTCATATGGAACTTTTAATTTTTTAAAATCTTTTATCCTCCTTGTGTTCACAATATGAAACTATCCTTGTAATTTTTTTACTTTAGACAAATTATTCTATTTTAATAAAGAATATTTTATGTTGTTTATATCACTCTTAATTGAAACAGTTAAAACTTTTGTACCTTCATACATAAAAATCTTTAATAAACCTTTTTTATATAGAATTATATCTGTTTACCATTTTATGAAAACACAATTAATAAGTATGTAGAAATATATCTGTTGGAACTTTAAATTTTTACTAAAACCTTTTTAGTGATGACAATGTAAATTTAAACCCTTTTTTTTTCATTTACCAATTCATGAAAACATCAATAATGTTACCCAATGGAATTGAAGGAGTTAAAAGTGCTTGATAGTATATTTAACAGTTAGCATTTTTCCCTTGTAAATTAATCAGATGTCTAACAACCAAAATTATTGATAAATATGAGTAATCCCATGTCAAATAAACTTTACTTATTTTACCAAAATATCAGACATGTATATTGAAGAGCATTATCCATTTTCCTTGCTGAAGAAAATTTCTAGAACCAAAGAATATTAGACATGTTACAGACATCAATGTTTTATCAATTTCTTTTACCACCTAGAGAGACTTGTGAGTTAAGTTTAATTTTAAAGACATATTTGTTTTCATCTGTATACCCAATTTAAAATGATAATTTAATAATTTAATTTATTTTAAATCACATGAATTAAAGGTATTTGGATCCAATTTTTAATTTTATGAGTGCTCCTTATATATCTGTCAATTTTTATATCATGTACATGATATATGGACATATGTACATATGGACATACAACATATAACACAAATGTGCACACATAATGCAATAGTAAAGGCTTTGTAGCTTTTCACAGGTGAAATCTCCATTGCAATGTTTAAAAACTCCATAGTTAAAAAATAGGGCTGATTGACAAACAGGTCTGTAAGATCAAACTCATGAGCTCAAAAAATACAGAATCTAAGAAGAAGCAAGAGTTCTGGAAAAATGACCAGCCAGTAATTAGTAAAATATCATACAATTTACTTTTTGGTTTAGTCTAATATAAGTTCAGGGAAAGGGCACTTTTTCTTTCCTTTTTTAGGGTCTGAGACTGGTCTTCTACTGAGATTATATTTGCATTTCAATGTAAGTCCTAGCTTACATCCCAAAGGAGCTAGGGAAAACTGCTTTTCTGAGCAGAAACCTCATACCAAAGGCATTTTAACCATTTTTTTCCTAGTTGGTAGTTGGACAGGTTTGGATGTCTAAAATTATGGTACCATATTTTCTATTAACTTTGGGAACAAAGCTATTATGTTAAGTTCCTTACTAAGACAAGCCATTTGCTGTTGAGTAGGTCCACTTCCTTATGTGGCCATTCCTAGGTTTTGTCTTCCTCCCTCAGTGACAAACAGGACAAATCTTGCTCCAAAGCCTGCTCCTAACTCAGGAGGAGTAAAGCTTTTGGTAATAGGCTCTTCAGATATTTTTAAGAGGTCTGTGGTAAGAGGTGAGAACAGAAAACCTGATCTTCTTCCTTGCAGATGCTCATCATCCAGTCTGCCTATTGGGTCACTGTACATGCCTCGATTTTCATTACAATTTCATGTCTGAGTCTTTTCTAATTCGACAACAAGAACCTATTTTTGTGGCATTTCATGAACTTCATTTCAGTTATGTGTAATAATTATCAAATTAATAGTAAAATAGCACAATCTCTCAGGCATTATGTCTTGTGCCTTTTATGCATTATTTTATTACTTTCTCCCTACCACTTTGTGAAGATGGTATTGTTATCCTCCAGTTGTACTTAAGGAAAATGGAACTCAAATCCATGTTTGTTTGACTTTGTGTCATACTTTCTTAGAGTTTTTTTTTTTTTTTTCCTGCAGATGCTATATTATTTATTTTAGTAGGCATTTATTGGATGACCATTAAATGTCAGGCTCTCTTTCAGGCAGTATTTCTTTTTATCAGTAGGTATAGTGGAAGACACACAGAAAAACTAATAAAAACAGCAGAGGATTCTAGTTTCTTTTAACAGATTATTATGCAAAATCTCGAGAAGACCTTATGCTGTGCCTTTGGGAAGGAGTGCCAATGAAACATGGGGGCCACACATCTCCCTCAGGAGCCATAAAACAAAATCCTGGAGGCCTGATCTTAGGGGGGATCATTTGGACCTCTACATTTAGATACATATTGCTATTCATTGAAACAATTTTTGAGTAGTGAAGTTTTCACAATATCTTTTAGTATTATAAATTTCAGTGTTGATTCAAACACTTTGCTCATATCATCAATTTAAAAAATGGTTAGAATATGCTGTCCTTAAAATAGAAGACAATATTTTGATGCACTTTAAAAAGACAAAGTAATATTAGGATTACGTTGTCTTAGCCTAGGTATTTGTTTATGTTCTAGAAGTTTGCACAGAATATTTTGCTTATCTAGATCCCATTTTGATTAGTGTCTTCAATTGGAACTTTAAAAAAAAAACTTTTTTAGTTGTATATGGACTCAATCAATGCCTTTCTTTGTTTTTATGTGGTGCTAGTTTTGAAACCAGAGCCTCACACTTGTGAGGCAATTACTCTACCAATGAGCTACAACTCTAGCCCTCAGTTGGAACTTTTTCTGTTTGGGTGTTGTGCCTGGTGTTGCAGAAAGCTTTGTCCTTGTTTTTGAAGCCAACCTGATAATGAGGACATGGGTTTGTGGAAAAGGAGAAAGAAGGTTTATTGCTTTTATAGCAAAGGAGAATCAAATCAGACTCATGTCGCAAAGGCAATGATTATGCCCATCAAGGGAAAATAAATTTGAGGGAAAACTGATCAGGAAAGAGAAGTTTAGGGCAAAGAAGATTATTATGCAAAGTCTCAGGGAGACATTATGCTGTGCCTTTGGGAAGGAGTGTCAGTGAAACGTAGTCTCCACATGTCACTCTTGAATTAGAGAACCATGTCTAGGAGGCCTGACCATAGATGGATCATTTAGACTAAGAGATAGATTATCCTGTCAAAGAATCAATTAAGAAACAATAAGATTATATTGTATCATAGATCAAGTGAATTATTTAAATGTTTACAAAACTTTTCATACATTCTTTTTTTTATCAACATGTGAATCTTTTTCCAAAAATCTACCACATATATTTTTTCTGGAAGTAATTATTTATAAGTTTTTAAATTGAAATAATTTATTGCATCTGATCTGGTTTAATGGTACAGAACTAGAAATCAACAGCAAGAGAAAATGTAAAAATTTTACAAATATATGGAAATTTAACAACACACTGTTGAATGAACAGTAGTCACTGAAAAAATCAGAGGGGGGGAAATTTACAATTTTTTAATTAAATGAAAAATGGAAACATTCAATATTAAAATAGGAATAGAGAGACTGAGCAAACAAACAAACAAAACACTTCAATGTTGGAGATATAGCAAAATAGCCTAAAAGAAAAAAATACAGAATGAATGATTACATTAAAAAAAAGTAGAGAGCTCTCACATAAATATCATCATGATGCACCTAAAATTCTTACTAAAAGAAGAACAAACTGAACTCCAATCTAATACAAATAATTAGAAAGGTTCAGAATATAGTGACTAAATGAACAATAGAATTGATTAATAAATCAAATAATTGTTTTTTAATGTATAAACCAAATTCAAAGGCCTTTAGCTAAATAGCCAAAAGAAAAGATGAAGATTCAAATAAATTGCAGATGGAGAAGATGAATTAAATGTAAAAGGTCACTCAGAAATATTTTGAAGGACTATATGCCAATAAATGGTAAAGTTTAGAAAGAATGGGCAAATTTTGGACACATAAAATCATTAAAATTGAAATAAGTGTATATGGAAAATCTAATAGATTAGTAACAAGTTATAATATTAAAATAGGAATAGAGAGACTGAGCAAGAAAATCCAACTTCAGTTAAATTCACTGCTGAATTTGAACAGACTTTTGTAAAAAAAAAAAAAAAGAGTGATTCTCAAATCACTGTATAAATTTGAAAGAAAAGAACACTTTCCAACTCATTTTAAAATGATGACAGTATTATGTTGTACTAAAATATGACAAGTTCACAACAAAAAGAAAGACTACAGGCCAGTATCCTTCATGACCATGACTAAACTAAGGGTGAAAAAAAACTTTACAATGAAAATGATAAAATAGTTCAGAAATAAACCAAAGAAAAGACTTCAGGTGGAAAGACCTCAAGGGTTCATGGATTGATATAATAAATATTGTTAAAATGGTCTCATTATCCAAAGTAATCTACAGATTCAGTTTAGTCATTGAAATGCCAATATTATATATGAATGTTCATAACAGTTTTATTTATTTATTTTTAGCTTTATTGAATTAATTTATTTTTACGTGGTTTTGAGGATCAAAGCAGGGCCTTGCGCATGCTAAGCAACTGCTCTACAACTGAGCCACAACCCCAGACTTTAACAGTTTTATTTGTAATAGCGAAAACTAGAAATGACCCAGATATATTTGAAAGGTAAACTATGAGGCAAATTGTGATACCTTCACATTGTGGGTACTCATAATAATAAAAAGAAATACATTCAGATTCATTGGTAGAATTATTTTTTAATCCAACTGAAAATTTTATATACTGTATAATTCCAGTTATGTGCCATTTTGAGATGGAAATATTTTGGGTATACACAACAGGTTATTGATAATAGATGACTGTGTCGAAAAGGGGATAGGAGGGAGGTAATTGAGGTTATGAAATTATAGCAAAAAAGGGATCCTTGTGGTAATAAAATGTTATCTGGTAGTAGACACAAAAAACAAACACCTGGGAAACAAACAGCTAAATTTACACTTTTATACATAAATGTGCACAAATGTGTGCTGGTAAATTGAGAAAAGTGAGATCGGTATACAGTGTCAAAGTTGGTATACCAACTAGGGTTGGTATAGTATTTCATAATTCTGTGTAATTTGTTAAAGAATGTAACATTTATTTATTTGTTTGTTTGTTTGTTTTGGTTTTTTATGTTGTGCTGAGGATCAAACCCAGTGTCTCAGCCATGCTAGGTAAGCCTCTATCACTGAGCTACATTCTTCTGCTGCCAGGGTGAGTACCAGTGGCTGCATCTGGACCATATAAGCTGTACTTTTGCAAGTCCCACTTCCTGGTGATGGCCTATGCCTCTGTACCATCCCCACCTACCCCAATGGCCAAATTAAGTTCATGCTGTGCATCAAATAATACAGCACCTACTTCCAGGAGCCCCTGAAGCAGCTACAGAGACACAGGTGGAGCATATGAAGCAGAGGTACTACAACAAAGATGTGCACTGGGCAGACTTCCTGCTGCCTGAGTTTGACTGCAAGGCCCTGAATGACATGCACTAAGCCCAGATGCCACTGCAATGTTGCCCAGGGCCTTGGACTAGACTGGGGAGTTTCCAGCATGCCAAGGTCCTGCCAGCCATAAACCAGGCCTTCTGCCAGCTCTCACTCACAAACCAAGTGTTCTGGGCCTGAAAATAACACCTGGCCTTCCCTGCTGGGCAGACTCTGTGTGTCTGTGTTTCTCTCTGGCATGTGGGCCCAAGCTTATGCCAGCTCTATACATCATCATCTTTCTGCCCTCTCTTGCCCCTCAGCAAACACATGTATTTATAATAACAGCACAGAAAAAAAATTGAGGTGAGTGATTTGTCATTTCTCCTTTTAATACTATAAAAAATGTACCCCACTCTCCTTTTTTATTCTTTTTGGTGAGAAGTTTGTTATAATCCTTAACACTTTTTTCTAAGGAAAATAAAAGGAGACAGAAGCAAAGTGCAGAGGCAAAAGCAAAAAGCTGCTCGCCTGAGCTGCTAGCTTTATTTATATTAATAGGTTATTTTAGGTCATTGTATTACTAGGCAGGTTATAGACTTAGCAACATTATACAGCTTATTTCTCAGTTACATACGAAGTTGCAATGTGAAAAGTTAGGAGCTTTGTATAGCTCTCAATAAAAGTCCATTGCATAAAGTTACTATTATGTGGGCAGGTTTAGGCTCAATGAAACTTTGGGGTAACAAGAGAATTTCTTTACTCACAGGAGCTATGTGCCCGAGATCATGGTCAAGCCTGATAAGTCTATAACACAGAGCCTCTCCATAAAGGACATTTCTAAAGCATCTAGGCATCCTGTGTCTTTGCACAGACACTTTCTAGCCATTGAGCATGCCACAGTCATGAAGCTATCTGAGACCTGAATCCCAAATACAGAACTATTACACTTTTTCTGTATATGAAATCATGTTTTTCTATTACTTGTTTCAAAATTCTCTACTTTCAGTGGTTTTCTGAAGTTTTAATAGCTGACCTACAAATAGGTTTTTGGTTGTTAGATTTTCATTATTTATTTATTCTACTTGATCTTCCCTGATCTTCCTGGACCTGATTTTTGTCTTTCAGTAATGTTGCAAAATTACAAGCTCTTATTACTTGAAATATTCCTTTTTTTTTTTTTTTTGGCCTTCTTTCTTTATCTTCCTTGCCTCTCTTTCTCTTATATTTCATTGACACGTAATACTGTCATAATTCTCGCATAGTTCACAAATGCTCTGTTCAATTTTTCCCATTCTTTTTTCTTTTTCATTTCACTTTAAAAATTTTTCTACTTGACAATAGTCAAGGTTACTTTCTCCCAATGAGTGTCAAGACTACTGAGGATTCCCTTCTAGACATTCCTCATTTATGTTCTTCATATTTAATTTATGCAAAATCCTTTGGATAGTTTCTTAGAGGTTATATCCCTCAACTTATAGTATGTCTCTTATTGTGGAAGCTATTTCTTCAGAGTCTGTAACATAGTAATTATCATTGTTTTTAATTCCCCATCAGAAAGTTCCCAAGCCTGTTCCTATGTGAATATCAGTCTCTCAATTTTTTGTCTCCTTAGCCTGTATTTTTCTGACCTACAGTTTTGATCAATATAACTTTACAGTAAATGTTCAAATTGGAATATTTAACTGCTCCAAACTTACTCTTCTTTTTCAAGAATTTTGACTATTTAGGGTTCTTTCTAATTCCATGTGATTTTCTTGAACGCATTTTTGATAGGCATTGTGTAAACCTTTGAATTCTGTCCTATAGTATCACTATTATAACAATAGTAAGCCTTTTGATTTTTCAGCACAGGTGTCTTGATATTTATTTACATTGTCTTAAGTTTCATTCAGTAATATTTTCTATTATTTTACATGGCATTGTAAATAAAATTACTTAAATTGGTCATCACTCATGCTTAAGACCAAATGATTTAACCTTGACCTATACTTTATGACTTTGCAGAATATGCTTGTTCTGTTAATTTTTTGCAAACTCTTAGAGACTTGTGATAGGCAATATTGGGTCCTCTGGATGTAAAGATAGTCTGGCTCGTGGCACTTGGGTGCCTTGAATTCTTGTCTAATTTCTCTAGTTAGAATTTCAAGTCCAATGATAAATAGCAGTGGGAAAAGTAGATGTCTTTGACCTGCTGCTGATTACATGGAAGGTTTTCAGACTTTAATACCTCTGAAATGTACACTTAAAATTTATTCAAAGGATAGATATTAAGAGCACTTTACCACAAAAATATTGAAAAATCAAATAGAACATGTGATAAATGCAGTAGTAGCAGATATTTATCCAAAAATCCAAATAATTTTGCCACATGTAAAAAGTGAAATAGAAGTTTCCTGGTCTTCAAAATGCACCAGAGGATTGGCATTAAATTATACAATGCATTTTTTGTGAACCCACATTGATTAGGTTGCTGTTAGTTAGAAAGTCAGGCTCTGTGTTTTCATTTCATTTACTGCCCATTCCTTTCATTCCTTTATCCACTAGGAAACACGTCCACAAGCAACTTAGTCTGTGCTGTAATCAACAGCTTCCATCTACTCTATCCCCATATATGCACAAAGAATTCTCTGCAAGTCTTTCTTCAACACCACAAATGCACTCACAATTATTGTACATTATCCTGGTTCATCCTGAGTTCCTGGTGAAGATGTTTGACAAGGCAGTGTATGTGTCCCATACACTGTATGTAAGATTGCCTTTCTTTTTTTTTTTTTTTAGAGAGATAATTTTTTAATATTTACTTTTTAGTTTTCGGTGGACACAACATCTTTATTTTGTTTTTATGTGATGCTGAGGATCGAACCCAGCGTCCTGCGCATGCCAGGCGAGAGCGCTACCACTTGAGCCACATCCCCAATTTCAATCAACTTCAGAAAAAAAATTGGGCCCTGAACATTTTAGATTACCAAAAAAATTTCCTTTGTGGAAGAATGACAACAGCATCTTTATTCAACTGATATGAGATTCAAGATTGAATTTATATAAGGCAGACTCTATTACAATCTGTATGATCCTAAGTACTTTTCCTTTTTATCGCTGTTTACTTGTTCTAATAGAATTGTGTGTGTGCCAGCCAAACTGGGTTTGGTAAATATTTCATGCAAAGCTGTGCCTTTTCTACAATTGCACAGAGATACTTTGTTTTGTGGCCATTTCCTGGAGCACTACTTCTTATCTGATTTTTATTATGCCAACATAGTGAGCAACATATCTGCGTGGGTTTGGGACTTCATTTCTGAAACAACATATTTATTCTTTGTTTTGATGTAAAGCTGACAAAAAATGTGTCTATATTTACATGCTTATTGTTCTATGATATTCTTGTAGTTATACAAATATGTCGTGAATATACCAGCTTTAGTATCCCACATTGTAGATTGTGTGTTCACTCTGAAAGATCTAAGACTCTCTTGTCACTATGGTTATGTGATTATGTATATTTTTTCCTCATGTATGAATTTTACTACCAGATGAAATTTTTAAAATTATACATTTATTAATTAATTATTACTACTTCAGGCCTTGTAATAGAGAGAAATTTTCTTCCTTTCATTTCTGAAGCATATACCTATGAGAAGCCTGAATTGTTATAGGAGAGGTATGTTAATTTTGTCCTTGAATGCTTCTCCTTCAAATAGACTAATGTTTCTAAAAATATTTAAACATTTTTCTTTGTATCAAATTGTGAAAGCATATGATTTGTTGTTTAATTTTATTCAATTTATAGTTTTAATTATTTTATAAAGCATTTCTCTTGAACTTTTCTTCATCTAAAAATGAACTTTTTTTTTTCCATTTATATCCTGCATCCATCAAGTTCCCCCTAATTAGGTATTGCCTTAGGTCACAATGGCAAAATATTTTGTAATGCAAGTTTTAATGTGATTCAGGTTCTTTGTATTACAATTATTCTTTTCACAAATTTGAAGTGAATTCAGAATGGTGATTTCTTGAGGGATTTCACATTACATGGTTTGTCTACCTGTGTTTTCAGCATGCATTGTCTGTCTTCTTTTTTCTGGATGGTATATTTTATTCAATAAAGTTAGTAGAATGTCCTTTCCATTTATGTAACACATCATGAGAATGTTTTTTACCATTGTGTTAGTGAACTAAATGCCTATTTACTTTTATGTTTTGTGGGTTATATAGAATCCTTTTCACAATGCTTTTTTCCCAGTTACCCTATGAGTAGTCAGTATTTTAGTATAAAAAATTAGACCCAAAGGGTTATTTGTACACACTGATGAACAACGTAGAGATGGACATGTGATTTACCACAGAAACATACTTATGATATGCAAAAATATGATGACCAATAAGAATCATATACAGATGATTATATATGTTTCTACACAGAATTGTAGCTTTAAAAAAGACACACTGAAAATTAATGCTTTTATCGTGAATTATATAGCTCAGTTCTCCTGATCCTTCAGCCACAGCTCTTTCCAAAATCTAAGTTATAACTTTTCCAAGAACTGGCCCTCATTTAAATTAGAGGCATTTATATTTGTAAGGAATACTTAATGTAAGATGATATTATTATAAAGATTTTAGCATAATATACTTTTATTTTTGCTACTTGGAGTTTAACCAGGAGTAACCTATCACTGAGGTATATTCCAACATCTTTTTAAATAAGCTATCACTGAGTTGAGGAGGCAGGCNGTTGTTGTTGTTGTTAAGATGAAATAAAATAAAGAATAAAAATCTCCAGCTATTGAGAGCCACAGCCGAGTTGGGATGGCGCCTAGCATTTTGCCAGTACTTTTGAGTTCTCACGGAGTTCCCATTGAGTTCTGGTTGAGCTCTCACGGGGATTCCTGGAGAGTTCACATTGGTTGGTAAAGTTCCGGTGGAGGGAGTTCGGGTTGGTGTATGGTGTGTCCCGGAGAAGGCCACATGGGTGGCGTTCGCGGGAGTTTGGAAATAAAGTTTGTTCTTGCTTGAGTGGCTTGTGATTTGTGCCCAGCCAGACTGCGGCATCCAGCTGCATCATCTGTTACCTTGACAATGCTTAGGAAGCAGTACATTATACCACATAAATTATGGTCCATGAGTCAGAATTGACAGCTACCAAAACATGTCATAGAGACCTGGTTATTATTAATTTAACAAGCTCTCTCAAAGTGAGCTGAGGCAGAGAAAAGAACACAAATGTGAATATGGATTTAAACACTTGAAACCTTCCAATGCTCCATGGAAAGTAACTTAAACTGTATAACCTACTGATGCATCAGGTTTTAAAGAGGGCACATGCCTGCAATTCATTGTAACTCTAGCAATATTAAAGAATTAAGACCAAATTAATACCACATTCATAAAGTCCAAATTTGTCTTCAAGGAATAGCTTTGAGTTGGAGAATATCTGGATCATTAAGTAATTTCTTGAAGTCAAAGTAAAATCACTTTATCTCTGAATATTACTCCCATGGTATATTGGATGTAGCAGAAGTTGGTAACAGAGTGACCTTTCTCTTAAACAATTAATAGATTCACTATCATTTTCTTCAACTTATGGAATTATATATACTCCACAGTGTTATGTCTTAAATATTGATTTTCTTCTAAAATCTTAACCTTCTCTGGTCACCACCATTCTCTCTTTGTACACTTACCTTCCATGTAATTTTCATTTCACTTAATTTCATTGCAGGTTCCTTAAGTACTGTGATTCCAGGTTTTTAATCCACTGTTGCCAAATTGACATTTGCATAAGACACTTCATTCCAATGCTACTTCATGCTCTGTTTTGTATTACAAAATACACTATTTTAGTGTTTGTATTTTTAAATTGGTTGTTTCTTCCTTCTTATAGAAAATGAAATAGCCACATTCTCAGTTGTTGGGAAACAAAGTTATTTCATAGGGAATGCCTCAAACACAGACACCTAAAGCAAACAGTAAGATGTGTTGCTACGTTGTCAATTTAACATGAAGAGTTCCATCTAGTCTTGACCAGTAATTACTTAAATATTCCCAGAAAATTTGACAAAGAGAGAAGATTGTTTAGATTATATGGGAATGGGTGGTGATTAGGAAATTAAAGAAAAAAAAGCTTTTGTTTACTTATTAGAGTAGTGAAACATTTCCACCAGGTAAGAAGAGCAAACTTGAGAATGGAGTTCAAGTACTCTGGGAATGTACAATAAATATAAGTTCTGGATACACAACAGTTGTTAGTGAGCTTTAAATTAGTCATGAAGAAACAGCAGCAACAGATGCCACAAGTCTAACTGGCTCTCCAGTGTTTGGGGCTTGATGTGTATGGGGGGATTATGAACAACAGAATGAATGTTTCATATTTTACATTTAACATTTAATTCATAGGTGGTGCTTATACCTCTGAATTCATTTGAAAAAAAATCACAGTATATTAATGTGTTCCAAGAATACCCAGGCTAACTCACATCCTGTAAAATGGTTTCAGATTCAAAAGAAACACACCTCAGTGAATTTCACAAGTGTGTACATCCACAAGACTGGGATACTAATTATAATAAGTTATACTCCATGGATGTATAATCTGGTAAAATTCACTCTACTGTCATGTGTATCTAAAGAGAAAAAATTTAAAAAATAAAAAGGGGGAAAGTGAGTAGGGTGGTACAGGCCTATAATCTTAGCTATAATCTTAGCAAGGCTGAGGCAGAAGGATCACAAAGAAACTTACCGAGAACCTGTCTCAGAATAAAACAAAAAGAGCTGGGGTGCAGCTCAGAGGTAGAGTGCTTGCCTACCATGGTTAAGGCCCTGGATCTATCCCCACTACCATGGGATGGGGAGGAGATGTGTTGCAAACCGAGTTACATTTTTACTGGAGTCTCTTGAATAACCAATGAGAAATTTCTGTAATGGCAAGGACAACACAATTTACAGATCCTCTTTTTCCAAAGACCTTTCCAATGTCTCATTACCTCACAGTAATTGTTGTCATAGTCCAAAACTGCAAAAGCTGTGTCCACTTTGCTTTCACATTTACTTACCTTTCTCCTGATTTTCAGATTGATTTATGTCTTCAGGCACTAGCTGCAAATTTTCTAAATAAGGGCTGCAGTTTATCAGCCCTAAGCTTTATACTAATCAACAAAAGACCTAATTGTTTACTTAATAATATTGACAGAATTTTCTCATACTGTAACAAGATGTGTGTGTTCACTTTAAGGATGTTCTTTTAGTAATAGAGTCACTGAGCATTCCAAATTCATGTTGATATTTTAATTTATACAAAGCAGCTGAGATAAACTACTTATCTACTGAATAGTATTACCTTCTTAAAAGCCTTTAAAAAAAGAATATTACCTTTATTTTTCTCCCCCTATAAAATAAAAAAGAGTAATTTGGGGTTTATAAGAATTAATCAAATATTCTCCCCCATTTCCGGAGATTATTTTCTAATGCGTCATGCTGCTTCCCAATTGCACTTCTGAATCTCCAACAAATATAACACTGCATAAAATGGGCAACTCAAAATGTATGTGAAAATGAGTGAGATAAAATGAGTGAGATATGCATCTCTGTGTATACAAGTTAAAATTTGAAATCTAAGTGAACTACTTTCATTTGATTTTTTGGGTAAAGGAGAGAATATGGTCTTGGACGCCTGATAAAGTCACACACACACACACACACACACACAATTTCAAGTGCATTTGTAGTAAATCTATGTGACAAGTTCTACAACCAATAACCTGCCTCTGCCCTCGAGTAGTGTGTGCAATCTTCACGACATGTCCTCAATGGTTGTAGGGAAGCAGCAGCCCTTTTTAGAAAATATTAGCAATGGCTCACTACAACTGTCAAGTTTAACCTATGTGCAAACAGTAACTTTATCTTCCAAATGTACAAAATGTTTTTTACACTTGAAGAATACATGGTTGTTAGGATATCAGGTAAACAGCAGATGGGAAAAAACTCGGAAGACTATTATATATTCTAACTGCTATCTTCATAATGAAGAAAAACGGAATTAGAAAATGCTCTAAAAAATTAATTGTAGGGTTGAGATTGTGGCTCAGTGGTAGAGAACTCGCCTAGCACGGGCAGGACCCGGGTTCCATCCTAGCACCACATAAAATAAAGGCATTGTGTTTAAAAAATGTTAAAAAAATCAATTGTATCTTCTAGAGTAATTTGGGGGTTACAAGTAAGATGTTACATGCACCTGAAAAATGTGAATGTTGGAGAAGTTCCTAAAGACAATTTCTTTAATCAGGAATATTGAATAAGAACTTAAAGTCTCTTTCTTTTATTCTCCATCTTCTTTTGCATATACAAATTTTAAACAATTAGAAAATTTGAAAATGTACTGTGCATATCTGTGAAAGGAGATGCAAGTTTTAGGAACTAGAATATGAGAAGAAATTGGCAATAGGGACTAAGGACAAAATTTTAATTAGAAAATTACCATTAAAGTTAGAATTCTCAACTTAGTTAATTTTGTGGCATATATTATAGGATTTGTAAATTCAGGATGATATTGAAATATGAATTTATATTAAATATAGATTATTAAGAATGATGATGCCATCATAGTAAAATTGTAGATTAATTCTAATAATGAAATTACAATATTATTTGCTTTGTTGTTTGGGAGTATAACTAATATAGAATATTTATATCACAAATAAATGAGCTTACCATTGTTGAATCTCTATCCATATTAAAAATGATATTAAAAAACCTCCTTTCAGACTCTTTCTAGGTCAGACTCAATACACACCTCAATACACACTTTGGTTAAGATTTGCATACTTGAGCCATAATTTATTATTTGGTCTTATGAAACAGTTTTACCCAGCATTCAGTTGGTTTCTAGAATTGTTAAGGATAATCAATTTCAATACAAAATGTTTTTTACAATTGAAGAATATAGGGTTGTTAGGATATCAGGTTAACAGCAGACGGGAAAAAAATACGGAAGACTATTATATATTCTAATTGCTATCTTCATAATGAAGAAAAAAGGAATTAGAAAATGCTCTAAAAAATTAATTGAAGAGTAATTTGGGGGTTACAAGTCAGATGTTATGTGAATGTTGGAGAAGTCCCTTAATATTTAACAGGGCTTTCATATGCCTATTTACCCAAAGAAGATATTTCTGGAATGCTAGAAACACAAGGTCCATCCAAAAACTTTGGCTCATTGTCATTAATATCCTGCACTTTGATGATAAACTCTGATTTAAGCTCCAAGGGTTTTCTGGTCTCTATGTCCATGGCCTGTGCATGCAGGGTATAGAAAGGATTTTCTTCTCTATCCAGATTCCTTATTACATGAATGTTGCCTGTGGTTTCATCAATGGTAAAAACAATGCTGGCACTGTCACCTGGGAGTGTGTATTTAATAGTACCCACTCCCTTGTCCTGGTTGGGGCATGGGGAAAGGGGAGGGAAAAGGGAGATCATTAATAATCTTGCCATTACTAAGGAGTCATATTTTACAATATAATTTCTTTAATCAGGATTATTAAACAAAAACTTACAGCCCCTTTTAATTTTTTTATTTTTTTTTAATAAAAGAGTGTTTTATTTCAGGAACCCAAAGGGAAAACTAAAACCACTCATTATTAAAGCCAAGGAAATAATATTAATTGTAAATCCTATTTACTGCTTATTTTACTCTAAAGAACACCTTTATTGTGGACATTCTCTGCCCAGAAAAGACATAGGGCTGTGCCTGTACAGCTTTCTTTTTTTTTTCTTTTTTTTATTAGTTGTTCAAAACATTACAAAGCTCTTGACATATCATATTTCATACATTTGATTCAAGCAGATATGAACTCCCCATTTTTACCCCATATACAGATTGCATAATCACATCGGTTACACATCCACTTTTTTATTGCCATACTAGTGTCTGTTGTATTCTGCTGCCCTTCCTATCCTCTACTATCCCCCCTCCCCACTCTCCACCCTGTTTAATGGTGATTTTCTTCTCATGCTCTTCCTCCCTATTCTGTTCTTAGTTGCTCTCCTTATATCAAAGATGACATTTG
>NW_025999898.1:277380-331067 GCF_001458135.2 Marmota marmota marmota
TATATATATATATATATATATATATATATATATATATATATATATGTGTGTGTGTGTGTGTGTGTGTGTGTGTGTGTGTGTGTATCATCTAGATATTCTTCATTCACCTTTCAGTTACTTGCCTCATCATTAAGGTGCATCACAAATTCATCCTCCTGTTGATTCTACTCTGAGTTCATCCTCCTTTGAATTCATCATGAAAATAAGAAACACTCCAATTGTATCACCTGGTATAAGTGTAATTAATTTAGAACATTTGTTGAGTTCTTTCATACCTCTTTAGGAATCAAATTTTCATTAATGACCAAGCACAAATCTTAAGTATAGTTATTGTTTTAGTTTAAATGATCATCATAAAATAAGTAAGATCATAAATACCAAACCATACACTTTCCTAATGATCTGAAGGTAGAAATTATCTAATATTAACCAAATCATTGGTGGGATCAGTGGTTATCCTCTCACATTGTCAGATAAGTTTCTTCAAATTCATTCTGTATATAGAATATTTGTGGTCTGTAATATAGAGAAATTTGAAATCAGTTAATTTCTTTTGAAATTCAATGCATTATTAGTTCATTGTATTATAGCATGGAATAAGATACACATGAAATCAATGAGAGAGAGAGAGTCAAAGAGAAGGGAATTATCACACTGATATGGTCATCATTGCTCAAACTGGAGTCCAAGAATAAGTGGAAGCTCAACAGAGCTTTGGAGAACTACAAATTATACAAAAATAAGTAAATATATACAATAAATAGCACATTAAAATATTACAGTATATAAAGTTTTCTAATACATATTCTTATAATTAATATAAATAAATGCATTTTCTAATTATTTTACACAATAGTTTGTATTCTCACGAAGTATATGCATTCTTTTCATTCAGATGCTGATCTAAAATGTTTTAAACAGTTTTCACATATTATGGTACAGTTGTCTCATTTCATTCTCCAAGATTTTATATTTGGGAGTTCATTCCAGTCAACAGATCATTAAAGGAAACACTTTGAACTTGTATAGTGCTCATAAACATTGTGCTGTGCCTTACAATCTTCACAAAGGTACTAATATCTGGAAAAACTTTGGTAAAAAGAAAATTACTTTTTTGTTTGTTAATAATGCAGTGCAAAAAGATATTTAAAATATTTGTATTTACATAAACATATTTTCTTTGGAATTACTCTTTGTGTTAGTATTAGTAACATCAATTAGAAATACCAATTAAGTGTAAGTTAATATTGCTACATCTTCACTCTCAAGCGTGACATTGCAGTGGGGGTTCAGTAAAATGATATCTTTCAAATTAATGTTATAAACATGAAATTATTCATTTTGGAATTTGTATTTACTTGAAAATTTGCTTGGAAGGTATATTTGTGTGAGAGCATAAGCATTAGGATTTATTCTCGGTTGTGTTATGGGTCAGTCATGAGCACGTGAATAGATACACACATCAAAGACAATCAGTCCATAGATCACAGGATTCGGGATAACAGAAAATTTTGTCAAAGCAGACAGGCATTAGGAAAATGGAAACTGGTATTTCCAACCTCCCCAGAGAGTCAATTATAATACATTACAGGAAGTATTGTTTCAAGATCTCATTATCAGGCCCTCATAACTCTCTTTGTTGTGACAGATCATCACCAAAAACAGGTTACAGTCACCTTTCAACCATCAGGACCCAAAGATTTTCTGAAGTCTCTACAAAGGGTAACAAACCACTTAATGTAGTATGAAAAACTGAAGTAAGATGAAAGGGACCCAAATCCCTTAAAAAACCTGGACTCTGTAATAGCTACCCTATTCTCTCATGAGAAGGCCTATCCTGTGTATCCTTATCCTGTTTCTAATTAACTTCCACCTACTACTCTGTGCAACACACATAAATCCTTTCTATGGGATTGCCAAGAACTGGCCTTACCAACCCTGAAGTTACTTGGGGTCCATGGGTCTTCTCTTCAAGAGTTAGGTGTATAATTTAAAGACTAAGGCAATGCTGGGCACAGTGGGACATGCCTGTAATCCCAGTGACTTGGGAGGCTGAGACAGGAGGATCTCAAGTTCAAAGCCAGCTGCAGCAACTTAGCAAGGCCCTAAGTAACTCAGTGAGATCCTATCTCTAAATAAAATGGGCTGTGGCCACCCCTGGGTTGAGTTCAATTCCTGGTACCAAAAAGACTAAGGCAACAAATAGAGGGCATATGAATTTGATATTTAAGTTTCTATGTTTTACTTAAGTATAAAGAACAGTGCTGTGAATGATAGGAAGAAGGATTTTCCTTTTTATATTTTATAAATTGCAATGAAGCATCAAGTGTAAAATCAAGCTGTAGATAAATGTTCTTTGAATTTATGAATTTCAAATTACAAATTTCAACCATACCATTAAAAATATTCAATACAGTGGGTATTGCTTTTGTTTTCCAATTTATCTAAAGATATAGGAGAAGCAAAAGCTCAATACAATAGGAATGACTTTATAAACTGGAAACATTTGCCAATGGTTCAAAAAATATGTGGTGATATTTCAAGAATCAAGGGAAAATCCCAAGTTGGTTTTACTCCAAGTAGAATTAAAAAGAAAATCCCATTTAGCTAAAATCAAAATTGTTTTCTTTTGAAAATGACATAAGTATACAAATGCAAATATGTTTTCAGCCCGATCCAAAACTCAAATTAAAATCACTTGCTGGTTCTCCTCAATCATCTACCTTTTCCTTCTAATCTCAAAAATGAGTTTTACAGAGATTATAATTTTATAACAAATATCTAAAAATACATTAAAACTTTGACTTGAAAATAAAGTTGTTGAATGTAAAACCCTTGAAAGATTACAATTTTTATAGGAGTTTAACATGTGATAAAAACCTTAATTAAGGGGCTGGGATTGTGGCTCAGCGGTAGAGCATTCGCCTAGCACGGGCGGAACCCAGGTTCGATCCTCAGCACCACATAAAAATAAAGGCATTGTGTTGTGACCATCAACACCTAAAAAATAAATATTAAAAAAAAAACTTAATGAAGATCATAGGTGTTATCCTGAATTGACAAAAATATTTAAAATTAGCTATTCAGTGCTGATTGACTCAAGAACATGGGTAACTAGCACAAAATATAGTTACTTTTTATGTCAATTCTGATGATAAATAATAATATTCTGATGTTGGATAATGTAAAATTATCTTTACTTAAATTATAAAATATTTTAAATAGAAAATGTGATAAATTAAGATGAAAATATGTATCATTCTCTCTCCTAAAAATAACTTATTTTATCATCTCCATATGTTTCCATTATATAAAAATATAAATACACAAATGAAAAGGTAAAATACACAAATGAAAAGGTAAAATACACAAATGAAAAGGTAAAAACATATGCAAACATATATTTGCTATAATTTATACATATATAAATTTGAAAATGTGGACACTTGACATAAAAATATGAGCTGACATATTTCAATGAGAGTACTATAATTATTTTTTGATTCATTTGAAATTCTTCAATTTTTTAAGGTGACTGCATTATATTCATTCAGTGAATTTCAATGCTATAATGGACATCACCCATTCTTTCATAAACAATGTGGTGAATGTATGTGTATGTTTTCTTCTGTTTATTTTCTTAAAATAAAAGGCAAATATCAAGACCATAACTATGATCATTTTTATGATCTTAAGAGATGTTGAAAAAAAAACAAAGAGAGATTCCAGAAATTGATCTCCATAGATATAGCTGCTGTCCCAAGCTTTTCAACAATGGAATTTAGGCTGAGCCTACACAGTGAAGATATTTCTTGGCTTCATTTGCATAAAAGGGCTTGGACAGAAGGATTCACATGCTTTGCCTCATTTTGGGGTAGTGTTAACTGTAAAAGCAAAATCATGGGGCATGCCTCAATTTACATCATTCTAATAACTCCACCAAAATTATTTTTTTCCTTTATAAAAATTTAAAAATAACAGCAATGTGTCTTATTCCAAGTAATAAAAATAAGCTGTTGCTGAGTCCATGTCAACTGCATTTACCGACTGAAGCAGCCAATTTAAGTTTTTAGTATTGACATTTAAAAGATACTGAAGACTAGATTTACAGTGTGAACAAATCTTCAATTTCGGTGCTCAAAAGTTTTGAGAAAACCAATTTAAAGTTAAATGTTTACTAGCATCTCTCTGATTATATTTTGGAAAATGCTGCCAAAAATGGAGTTTATTCTTATTTTCTATGAGTTGAAAAGTACACATAAGATGGAAAGTGCATTTGTAACACTGAGTCCAGTGATTTTATTTTCACTTTCCATTTGCTAGGACAGGAGGATGTTTACCAGGCATGATGGGAGCATGGGGTGTGCTCAGAAGAAAACCCACTGATTTTAAAAAGGTAATTTTTGTGTGAAAACAAATACTTGTGTTTAACAAACTATTATTAAACTATATGTAGAAATATGCATTTAACATTTACATTAGTGCAGTAGAAATACCTGCTATAGTAATGTCATTGAATTACCAGTTTATTGATACATGCAACAATTTAACATAAATTATGAATCATTAGGTAGTCCCTAAGTCTTAGAATTAGGCATATTTCCTGGGTGAACATAACAATGCTGGACATTTAGTTATGGCTCTTATGAGGTACTCAGAAAGGTTGTGATGTGAGAGTAATGGAAAGCTAATGCAAAACAAATTTTCAAAAAATTACAGAGAACGTTAGTATTGTTGCTACCTTTGAAATGTTATTTAAAATCTTAATTTCTTTGTTCTTTAAAATGTCTGCTGTTTTGTAAATTGCTCCTTGTATTCCAAATACTGTTCATTCATTCCTGTCTTAACTTTCATTAGCATTCCTTTTCATTTTACCTCTTATGCAATTGCCTTAGTCTCTCAAGTTATAATTAGAATAATTTTTGAGGGAATTTTAACTTACATTTTCTTAGACTAAATTATATGAAATTATGGGAAAAAAACAGGAAATGGGGGTATTAATTATAAATTTCTTTACCTATTGTTCAGTTTTTTAATGACACTAATCCCTTTTATGAGGGATTCACCAAATTACCTAATCACCTCCTAAAAGGACTTACATCACCTCAGACAGAGGTTTCAATATAAGAAGTCAACATACATTTCAACAAAAGAATTTTGAAGAGAAATAGACATTCAGATGATGGCAATATTAAATGCCACAAACATCAAAGCATTAATTCTAAAAGGTTCTTAACAACTGTGCTTGGGAAAATTGCTAATGGCTTTGCAGAGAATCCCTGCTCAGCTCTCATTTAACGTGCATGGCCCTTGAAATACACATGTTCTCTGACTTTGCCCAAATTCTGAGACCTGTGCACCACAATTCCAGGAAAATGAATAAAACTGCATAGAATTGAACTGTCATAGAAGATGTTTTTATTCATTATCTCTCTTCTCATTTATTTTTTCTTTAATATGTACCCTATCTATGTCACCTACTCTGTTATCAGTGTGAAAATTAAGGAGAGCGATTTTAGATGATAAATGAATCCTTATGAAATAAAAACAAGCCAATTTTGGAAACTTAAAATACTAAAACACTGAAAAGAAAGCAGGAATGTTTTATGAATGATCAAAAACCTAGAACAAAGAAATCCCAAGGGGTTTGACTCTTTGGTTAGACACAGTTGAATGCTTAAATTCATATTTAAGTTTCCTTGAAGCTGAGATACTACAGAGGTGTGTGTGTGTGTGTGTGTGTGTGTGTGTGTGTGTGTGTTAAATCAAGTCCATGCACAGTCACTTAATCATGTGTCAGTTTGAAGAAAATTTATCATAGAAGGAAGGATTCACCTTCCACTAAACTGCACTTGTCAAAAATCACCACATCTGCCATGGCTTCTGAAATACTGCCATATCCTGCACCCAGCTTTCAATACATCCTATTCATTCCATCCTACCAAGTGTGCTGTTCCTTGATACTCTCTTTTGTCAGTTCCTCTTCTTTATACACTTTTATTTTTTTTCTTTAATTTTTATTGTTGGTTGTTCAAAACATTACATAGTTCTTGACAAATCATATTTCACACTTTGTTTCAAGTGGGTTATGAACTCCCATTTTTACCCCGTATACAGATTGCAGCATCACATCGGATACACATCCACTGTTTTACATATTGCCATACTAGTGTCTGTTGTATTCTGCTGCCTTTCCTATCCTCTACTATCCCCCATCCCCTCCCCTCCCATCTTCTCTCTCTACCCCCTCTACTGTAATTCATTTCTCCCCCTTGTTTTTTTTTCCCCTTTCCCCTCACTTCCTCTTGTATATGTATAACCATGAGAGTCTCCTTCCATTTCCATGCAATTTCCCTTCTCTTTCCTTTTCCCTCCCACCTCTCATCCCTGTTTAATGTTAATCTTCTCATGCTCTTCCTCCTAACCCTATTCTTAGTTACTCTCCTTATATCAAAGAAAACATTTGGCTTTCCTAGGAAGTTCATTCACCAGTTCACTGCAGAACTGCCATGCAGACACTTCCATCTCACCTCATAATAATGTCTCTGGCTTTTACTCTTTCCTGCCCGACTCTGTTTTCAAGGCAGCCAAATGACCATGTCATTCCTTTGCTCACAACATTGTAAAGATACCACATTTTACTCAGGATAAGATCCAAAGTCCTGGCCAAGAACCCCAAATGTCCATATTAGCAGTTGCTGACTAACATGTCTTCACTTTCCCCATTGTAACCACACCAGCCTCCTGGGTGTCTTGTTCTCAGGTACATTCCTGCTACTCTTCTCAGATACAGAGATAATTCTCCTACTTCCTTGACATCTTCACTGACCAGGTCCTTTCTCAAGGAGTGGACAGCTCCTCCCCCAACATACTCATGTAGACTCCAAACACTCATAGTCTGCAGCTTTAATTTTTTTAACCTTCCTTTTGTTATCAATTACCAGTTTATTTCATATGCTGAATGAAATACACTGTTAGACTATAACTTTCAGAAAAGCAAGAATATTTATCTCTTTGTTCACTGAGGTATACCCAATTCCTAGAGGAGCAGCTAGTGTGTATAGCAGGTTGTAAATATTTTATAAAGAGTTTATGACTGCACCAGGGTTATGCATTTGTGCATTTGTCTTGGATGACAGTCCTCTAACAGGGCTAATCATTTTTCTCTTGTCCACATCATAGTCTCTGATAGTCAATTATGAATATAACTTTTCCCAGAATATTTTTCACTGAAAAATATTTTCTCTTCAAAATTACAATTAAACAAGATGTTTCAAGTATTCTCTTAAAAAGATTTTAAAAGTGGGTCAAAAAGAATAAATCCAAAGAATAAAATTTATAATAGTATACTGCCAATCTTGTAATTATGCTTATGCAGCATAATCTTGTAAATTATGCAAAATTATGTATATGTACTTTAAAAATATACTGACATGTAGAAAAATAGAGTAAAACACTACTTTAGTTATAAAGAACTGACTTTTTAAATTTTTATTTTTTATTAGTTGCTCGAGACAATACAATGATCTTGACATATCATACATTTGATTCAATGGAGTATGAATTCTCATTTTTCCATGTGTACAGATTTCAGGATCACATTGGTTATATAGCCACGTATATACATACAACAATACTAGTGTCTGTTGTATTCTGCTGCCCTCCCTATACCCCTCTCCTTTGCCCTCCCCTCCCATCACCTCTCTCTACCCAATCTACTGTGACACATTTCTCTGTCTCTTTTTTTCCTTCCCCCTCACACTATCATATATGTATTTTGTATAATGATGAGGGTCTCCTTCCATCTTCCATGCTATTCCCCTTCTCCCTCCCGTTCCCTCCCATCTCTCTTCCCTGTTTAGTGATAATCTTCTTCTCATGCTCTTCCTCCCTACTGTTTTGAGTCACCTCCCTTATATCACAGAAGACATTCGGCATTTGTTTTTTAGGGATTGGCGAACTTCACTTAGCATAATCTGCTCTAATGCCATGATAGGCATTTGCAGGGAAATGGAAGAACTGTCTTTTAAGTAATATCATGTAAATATCTATTCCTTAAGTTTCAGCCAAATTGTCATTGCTGACCTTCCATCCTTGTTTTATTTTTTTATTTTATTATTTTTAAAAAAAATTGTTGATTTTTATTTTATTAGTTTATATGTGGTGCTGAGGATTTAACCCAATGCCTCACACATGCCAGCCAAGTGCGCTATCGCTGAGCCACGGTATATATATATATATTCTAGTTTTACATATATTAACACACACACACTTTATTTGGCATGAAACATATAAGCAGAGGAGAAAATAAAAATGTAGATCAAGCCCACTTCAATCATTGGGAGAAAATGCATACAGGAAAGTATGTGGCTTGGAGACGATGTTAGAAACTGTTGATATACCAAATGCTGCTAGTCACATGGGTGATTTTAAGCAGAAGAGTAAATAAATGCCAACCAAAGAAATCACAGAAAGCTTTGCTAAAAGAAAGGTACTCCAGGGAACTGGACTGACCTTAAACTGCCAAACCAAAATGGATTGAAAAGTTTAATGCCATGGTTAATGCCATGGACAAATTTTCACAGTGGTAATGGCATTGGTGTCCTTGGATTCATCCCACTCTAGGAAGTTACAACTTTAAAAGCTTTCATTTTGCTTATCATGACAAGTTCTCCAAACATTTAGCTCTCAGATTCAATGCTTTGGCAAGCTCCATTTCTCTTCTGAAGGCTTGGAATCAACCACAAGAAAAGAAAGCATGGCAATCTTTATTTATAAAACAAGATTTAAAATTTTACTTCTACTTTGATACATATAAAAACTATAAAATCGTATTATAGTCCAATAATGATGACATACTACTACATTTTCTCATTTTACATAAGTGTATTAAACAGCTTTCCATCACTATACTAATATACTTGAGATTATTGATGTATAAAAGAAAAGATTTATTTAGCTCATAGTTCTGGAAATTACAGTCTAAAATAGAACAAACAGACTCATGACTTTGGGCTTCTAGTGGCAGGGGTACCACATGGCAATTGTGGAAAGTGCATATGGAACAAATTGCTAACTAATAAGTATAAAGGGGCTGGCATCCCCAAATTCCCCTCTGGGTGCACCTCCAATGAGCACCTCCTAACATTTCACCCCCACATTGGGAACTAACTTTTTAACACATGGGCTATTAAAAGATTTTCAGGATCCAATCCAATTGGCTAATTTCTTTTGTCGAATAGTCTTAGTGTGACTCCTCTGGGTTAGGTTTCATTAATGAAATTAAAGTTATGCTTCAAAATTAGTTTTCCTCTGACATACATATATACCTGACCTAAAGAGTGACATCATGACTGGCTGATAGTGCAGGCTTCTAATCCCAGTGGTTCAGGAGACTGAGGCAAGAGAATGGAAATTTGAAAGCCAGCCTCAGCAACTTAGTGAGGGCCTAAGCAACTTGGTGAATTCTGTCTCCAAATAAAACTAAACAGGCTGGGGAACATCCCCATGGTTAACATCCCCCTGGGTTCAATTTCTGATCCATTTTTTTAATTTAACAATTTTTTAAAAAGTTTAAAAGCAGTGAGATCGTACTTTCTTTCCTCAGTCACCTTGATTTTCCTCAACCTCTTTGTCACAAAACCAACATTAGGACACATAAGTTTTCCGTTGTTCCTATAAAATCTTCATTTTTTCCCCAGTCCATACAATTGCCATAAATAGCACACAAAAGGGAATGAGAGAATTTTCTGGCACCTCCAAGGAAGCTGAGAATGGTCAAAGAAGGATGAAAATTTATCTTTTTCCTGATTTTATAAAAATCATTGGGTTCTGTACTGATACCATCTTTGCTTTGGTTATGAGGAACATTGCAGAATAATGTGCTGTATGATTTCATGCATGAAGATATAAATATATTTATAGATTTTTATTAATTTTGAAGAAATCACAAATAAAAGTTGTGATTCTTCTCTTCATGTCCCTTCTCCCTTTATTACACTACTTGTTGCCAAACCCACTCATATATTTTCAATTTTTTTGAATTCTATTCCACAGTCACAGCTCAGTTCTTTAGCTAATATACTGTCTTCTCCTTGTGTTTTAATTGCTTGTATATACCGCTATAATCAGAAATATAATGAACTCTGCTCTCTTAAGCCACTTGAACACAGAGGCATTTAATTTTAAAACAGACTGTTTAACTATTAGAATCTAACAAAGGCAGACAGATACCTGTTTATAATATTACTGTTTATTTTTCTCCTGTTTCCTTTTCATTGTCCTAAAATTAAAAGAAAATAAGCAAAATCTGGCTTTTGTTTGTGCTGTTTTTACTTTCCAGCTTCCCATCCTCTGTCTCCTTGCAGCATTCACACACGGACACATATTATTTGTGTTAAACAAGATTTAAGTATGATTTTTATTTATATGGTTCAATATATGAAATCTGTTGTATAAAAAAAATAAAGGGTCTAATGCATTCCTTCAAAGAATAATCAAGGTAAATAAATACCACAATGAGACAGCAATCCTTGCTGTGTGGCACATATCTTCCCTGTTGACTTCCCCAATGACAGTAAGCACACTTCACTAAGGAAGAATTAAGTATTCTTTTTTTCCTAGCAGATCAGAAAAAAGTACTATTATTTTGAATGCATTTACCTTCTCTTTTCCCATCTGACCTTCTGCTTCCTGTCCATCCAATTTCTATTTCTCAAGTCTAATTCAGCTTTTCAAACATGACATGGTTTTGATCTCCTGTCCTATGTCTGTCTGTCAACCTTTCTTTTTCTCTCTGCCTTTCCATCATATCTTTCTTTGACTCTCACTTTCTCTCTGTCTCTATTTCCCTGTTTGTGCTTGGCTGTCTGTGTGTGCTGTACATCTCACTGTACTTATATATACACACACATTTCACACTTCACTTTTCCTTTTTTTCTTTATATCCATTTTTCTTTATATTCATATATACACACACATACACACACAGAGAGAGAGATAATTTACACTTTATAGATGGAACTAATTCCTGTTTTGCTCTCTTGAATAGTAAAATTTCATATTAACCCTCTCACTGAGACAAAATTTCTTCCTTACAGACAAGAAACCTCCTAAGAGTCTAAAAATGAACAATCTTATCCATAATGATGACAGCGAGTTTCTGATTTGCATAGTGCCTCTTTAGTCACACTTTTATGCAGCCCAGTTAGACTTCTGAATACAAGAACGCACACAGACTTATTTATGATCTTGACAAGTCTCACAGTCAAGCCTCATTGTGAGATAGTCATACTTGAAAGAAAAAAAATATTTCACATCTAGCATTCCAAAGTCTAATTTCATCCATAATAGGCATTATTTCTTGCAGCTGAATCTGTGGCTAAGTTACATGATGCAATAGTAAAGGGAGAAAAAAATAATTGTTTGTTGAGTGTGTATCATTTACTAAGCACATGGCTAATGGTTTTATTGCATTATATGTGATTTTATTCAATATCACACACTTACCCTTGTGAGTTAGCTGTTTCATAAACAAGCAAACTGGAGTTCTAAAAAAGTAAATATACTTGTTTAATGTCATAAATTCAGGGTATGGCATGCTGAGGACTCAACCCCAGAGGATGAGGACTTAAAACACGCCTTTCTCTCTTTATGAGTGCTATTTCTTTGCTAGATAATTTTATGGCATACTGAAACATGCTTAATTGGAATAATCCTCTACACTTTTGGTTTTCATTGCAATCTTCAAATTACTTTTCAAAAAAAACCTGACATCTAGCAATTTCTGAAAGTGTAACGTGTATAGCAGAATAACAGGAATATACAGGCAGAAACCTAAGTATATTGCGTGAGCACACACACACACACACACACACACACACACAACACAAAGCTACTTCTCTTTAACATAGGTTATAGAAACCATAAATAATCCAAAGCAAAAAGTAATAATCTGATCAAAAATATATAAGCTGTCCTTATTGTCTAGGCATGTCAGCTTGGGGTAACTGAATATCTTGAATAATTCAATTGACTTCTTACATTGTATTGACTATTATTTGTTGACTATCAAAGAGCTGAATTCTGATAGAAAAGTTTGAATCTTTGACACTTTTCACACTAACAACCACCCTAAATACATGATGAAATAGAGTTAGGGGGGTTTGGTTAAGTATTAAACTTAGGCAGTAATTAGATTGGTGAATCAATACATTTTAAAATTTTTTTCAAGTTCAGCACTTTTCACTAATCACTATTTTTCCCAGATCAAATCTGAACTGACTTTTCTATATTAAAGGAATATTCTGGGTTAACATTGTAAAATCCAAATGAGCAAAAGAACCATTAATTCATTGAATCTGAGAACTGGTGGCATATTATTTGTGATAATGATGACTTTAATAGTAAGAATTTTTTCTAACCTTCAACTGATTGAACTACAAAATTAACATTTATTTTGTCCTACTAATTTTGTCAGTAGCTACTGTTATTTAAAATTTTAATTAATCTGCACTTGTTAGCAATTCTAACTTGTTAGAATTCATGATAATTTAAAATAAAAAGATTAGTAGATACATGCTTAAAAATAGGTGGTATCTGAAGTCCATAAACAACTATTCATGCCCCCTTTAACAGCTACATTTAGGGATACTTACATGCTATTTGGAGGGAGACAATTTAAGGGTATCCAGTCCAAGAACCAGCATGTCTCGCTTAACAGCATCCTTCACAGGGAGTCAGGCTTCTATTCCTGCTCATAGGCTGAACACATCATTATGATGTGGCAAGAAGCTCACTGGGTTTGTATATCAGTATTGTTATCACTAACACTGAGATAATAATTCTGACTTACCTCACAGGGTCTGTAATAATTAATTTGAAAATGTCTACTAAGTTCTTAGAATAAACGTACTATATGGATATTAAGCACTGTTATAAGATGTTGCTTTGATGTAATATCAGTGACTGACTATCCATGAGGGAAATTACTTCCCATGATATTATGAGTATAATACTTATTGATTTAAAAATATATCCCTTGGAATATATTTAGGCTTTCTGAATGAGCTAAGAAAAGGGCAGTATTCTGCATAGTTTTGTAGTTGCATATTTAATAACATACATTACCTATTAGACATTTTTAAGCACTTCATTTTTCTAATAATACTATATGTACATACTAATTTTGCACAAGTTATAGGAAGAATATAGGGCACTGAAACTTTAAAACTTGCTTATCAGTCTCCTTGAAGACAAGTTCAGGAAAATCCCCCAAGAGAACAACAACTTAATGATGGACTGATGTGCACAGAAGGTAAGAGCAAGTATGATAAAGGAAATGTAAGCTCAGGTTCCTCTCCCTGGGCAGCCTGCTCTCACTTCCTATTCTTTGGGAAGCATAGTTTCAGTGTAATCTTGAATTTAGGTGTCCTAAAATTTTTGAAAATACAGTAATAAAGAAAAATGGAGAGATGAAAAAATTGTATATGACCCCAAGAAAGCAACAGATATTTTATTCTCTAATCTTTTATCAGGTAAGACAATTTGTTTTGGAAAAAAATGAAACCCCAATACAATGTGTTTAAACCATAAAACCAAATCATCATCTCTGAGATCAAGAAGTCCAGAGGTAAAGTTATATAATTTAACTTTTAACTCAACATCTCAACACCATCACTGGGGCCTGGACTCTTCTCATCTATCTCCTCTCTCCCCATAGCACGTTGCCCTCTCCTCTCTTCCTTTGCAAGAAGGCAGCATCAGCTCCATATACCTGTTTGCTCTATATGTCTCTTTATACAGATGGATATCTGCCAAAACTAGAGCTCCATCTATCTTCCTTGATTCTCTTCCAGAGCCCCAACAGAATCATCCCTCTAATGTATCACTAGATAAAATTTGATTGCATGCTTATCCTAAAACAAACAGCAAGAAAAATCAAACATTCATGGCTAGCTAAATTAATCAAAATTCATTTCCTTGCTTGGGGAATTGAACTCCCCTTCTCTGAACCCCAAGGCGTCATAAACAAATGTGTTTTTTTCTGAACATAATTAGCATTCTCTCAACAAGGAATAAGAAGAATGTCTATTGAATGGACAACTCTATAGGGTCTGATATCACTATCATATTTTACTATATATACTTCTGTATTTTCCTATCCTTTGTATTCCTAAAGTGAAAATAAATATATTTAATTGGCATTAATTTTAAACATATCTTAATAAAAATTTTACAGAACAAAATGAAGGAAAGTCCAGTAGATTCTGTGGCACTACTGATCTGAATTTTCTCATAACATAATTCTGAGTATGACTCACAACCCATTTTGAAAAAAAAATAGACATTACACAAGATTCATTAATAAGACTCAATGACATTTGTCTGATGTGCATGATCCTCTACATGTCAAATCAATGTGAACATTTCAGCATACACACGATATAAACCCTATCTTAGTACATACCCATTTCAGGAGTCTATTCTCTTTAATACATACACCACTTACATTTTGATTTATTGAATTTTTTAGCATAGCAGTTTTGGTGGAGCTGGTGGTGGTGTGCTTGTGTGTATGCATATACATGTGTACATATGTTATATGTACATATGTAACTATATATGTACAAAGAGTGAAATGGAGACCCCTCTCACCTTCTGCATGGGTTATATCAAATATTATGAAGGATCACTTGATTTTCACAACACCAATAAGCACTCCCCTTCTATGACATGGAAAGATATCATTTGCACTGTTTTTATTGTGCTGTGAGTCTATGTGCTATAGCTATTTGTGTAATTATATTGCTCCTTCTTCTATACTAAGATAATAAACATACAACTAACATTTATATAATGTATAATTTCCTTAGGATTTTCCATGGTACAATAACTTCCTACAGTAATAATAGGTAATAATATTAATAATAGGTAAGAGAAAGAATTTCAATAAAATTTCGAGAATGCTAATTTAAACAAAATCATTGAGCTTATAAAAGTTTATATATAACATGCCACTCAAAGTGGAATAGATATAGTATGATAATAGATACACTATGTTTCTCAAAAAAATATTTGACCAATTATCACTTTTCTTGGAAGTCTTAGCAGGATTAGTATATGATGAAATACATTACATTCATAATAATATTGTGATTTGTATTGCAAAAAATACACACACAAAATATATTTGATTTTCACAAAATATTCTATGTAGCTACCTACTTACAATAATAGAGTTACAAGGGTTGGGGTTGTAACTCAGCAGAAGAGTGCTTGCCTAGCATGTGCGAGGCCGTGGGTTTGATCCTCAGCACCACATAAAAATAAATAAATAAAATAAAAGATATTGTGTCCAACTATAACTAAAAAATAATTTTTTTAAATAGTGTTACTTCAAACTACACCTGATTTAGTAGTAAATCGCCATTAAATCAATAAGCTTGTAAGAAAGATGTATAGCTATTTACCTAATATTTGGGGCACACATTGATATAATAAATTAATTTTAATCAATTATTTAAAGATCCTATGGCATTTTCAAAAGCCTGTTAAAACTGAAATTAATTCTGTCTTCTTTTCTATGAAATAAATGAACCTAAAATATAGTGAAAATCAGGTATAGTTGATGAACTGGAAAATCTGTTCTGACATCACTCTAAGTATGAAATGGAATGATTAATACACACCATAACAAATATAAATGAAGTTTTACTTGTTCTATTGAATCAACCACAGGAATGAGTCAATACCATTTGTCTTGAAGATAAGTAAAGATTGAGCCAATATACACTAAAAAAGGGCTCTACTAATGGGGACTGGTAATTAACCAGACTCCCACACAATCTGGTCATGAATAACAACAACAACAAATACACACACACATGTTTATTATACATATGCATTTATAATGTATGATACACATAATATATACATATATTATACATGTATAATATGTATTATTATACATATTTTACTATGTATAATATTTTTAATTAATTTTTAAAATATGCATATATAAATACACACACATATACATACATACATATATATATATATATATATATATGCATGTCCACATAAAGAACTGATTTCAACCCAATTACAAATGTATATTTAATCTCAAATCTTTAAACTGCATTACTTTTGAAAGAAATTTTTCCATTTAAGAATCTAAGACAATCATCTCACTGCTTTAATGACTCCATAAAGTTTCTTTCTCTTCCCGTCACTATTAATGTTATTAATTATAAATGTTCTATGTCTACTAACCCATAATTAAATTAAAAATTTCAGCAAAAAATCAAATAAAATATATATTAAAGCTAATCATTAAATATAAGCAATATGCTAACTTATGTGACGAAAAAGGAAATATTGCAACAGATACTACAGAAATACAGAAGATAATTAGAAATTATTTTGAAAACTTGTACTCCAATAAAAATATCAAAGGCATTGACAAATTTCTAGAGTCATATAATTTGCCCAAATTGAATCAGGATGATATATACAATTTAAACAGTTCAATTTCAAGTGACAAAATAGCAGACGCCATCAAAAGTCTACCAACCAGTAAAGCCCAGAACTGGACAGATACACAGCCGAGTTCTACAAGACCATTAAAGAAGAACTAATACCCTGATACTCTCCAATTTATTTCAGGAAATAGAAAAAGAGGTAGAACTCCCAAACTCATTCTATGAGGCAATATCACTCTGATTCCAAAAAGACACATCAAAAAAAGAAAACTTCAGACTAATATCTCTAATGAACATAGATGCAAAAATTCTCAATAAAATTCTGGAAATTCAAATACAAAAACGTATCAAAAAGACCACATACCATAATCAAGTGGGTTTCATCCAGGGATGCAAGGTTGGTTCAGCATATGAAAATCAATAAATGTAATTCATCCCATCAATAGACTTAAAGATAAGAATCATATGATCATCTTAATAGACACAGAAAAAGCTTTTGAAAAAACACAGCACCCCTTTATGCTCAAAATTCTAGAAAAACTAAGGATAATAGGAACATATCTCAACATCATAAAGGCTACCTATGCTAAGGCCCAGGCCAACATCATTCTAAATGGAGAAAAATTGAAGGTATTCCCTGTAAAAACTGAAACAAGACAGGGATGCCCTCTTTCACCGCTCTGTATAATACAGTTCTTGAAACACTAGCCAGAGAAATTAGATGAAAGAAATTAAAGGGATACATATAGAAAAAGAACTCAAATTGGCACTATTTGCTGATGATATGATTATATACCTGGAAGAACATAAAACTTCCACAAGAAAACTTCTAGAACTAGTAAATTAATTCAGCAAAGTAGCAGTATATAAAATCAACACCCATAAATCAAAGGCATTTCTGTATATCAGTGACAAATCCTCAGAAAGGGAAATGACGAAAACTACCCCATTCTCAATAGCCTCAAAAAATAAAATACTTAACAAAAGTGGTGAAAGATCTATATAATGAAAATTACAGAACCCTAAAGAAAGAAATCAAAAAAGACCTTAGAAGATGGAAAGATGAACCTTGTTCTTCAATAGGCAGAATTTATATTATCAAAATGACCATACTTCCCAAAGCACTACACAGATTTAATGAAATTACCATCAAAATTCCAATGATATTCCTCATATAAATAGAAAAAGCAATCATGAAATTCATTTGGGAAAAATAAGAGACCCAGAATAGCTAAAGCAATCTTTAGCAGGGAGAGTGAAGCAGGTGGCATCACTATACCATACCTTAAACTATACTACAGAGCAATAGTTACAAAAACAGCACGGTATTGGCTCCAAAACAGACTGGTAAACAAATGGTACAAAATAGAGGACACAGACACTAACCCAAAAAGCTACAATTATATTAGACAAAGGTGCCAAGAACATGCATTGGAGAAAAGATGGCCTCTTCAACAAATGGTGCTGGGAAAACTGGAAATCCATATGCAATAAAATGAGATTAAACCCCTATCTCTCATCATGAACAAAACTCAAATCAAAATGGATTAAGGACTTAGGAATACAATCAGAGACCCTGTGTCTAATAGAAGAAAAAGTAGGCGTTAGTCTCCATCATGTGGGATAGGCTCCAACTTCCTTAATAAGACTCCTGTGGTGCAAGAATTCAAATCAAGAATCAATAAATGGGATAGATTCAAACTAAAAATTTTCTTCTCAGCAAAAGAAACAATCTGTGAGGTGAATATGGAGCCTGCATGTTGGGAGCAAATCTTTACCCCTCACACATCAGATAGAGCACTAAACACTAGGGTACATAAAGAACTCAAAACCTAGACACCAAAAAATCAAAATAACCCAATCAATAAATGGGCCAAGGACCTTGAGAGACACTTCTTAGAAGATGATGTACAATCAACAAACACATGAAAAAATGTTCATCATCACTAGCAATTAGAGAAATGCAAATCAAAAGCACTCTAAGTTTCATCTCACTACAGTCAGAATGGCAGGTATTATGAAGACAAACAACAATAAGTGTTGGCAAGAATGTGGGGAAAAAGTACACTCATACACTGCTGTTGGGACTGCAAATTGATGCAGCCAATATGGAAAGCAGTATGGAGATTTCTTGGAAAATTGGGAATGGAACCATCATTTGACCCAGCTATCCCTCTCCTTGGTCTATACCCAAAGGACTTAAAAATAGCATACTACGGGAACACAGCCACATCAATGTTTATAGCAGCACAATTCACAATAGCTAAATTGTGGAACTAAACTAGATGCCCTTCAATAGATGAATGGATTTAAAAAATGTGACATATATACAAAATGGAATATTACTCAGCAATAAAAGAGAATAAAATCATGGCATTTGCAGGTAAATAGATAACATTGGAGAAGATAATGCTAAGTGAAGTTAGCCAATCCCCCCCAAAAAACAAATGCCAAATGTTTTCTTTGATATAAGGAGTCTGATTCATAGTGGAATAGGAAGAGGGAGCTTCAGAGGAATAGACAAACTCTATATAGGGCAGAGGGGTGGGAGGGGAAGGGAGAGGGCATGGGGTAATTAATGATGGTTGAATGTGATGATCATTATTTTCCAAAGTACATGTATGATGACACAAATTGGTATAAATATACTATGTATACATCAGAGATATTAAAAAATGTGTTCTATATATGTAATAAGAATTGTAATGCATTCCACTATTATATATAAATAAAAATAGCACATTATATCATTTATAGGAAAAAGAATGAAATTAGAGAGCATAGTGTTAAACAAAGTGAACTAGACCATAAAAGATTGCATGCATATACTGTATGTTTTCTTTAATATGTGGAAGCTAGTAAAAAAAAAAGAGAGATAAAATAAAAGGACCTCATGAAAGCCAAAGGGAGACTAGTAAGGTAGAAGAAAGGGATCAGAGGAGGGAGCAGGAAAGGGTAAGAGGTAGTATTGGGGAATGAATCTTATCAAATTATGTTATGTATGTGCACACACCAATATGCAACAATGAAAGTCACTATTAGGTATAGCTAATATGGACCAATAAACAATAAGAAAGTTGAAAAGATTAAAAAATAAAAACAAACAACAAAACAATAAAAACAAAAACAAACCACAAGTATTCCCCTATACTTCCCTCTGTTCCCCTATGGTGATGGTCAAATGATGGCAACAACTGTCAGAAACATACAGGAGCTGTAATAGTTCCAATTCAGTCTTATTTGTTTAAATCTTTTTTAAAAATTTCACCTTACACTTTATTTTATTTCATTCCCAGGAAGATCTAGAGTAGCACATAAAAATAAATTGGATTTTAAAAAGAGAGAAGTCTGCTTTGTAAAAGGCTAGTTTCTAAGTGCTTATGCTACTGTGGAGAGGCCTAATCTCAGGGGTATTAGTACACCAGTTCATCTCATATTTCTTTTATTAAATATGTATTGATTTTTGTCTCTTCTAATCACTACTTCTGCACTAATAGTTACTGTACAGGAGGTCACTGTTTATTTAGGTAGTTCCAATATGAACCCATGTAATGAAAACAAGGTATTAAATGATTGAAGAATGGTAAGGATAAATTGTATCTGTTTAGAATGCTTAGATAAGGTAGGATAAAGTGACCAGTACACTGGGATGGCAGTTAAAAAACAGAAAGGGTATGAAGTAAAGTCAACAAATTTAGGCAAAAGTGTATACTTGGTGTTGTGGTCTATATCTTATGTTAAACTGAACTATTGCTGAAACCACTACTACTTTCTAACAGAAACCAACTATTACCGTTTTGTGCTCAATTCTACTAGCTGGCTCTTAAATTTTCTTATTCCTTAAGTAAGGTTTAAAAAGAATTGTCATAGGCAGAAAATTCGAAAAGATACTAGCTTACAATGCTTCAGAATGTTACATAATGATATCAAAGTGCTAAGGATGAAAAAATAAGATGGAAAAGCATTACATCCAAAACTGCACCATGGTTCGACTCCAAGTTCATTTCCTCTGAACCTCATATCCTCTGAACTTCTCAAATGTAAGGTGCATTTCATATGACATTGTAGTATTTGAGTAATCATCTTCCTGGTTTTTCCTTTATCTTAGCCCAGGACTTATAATATTATACAGCACTCTAATCACAGAATGCTGTGATCAAACTTTCCTGGGATATCAATGCATATCATAGGTTGCTTATTTTACCTTGAAAATACATCTGGGTGAAGAAAAAAGGGAAAGATACAAGGTGAAGGGAACTGGCAGACACGAGGGCATTAATGTGCAAATGTATTCAGACTGCAATCGAAACACATGACAGGATTTTGAGGCTGGACACTATTTAAGATGATCTATACCTTTGTCCTCCCCATCATTAGCATAGATAAGAGACTGTCTTAGGTCATTTTCCTAGGGAATCCTTCCTGATCTCTTAGAACCCCCTCAACATACTATATATATATTTCCTTTATAGCATTTATCAGATTTGTGATTAGTTATCTGTGCACATCTATGTGAAAGATTTTTTGAATGATGGACTTTGAGCTTCCCTAGAATAAGGGTCCCAAGTCTATCCTGCTCACTGTGGCCCTCCCTGCTTGGCACAAGGTATGTACCTGATACAATATTCATTTATTCACTGATTTCTGATTGCTTTGTCTTAAACCTTTAGCATGTGAGACCAAAGAGCTTCTTTTGAGGAGAAAGTAGCATGTCACAAGCAGAGAGATGCTGATACATTCATTTTTACTTCACGGTACACCTCCTATTATTTGCCTTTATGTTTTGGGTTTTAATGGTGCCCGTTCTATTGGCCACTTGACCCAAAGAGTCTCTTTGCAGAATGGCAGCTCTCTCACTCATCTTAGAGTGCAAAAAGAAAAAGAAGAAAAGATAAAAGATAAATAAACTTAAAACTTGAATGATATCAAGTACTTTAAAAAAAATGGTCAAACTCATTTATAGGGAATCAGAATACTTTCAAGAGAAATAGTGGAGGAGTAGAAAAATAGGAAGACTGAGGGAGGAAGTTTACAGAAAGACCAAGTGGATACTTGTGCTTCTACTTGTTTCAGTTACATGGGAATATTAGATGAACTCTAGATAGAGCAAAGGGGAGAGGGGATGGGAGGGGGCATGGGGGTAGGAAAGATGGTGGAATGAGATGGACATCATTACCCTAAGTATATGTATGAAGACATAAATTGAGTAATCATCTTCCTGGTTTTTCCTTTATCATTTTTCCTTTATCATTGCCAATTATCAATTTGTGTACAACCAGAGATATGAAAAATTGTGCTGTATATGTATAATATGAATTATAATGCATTCTGCTGTCATATACAACAAATGAGAATAAAAAGAATTTTTAAAAATAGGGTTCCTTTTATCTTCATAGGTTTGTAGTAAATTATACACCCCTGTAAAGCAGGAAGGGGAAGTGGAAGACAGGTCTTCATATTCCACCTTTCAAAGCCATATCAAGGCAAATTGCCAAGGCTCCACTGTGACAGAGCCAGTTTAAACACTTCTTGCCATCTGCCAGAGTTATTTGCCTTTATGTTTTGGGTTTTAATGGTATGTGTGGGCTTGCCTCTGGCTTTGGTGGTTACTTGAATTGATAGTACCATTTTCTGTATTTGGTTTCATATTTTTATGAAAATATGTATGAAATCTTTTAAGGGTAGGGCCTACAGCTATTAAGAAAATAATATACAGGGATCCCAGCACAATGGATGTAAAAGTTAATTAAAACAAAACACACAATAACAACAGCAAAAACAAAAGCAAGCCACATTCTATTCATTGAGAACATGAAAACTGCAGAGTCAGGGGGCATCAGTGATTTAAAAGGTTACTTGGTTTCTTTACATGTAAAATCAGGGACTGGACTCAATGACCTCATAAGTTGAGCTGGTCTGACTGAACTGTTTTACATGGATTTCCTGATATTATATGCAAAAGATTCCTCCAAACATGCAGAGAGAAGTAATATACATCTGAAAGCTAAATACAGGCTTATACACATAGCAAAAGAGGTGTGATGGCCCATACCTGGAATCCTAGTGGCTCCGGAGGCTGAAGCAGGAGGATACCAAGTTCAAAGCCAGCCTCAGGAACTTAGTGAGGTACTAAGTTATTGAGTGAGACCCTGTCTCTAAATTAAACACAAAAAGGGCTGTGGATGTGGCTCAGTAGTTGAATGCCCCTGGATTCACCCCTCATCCCCAGAAAAGAAATAACAAAAGATTTTTGGTTACTGTCAATGTTACTGTTCCTGCTTTATGACTTAGAAAAGATCAACAAGACCTCCTGTGAAAGCATGTGCCAGAACTTCCTACCATATGGGGTACTGGTAACATAATGAGCTTGTCATCTCCTCCAACAACTTGTGGTGAGGCCTTGACAGACAACCTTACTCCTCCACATCTCCCTTTCCAAATCTGGTCTAGCACTGCTGTGCCATTAACATCATAGATCTAGTACAAAAACTAATGGAGACATGGAATAAGCACAGTACAAATGTACAGCCTCTCAAATATGCCAGAAGACTGTTCTCAAAAGTGATGGAATGCCATCTAGGTACAAATAAAACACAGTGCAATACAAAAGATGTCATGAAAGATCTGAAAAGGCTTTCCATGCTAGAGGTCAGGTTTGCTGTGTTTTCTACCTCACCCAGAGCAACCACATTACTTTCTATCAGGTTGATTCTCTCAATGAGATTACTGAATGTCTCATTCATACCCTCCAATGTAAGATGACTCTGTCTGTGGTATGCCGCAAGGGCACTGTTTACCTCTTCTGAAGAATTATGAAGGTACAGGATATCCTGGAGTGGAAATAAAGCAAGTTGCAGAATCCAACTACAGATGAAGATTAGGCAAAGTAGAAGAGGAGCACCGCCAAATAACCATGGTTATGGAAAGTTACTGAAGTAAACTCCTTTTCCTGGTAGTGACCACCAATTGTCTGTCTCTGCTTTGTCCTTCCCACTCTAAATTGTTCCTAGTTTACTCCTTCTGGAATTGTTTGATCTCAGCTCAACAGGAGGGGAAAGGAATGAGAACTACTTACATAGTTTATTCTCTGGTCCTAGAAAGCAGAGCTTTGAGAATTAATTTCTCAATGTTCACCTCATCTGCTGGCAGGAAAACCTGCTGGGGAATTAACTGAAAGTTCCATTAACCTAATTTGTCAGTACAAAACTACTCTAGAAACAATACCAATTACTGAATTGGCTGGTAATAAATAAATACATAAATAAATAAATAACAGGTAGTGCATTATTTAGTATAAAATTCAATTATTTTTATTGACATCCTATAGAACTGGCTGCTACTTAAAACAGAATGATGACTCTAGGGTTCTAAAGGGCATTAAAATTAGGACAAAAATTCTTCTTAGTGAGCTGGGATTGTAGCTCAGCGGTAAAACATTCACCTAGCACATGAGAGGCCCTGGATTTGATCTTCACCATCACATAAAAATAAATAAATAAAATAAAGATACTGTGTCCAGCTACAACTAAAAAATAAATATTTTTAAAAAAAACTTAGTGAAGATTTTCTTCATTCTCTTTAATGTGATTCCCAACTCAATATCCTTTTTTCTTCCCTCTTGCCTTTCATCTTCTGACTTTAGAAAATACTGATTTTCAAGGATATGCTTCCTAACAGTCTCAGAATTTACTGAGGCTTAAAAAAGCCACCACTCTGTATTAATCTGCTATCCATCCATCTAGAGTGGTATTTTTACAGTTTTGGGATAATCTGATTATTCTATCTCTTTCAAGATGTGAAAAGGAATTTACTCTACAGATTGATATGCAGGGGGGAAAGTAGAGTGCCCAAGAAGAGACAAGGCATGTTCTGGATCCCAAGATTTCAACATGCATCCCCCTCTGCTTACCTCTCCAGCATGTGAACAGAGTTTTGATGTGCCTGCAGAGGCACCATGGAGCTATGCCCAAATTCCAGGCTTCCAACACAGCCCACTGTGGTCCTTAGATAAAAAGTACTTGTTTCAAATTCTCACTCTGGGTTTTATTATCAATTTCTGATATAGCTGAAGGTGATGGAATGATCTGGTTGCTTCCATTGGTCATCTTTGAAAAGTGCCGAATCTATTAACACAAACAGAGGGTAGTGTAGACAATAATTACTAGGTCTACTTAACTTTCTGGGAAAGTCTTGGAACATTCTAGCCTTCCCCTGAGTGCACCCACAAATTAATCTACAGGCATCTCCTAAGAACATATAGTGTGACTAGTTTCATGCTAGTTTCTGAAGCCATCATGGACTTTTGAGGATCTCCAGCAAAAAGCATGGGTTGGAGCAGTAATACCCAGATTTCCTCAAGAAAATAAGATCCTTCTAGTCTATTTTTCAATCTCTTAATGGAATAAACTTTCCTCCCTCATCACCATGCTCCCAGAGAAACTACATAATCACAAGAACATTCCTGTGACCAACTCAGTCTAAACCTGAGAGGGAGTGGTCATTTCCACTGGATTAAAGGGGTTTGGATATTATCACCAGCCACATACCCACAGACCTCAGGTGTTGAATATAACCACTGATCAGAACATTTTTAGTTGATCAGAACATTTTCCTGTTCCCTCCCCACTGCACTAGTCTCTCTCTGCAGAGACTGAAGTATATATGCTTAAATACATTTTTTCCTATTAGTAGGAAAAACTGAGCATCTTAATCCTTCACAGCTTGTAACTATGACTTAGTATAAATTAGATCATTAGGAGGATTATTACTGGCAGCTATGGAACTTTATAAAGAGGCAGACTTATTTACAACAGAATGTAATTGGTGAAAGTAAATTGTTTTTCTTGAAATCTGACAACCCAGGCATTTATCAACCCTGGTTTTATGAGGAAAAGAAAGCAACATTAAAGAGAAAAGGAAGTAAAACCAATAGTTCTAGAAAGGAGGAATTTTTCAATTAGGAAAAAGTATTTCAGAAAATGATTAGTTACTTAGAAACATTTTCAAGATAAAAGAACTGCTAAGTGGGTGTAGGGTCTATATTATCATAGGTCAGAGAGTTCCTCAGTGGCAGATCCAACTAGAAGTCAACTGTCTAACCCCTTGGATTAGTTCCACTAAATAACAATGATTTTTGTATCTGAAGAAAATGAAAAATCCTTCCTCCTGAGCTCTCTGATACAGCTCTGGTCCCTTTGGTACAAACTGCCCAATTTAAACTCAGAACTCTGAACTTTGTAGAGAGCATATGGGGCAGATCTAGAAATTAGTGGACAGGCTAGAAAACTTGTCTGTACTTTGAATAGTCCTGCTTCCATACATATAACTCATCTCCTTAACAACACAGCAAGGGCTATACCATCCTTTTTGGCCCTTCATAAACCTTTCATGAAGCTGTTACCCACTAAGTGATCAATTTAGGTCTCTGAATGACTGCAGGCATATGCAGCAGCATTATTAGACCCAGACACATTTGAAAACAATTCCTGGGCACTGAAGAAAAGGGTTTAATTCCACCTCAGCTATTTGTTGCGGCATAACAGTCATCCCCAAACTTTGTAGCTTAAAATAATAATGAAGAACAACTTATTACATCTTGCAATTCTGTGCCTATGCTTACTGAGGTGGGGGACATGATTCGGTTCTATGCATTGTAAATTGGAGACCACACATATGGCCACATTCCATCAATACCAGGCTGAAGCTGAAACATCCAAGATGGGTTTTCATTCTTTAGATGAACTCTTCCTTTGGCCTCTCAGTGCTTGGGAGTTTAAGAGCCCTGCCCAAATTCCTGATACTCAGAATAATGAGAAGCAATAACGGACATGGTTTGTTATGTAGCAATAAACTGAGACAATTCTCCACACATCCTTTTTCTTCTTTTTTCCATTTTCTAACCTACCCATTCTATCCTCAGGAACTGTGTTTTGTCATTATCTCCTCCAGCACCATGTTTGCAAGACTCAGCTTTCAATTCTCTTTTCCTTAACTGCTTACTTTACAAACTGTAGAACAGTAAGTACTGTTGTTTATTAGATATTTTTAAAAGGTACGTAGAGGACCCGTTCAAATTGGGAAAGTTGGCATCATGACTCTTATACAGAAAAGTGTGAAAGCCTACTACCTTTCTGTAGTATCTGCTGATCTCCTTACCATATCACTTTTCAGCAATTCCATGGTTTCCTTGTGTTCATCCAGAGTTTTCTGTATTGCCTCCACAGATAGATGAACACTGTTTAAAGTACTGTTGACGGAAGCCAGGTACAACACTGTGGACTGTTACAGGGTCAGAAGCAAATGACGACCTTTGAACAAAAATAGCTATAAACAATTTTTAGCTCTGAGAAACCCAGCATTGAAGAAATGAAGGAAAAACTCCATTTTTGTATAATCCTCCATTTTTGTATAATTCCTATTGGGAATGCTCTGCCCAGGTTCTCTGCACATTTGTTTGTGTCACAGATGGTTGCAAAAAGATGCATGGGGCTTTAAAAAATGAGATAAACTTTCAAAGCCAAAAAATAGCAAAGGATAATGAGATTCTGCTCCAGGAAGGTGACAGATCCTGGCCTGCAATCACTATATCTCTTGGAGAGGGAGATGGAGCCTGATGGTGGATAAAGTTCAAAGGACAGCAGGGTGGTCATGAGGCAGGGCTGGAATTCAAACAGCCTGGGCTGAACTCCCTCCACACTGATCCTTAGCACATCATCTCATCTCTTGGTTCCTCTGTTTCCTGTTCTGCACAAAGAGGTTAATCAAAACACCCTTCTTGGAAGGTACTAGATGGTCTGAAAAGGAAGCAGCATTTGCAAAGTGCTGAGCATAAGCTCTGTGTCATATGTGGGGTCATGAAGAACAGCTTTCTGTGCATGCAGAGAAGTAGAAGCCAAGAATGAAAGGTCACTGTTTACTGATGTCTGCAAGTGAGATGGTGTGTAGGTTTGAGAATTCTTTTTTAAATTTTCAAAAATTTTTAAAATTTTTATTTGATTCCTAATAATTGGGCATATCGATGGGGATGGTGTGACCTGTCAATACATGTATGCATTGTGTAATGATCAGATCCAAGCCATCAGCATGTCCATCACCTCCAACATTTGTCATTTCTATGTATTAGGCATGTTCAAACTCATCTCCATGAACTATTTTGAAGTATAGAGTTAATTGCTGTCAATCATATTTACCTTATTGTGCTACAGAACATTAGGAGTTAATCCTCCTATCCATCTGCACTCCAGTACATGTTAGCCATCTTTTCTCTGTCTCTGTGTCCCCTACCCCTTCCCATGCTGCAGTGTGGTTCAGGAATTCTTGAATATAAGAGTTCAGGACAGAGTCAAGCAAAGAGGTGGTACCCCTGTGGCTTACTCATCTGTCTCCCCAACTCAACTGTGAGATCCCCGGCACACAGTAGATGGCCCCAGGAACTCTGCCAGATCCATGAGTAACCAGCAACAGTGACAGCTTCAGGACAACATTTGTGTCAGCATTTAACCTCCATCAAATCCCAGTCACTGCCACCATTCCAGGTTGCAAAAGAGACCTACATGCAGGATGCCTTCAATTCTGTACAAAATGGACAGCAAATTTATTCCTCCCTGTCCCTCTTTCTTTTGCAGGCCTTTAGCAGGAAGATACATTTCTACTGTTTTGGCCAAACAGAAATTGTGGTCCCATTTGTTTGGTGCAGACACTGAACAGCTGTTTGCTGTGGTATCAACATTGTTACAAGAAATCATGGGGTAACTGCTTTTCTTCATACCAACCAATAGCATAGAAGCACTCCTGTCCCCATTTTATAGATGATAAAGCTGTATGAGGCCCTGTTGTGAGGTAAGGGGACTTCTCTCTTCTCCAGTGATAGATGTTTTCAGATCTACATCTTTCCTGCCATCCTGCTTGGTCAAGGTCCTCTAGAACCTCTGTATGGGAGATATGAGTTCTGTCCCAATTCTACAGAGATGGGAGTTGAGGCTTGGAAATATAGAAAACATGGCAGGGGTGGGATTTGGAAGTGGAGTTTTTGACTCCAGAGAGCCTTGGATACTGACTGTGGGCACTGCCTTCAGGAAGATTGGCATGCCCATCTTTAATCAAGAACAGTAAGGAACTAGTCAAGACTATCCAATACTCTAGTAGCAGCACTCTCAATAAAGCAGATGAATATATTTTATTTGTCTGGTTGCTTATGTCTATGTCTATGTCTATGTCTACCTCATTCCAACAAGCATATGAGATCTGCCTGACAACTGCTAGCATTGGGCATGAGAAAACTTGGCTGTCCCTGAGTGATTTGGGCAGGACCTTTAAACATCTTCCTTCTATCTTGCCTTCTTATTCCTTTTATCATTCTCTTTCCATTCTTTTCCCTCCTTCCTTCCCTCCTTCCCTCCTTCCTTTTTTTCTACCAGGGGTTAAACCCAGGTACACTGAGCCACTGAGCCACATCCCCAGCCAGAGAAAGGGTGTTGCTAAGTTGCCTTGGACCTTACTAGGTCACTGAGGCTGGCCTCCAATTTGAAATCCTCCTCCCTCAACCTACTGAACCACTGGGCCTACAGGTGTGCACCATCATGCCCCTCTCCTTTTTTTTCTTGGTCTTCTCTTACATCTTTTCTATTTCCTCTCTCCCCAAACTTACATTTTCCCTCTCTCTTTCCTCCTTTTCATTTTCTCTCCTTCTTTCTTATCTCTCAAGCTCTCCACCACCAGTAGCTATTTTGCTCATCTCATTTTTCCCTCTTTAGTCTCTGTTCTATTCTCTCTTCCCTCTTTCCATGTGTTCCTCTATTTGCTTTGCCTGCTTTTGCTACCTCCTCAGCTCTCTGTTCTCTCTCTCTCTCTCTCTCTCTCTCTCTCTCTCTCTCTCACACACACACACACACACACACACACACACACACACACACACATTTCCTTGAGGACCCAGAAGAAGATCAGTTCGTGACTTTGCTCTGTATTGAAGGCACAGTGTCCTTAGCAACCTGACAGCAACCAAATCAAACCAAGCCAAAACCAACAGGGAAGACAGAAAAGGAAAGTCACTCACCAGGTGAGACTCCAGGTCTCTGCTGCTGCAAGCCTGGACTTGTCACAGGTGTGAGGTAACTTGAGGCCCTAATATTGGTTAGCTGCAGGGGACTCACTCCTCTCCCAGAACCTGCCAGTGTTACCCACATTTCTGAAAATGTTAGGATACTGGAAAAAGCTGCTGCCTCTATGGGCCTCCTGACATCCTCTGTTAGGCTAAACTTGTCCTGTTGGATTTTCTGGAGGCCAAGACTCTGCAAAATCTGAAGGTCACATATTTTGATGATTTCCAAAACAGTGGACCTGATGGAAAGGTGATTCATATGATGTCCTGGTGCTCTTTTTTCTTTCTCTTTCTTCTGTTTGTGTTGAAATCTATATCATACACAGAAAAAGGTACAAATTGCTTGAGAGAATTTTACATATCCTCATCATACTCAACCCAGGCTGCCATAATGAGAGACCACAGATGGAATGGCTTACACAAGTGAGATTTGTTGTTCACATGATTCTGGAGGCTGGAAGTCCAAGGTCAAAAGGCCAGGGCTTGCTTTCTGGTGCAGACTCTGGCTGGAAGATGGCTGCATTCTTGATGTATACTCAAATGGACATGCCTTTCCCTCCTGTGTCATGTGGCAAGAGAGAGAGAGTGTGAGCCCAAGAGAGTGGACATATGAGTCCTCTGCTGTCACCTCTTATAAGGACACTTATCCTATAGATCAGGCTCTAGGAACTCAATTAACCTTCATCACCTCCTAGAGGCCCTATTTCCCAACACAGTCAAATCGGAAGTTAAAGCATGAACACATGCATTTTTATAGTGTGGGACAAAACTAGGCCATACTGTCACTCACTCTGTCACCTACACAGATCACAGAATCTTTCAGCAGGCTTCCTATGCCCCATCAATGCTGCTTCTCCCCCAAAGTTACCTCTTCTTTCATAATACATGAGTTTTGTCAGTTTTTGACCTTAATAGAAACAAAATGATCAGCTTGGGCTATTTTCCATTTCTGGTTTCTTTTCCTCATCATGAAGACCCTGAGCTTCCTCCATATCCACACATTTGTCCTTCAACTCTTTCTTTTCTACTTCCTGTTCCCTCATCCTATTTTTTAATGAGTAGTACTCTATTGTGTGATATGACAATTTATCTTTTCACCTCCTGATGGGTAATTAGATGGTTCTACTTTTACGCTATTCTGAGTAGTGGTGTTATGGATATTCTTGGACAGGTATTTTGGTTAAAATGCACAGACATTTCTACATATGTATGTGTAATAAAATCAGGAAATTAAATGATCAGCTCACAGTCTATGAGCTCAACTTTTTAAGCCACTGCCAAACAGTTTTACGAAGTGGTTGAAGCAGTCTGCACTCCCAGCAGTGTTTTGGAGTGTTCCACTGGTTCCATATCCTTCCAGCACTTGGCATCAGTTCTTTTATTTTATCCATTCTGCAGGATGTGTGGTGCTATGTCTTTGTGATTTTAACTTGCATTTCTCTGAGGACTAAAAATTTTGGGTTATTTTCATAAGCTTATTGACTACCAGAATCTCACTTTGGTGAAGCAAAAAAAGTCTCTTTCAAATGTGTTCCTCAAACTCCCACCTGCCAGATTTGCCAGGGAGTCCACTTTCTCCCTCTGGAGACTTCTTTCTCTGTAGCAAATTGTCCAAAGGGTCCATCTTGCTTTCAAAGCCAGGAAGAGAATAGGCTCATCTACAAATGATCCAGTTGTACTTCTCAGTGTCCACCAGGGGTTGCTGTTGGAAAAGTGGCTGGTGCAGTTTGGTGCACACATTTCTCTGCTAGGAGGATGATGTTCCGGGTTCTTCCCAGGCAACAGCACTGTTCCTGGTATGAGGTCTCAGATAGCCTTGTATAGGTTCCAGCTGCCCATGAAGGTGCCACTGGACAGCTGTCCACCAGGGTGTCATTAAGCACCCGAGTTTGGTGGTTGTGTTTTGAACTTGCAGTCAAGTTCAGGCATTGCTACTTGAGAGTCTACCCTTTTTCCCAAGCACCCAGATATTACCAGCTCTCCAGTAAGCTCCATGCCAACCCACAAAGCAAATTTATTTATTGTTATTTATATTTATTTATTGGGTGCTGGGGACTGAAGTCAGGGACACTCGACCACTGAGCCCTAGTTCCAGCCTTATTTTGTATTTTATTTAGAGATGGGGGTCTCACCGAGTTGCTTAGTGCATCACTTTGCTGAGGCTACCTTTGAATTCGTGATCCTCCTTCCTCAGCTCCATAGGTATGTGCCACTGCACCCAGATGACAAATTTATTTTTGCTCAATGAGAGATTTAGGTGGGAATATAAGGGCAATCTTGTGTCCACAGGTCTATGCACCTGTCCTCAAAAAATGAATGTCCACTCACCTTAATTACAGGGTCTGATTATGTGGCACTTCTATGATCCAAAATTTACCCCAGGTGGAGGTTAGTTCACTTAGAGAAATGACTGGTGGGTCCTTTCAGCCTCATTTTGTATTTTATTTAGAGAAGATCTCACTGAGTTGCTTAGCACCTTGCTGTTTATGAGGCTAGCTTTCAAATTTCATTCCTCCTACCTCAGCCTTCCAAGTTGCTGGGATTATAGGCATGTGCCACAATGCCTAGCACTGATTAATTCTTGTACACATATATAACATAAGCTGTGTCTACACAGATGTTTAACAGTTCTATGTATGTATGTATCAATGTAAAATACACTTTGATAGTAAAACAATCTTTTTTATATGAAAGAAATTCATAGTAAATACATGTATATTACTGTAAGTGAATTGAAGGTATTCTCCTTTTTTATCTTTTTTTTACTTTTTAGTTACTGATATTAAATATCTATGTGGCATACTTATTCTCAATTATTGAAATTTTCTAAACTCAAGGAACCATACAATTAAAAAGTATTTCAAATTAGGGTTTAAGATACTCTTCAATATTTTAAAAATAGTGTCTTTAGGGAAAGGAATCGGAAAGGTGATGGAATAGGATTCATTCCAGTGCTCACTCCCTAGAAGAAACAATTCAAATAACTATCCATATATAACTACTATGACAAGAGATAAGAAAACAAGCAATAGATTATACCATCTGAGTATAGTACAGATACAAGAAAAAAATGAGTTGACAATTCCCACAGTATGTGAAGGATATTTTTATATTACCTGTGTCACCCCAGTTTTGAGAGAAAGAACTACTTGGACTTTTCCACAGGACCCTAAACCAGACATATAGCAGCATAACCCCGGATGAGGTAAGCCTCAATGGCCCCAGGTTGAAACACTGTACTGAGCCTCTAGACCCAATTTCCCACCAGTCTCCAGGCCTGCATAGCAGACTTAATATCTAGTCTGATAATCTTTAGGCCAGACAGTGATCCCAGCTTCTATATTATCCTCACTGCCAGGACAGATTCAATAGTCTTAAGCTCTGACTGTTCCAGAATTCAAGGCAAACTCAGTAACTAAAAGCAACATCTTATTCCCCCAAACTGTATTTGCCCACACAGTCAAAATTTTCATCAGTACTATTTTTACTTTGTTAGATTTTCAGATTAGCACCTGTTAACCCTATGTCCATCTTAGTCTTTTTAGATACAGGATCCAAGTGTATCCAGCATCACATCAAACCAATAGACCCAGTGACCTGGATGGTTGCCATGGCACCTGGGTCCAGTTATGCTTCAGTATACCCAGGGTATAGACTCACCAAAGTTCTCAATGTCAGGCTGAACTACATAGACTGAGGCTAAAAAAACACCCATACAGACCGAGGCTCCTAGAACACATAATTCTGGTGCAAGTCTTATCCCAGTAGTATAAGGCTCTAGGCAAACTCAGAATTAGTCAGTTTCTATGGATCCAGGCTTCAGAGTGAAAACTTAAATTCTAGACCATCTTCTGTAGACTTAGACTTCAAGTCCATCCTCATGGACCCAGGCTCCAGACCCATCTATGGAGATACAGTCAACAAGTCCAACCCATGGACCTACATTCAAAACCTGCCATCTGATAACAAAAATGAACAAAGCAGCCTGTTTAAGAAATCTAACAACAAAACCTCTTCCCCAAACTCCCACTACACCACACAGCCTGACAGAACCTATGCACATGCTTATAGGTATTTTCAGGCAACATCAGTCTGTAAATTCTGAAATGAGCTTCTCCTTCAAAAATATAGACATTATATTAACAATATAAAAAACATTAAAAATTGAAGCACTATACCACTCAAAACACAAAAACTTGACAGTGGGTGACTCAAAAGAAATCGAGATATGCAACCTAACAAAGAATTAAAGCCAATCATTTTAAAGAAATTCAGTGTACTTCAAGAAATTACCGGAAAACAATAACAATTCAATGAAATCAAGAAAATGATAAATGACTAAAATAGTATTTTAACAGAGTTCAATAAAAAATAACTGAAATGAAGCCTGGAGATGAACAATACAATGGAATTTTAAAAATACAATAGAAAAATCAATAGCAGAATTGATAAAGGAAAAAGAATTTGTGAACTCAAAGACAGGTTATTTAAAAATACATTAGAGAGATAAAGAAACAGGGATGGATAGGAAAGAAGAAAGCTTATGAAACCTATTGGAAATTATTAAATAAATATTTAAATTAGAGGAGTTTGTGAAGCAGCATCGAAAAAAAGGCAGAATGCTTATTTAAAGAAATAATAAGAGAATATTTTCGAAATATGGATAAAATATCCAGCTACAGGATGGTAAAAGTTGCCAATAACATGTAATTCAAATAAGACACCAAGACATTATAAGAAAACTATAAAAAGAAAAACACAAACAGTGGATTCTAAAAGGAAGGAAAAAGAAGCAAATAACATCTAAGGGAGTATCAGTAAGAGTGGCAACAGACATCTCAGCAGAGACCTTACAGGCCAGGAGAGAGTAAATATCTAGAACTTGTGGCGTTTTCCACAAATCAATATCCCTAATCATAAACATAATGAAAATTAAAACTATAAGAAAGATATCTCTTCACACCATTAGAATGGCTGTTATAAAAGATAAAAGATAAGAATTTTCAGAGAGGAAATGGAGAACAGTGAACTCTTATATGCTGTTGGTAGGAATGTAAATACAGCCATATGAAAAACACTGTGAAGAATTCTTGTAAATTAAAAATAAAGAGGCCATATGCTCATATGTGATTTAGCAATACTCCATGGAATGAAGCAATCTACCTACCTACCTACCTGTATATGGTTCATGTATTTTGAAGAGATATGTGTATTTCCAAGTTTATTGTAGCGTGATACAAAATGCTCAAGACTTGGATTAAACCAAAGTATCCACCAATTGAAGAATGAGTAAAAAATGTGGGACATTTACAGAATGGATTTCTACTTGACTTTTCTTACCTTTTTACAGAAGTCTTGTTATTTGTGACAACATGGATGGATCAGGAGGACATTTCTAATGTAAAGCAAAGCTTGCCCAGAAAGACAAATATTCACAATCTTATTTACATGTAAAATCTAAAAAAAATTCAATGGACAAGGAAGGGGAATTAGTTAGATGTTGGTCAAAGAACACAGATTTGTAATTATACAGGAGGAATAGGATGAAGAGGTAGGTATGTTCTACTACATAATGACTAAATAAAATTTATTATAATCTTAGAAATTGCTGTTAGGAGATTTTTTTGGAAAACTGGGCTTTGTTAGCTTTCTGGTTCATTTGCCTCTTTTACGCAATTAATTTATTCATTTTGTTATGGCCCATCTTCCTTATGAGAATATAAACCCCAGATGATAAAGAGAATTTAATTTTCCCCCACTTTTGTTATTCTCAAAAACTAGAACAGTATGTGATATAGAATAGGTACTCATCAATGTTAGATGGAATGATGAATGGAGGTAGTAAACAATGAAAATATGGATAGTAAGAGAAAGAACCCAATGGGGGTAGAAATTAGCACAATTCAGGATATTGTATCCATAGAAGATTATGCAGAACCATTATATTTATTGAAATTTCTTTGATCATTTCATTTCATTTCTGAGCCTTATCTTTTATTTTATAGGAATTGCACTGATTTCTATGCTTTCTTTTAGTACTATGATATCATTTCTCAATTCTTTGTGGAAGTTATAATTCTTCATTTGGTGAAATGATTCTCCACTGGTAAAATAATTTAAAAACACTGAAATATTTTGTAGGGTATTGCAATAAAATTAGAAGATATGAATGTAATTAAGTGTATCTAAATTAGTAGCAGTAAATGTCTAGAACTTATGGAGTCTTCCACAAATCATACTTAATTGAAAATGTTACTAAATAAAAACGAGTCAAGTACTTTCAAGCAGTGTTTGATGCTAATCTTAAAAGAAAGATTAAATTCAGTGATGCCCATCCATACAAAATAGAATTGCACGAAGGTTTTCCTAAAAGATAGGAGGGAAATAAGAGGAAAAATATAAATTTGCTTCAGGTTTGATAACGCATTTCATTTCCTGAAGGAGACGAAATTAAATAACACAAGTTAATTTCATACACTCTGATTTATTTTCAGGTAGGAAGACTCAACTCATAAAAGAGTATGCAGGGAGGAAAAAAAAAAGTTCAGTCCAACGTATCTTTTCTCTCTGTGAGAAGAATGGAGTTTCAGGAAACATGCTGAGCATTTTGTTGTTGTTGTTTGCCTTATGAAATAGCCTGGAAAAGACATAGGAGGAGTAGGGAAAATGTTAGGAAATATTCAGTAGGAGTTTTCCTGAAAGATGACATCAGCGCTAGCCACACATTAAGTACTGATTTTAGGTGACACAATATCCTATGGGGGTGGACTGGGGCTATAGCTCAGTGGTAGAGTACCTGCCTCTCACGTGTGAGGCACTGGGTTTGATCCTCAGCACCATATAAAAATAAATAAAGATATTGTGTCCATCTACAACTAAAAAAAATATTTTAAAATATTGATCCCGAAGTTGGGGAAAAATGAAATGTTTCATTAGGAGATGAATTCTAGATTAAACCATCATTCATAAATTTCACAAAAGACATTCAGTTTTTTAAAAATATTTTGTTAGTTGTACATGAACATAATGCCATTATTTTTATTTGTATGTGGTGCTGAGGATAGAACGCAGTGCCTTCCATATGCGAGGTGAGCACTCTACCACTGAGCTACAACCCCAGCCCAGACTTTCAGTTTTAAATAATGTCAATTATTGGAGGTTTTCTTTATGGGGCAAATAAAAATTTCTATAACAAAGTCATAATTGTTTTCATTGATTTCATTTAAATAATAATGATTTAGTTAAAAAAACTCTCAAGGATAATATTGAGGTACTCTCTTACTGATATTTCTTATATCTAATGAATGGAGTGGTCAATGCCTTCTCTTTAGGCTCCATATATGTGCTTATAAAAGTCAAAGTACTGGCATAAAATGAGAACATATAAAGAGTATTATGACTGGATATATGGTTCATATGCCAAATGTAAGGCAGAGACTTTATAAATCTATTGCAGACCTTCATTGATATTTCTGTATTGCCCATAATCACATTACTAGTTTTTGATTTTATTTTGTTTTAAACTATAAGTTTCTTCCCCTTATTTTTACATGTTAAGTGGGCACCCCTCCACGGAGCTACATCCCAAGCACTAATTTAAAAAAAAAATTGTGACAAAAGAATAGCATCATAAATGATGGTATTACTTACCAAATAGAGAAAAATAAATGTTAAACAAATACATGATGAATGATAATTCACTGTATATATTTTGTACTTCATTCATTTATCCATACATTAACGTGCAATTTTTAAAAATATTTTTTAGTTGTAGTTGGACAGTACCTTTATTTCATTTTTTTTTTAATGTGGTGCTGAAGAGAGAACTCAGAGCCTCGCATGTGATAGGTGATCAATCTATCGCTGAGCCACTACCCTAGTCCTAACATGCAATTTTTAATGTCTATTTTTTTTCTTTGCTAACTTGGTATAGTACCACAGTTAAATATGTACTTCTTTGTTTATTTCTGTCTCCTCCAACTTTCAACCTTATTCCTCAGCCCATGTACATTAATTCATGCTTCAGTGTATTTAAATTTAAGATAAACCTTACCTCTGAGATAAAAAAAAAATATTTTAATTGCCTTTTGGCTACACACAGCATTTAAACTTAGGCTATTTTATTATTTTATGCTTGCAGTCATTCTCAAAATGTACTTCTTACTTTTTAAATAAAATAAACAAAATTATAAACCTGTGTCTTAGAACCCTATATCTGTGGTCTTGCTTCTTTTTCTACTGGTTTTACAATCATGTTTTATATCTTCCATGACTTCATTCTGTGTTTTGTTTGTGTGCATGTCTGTATGAGTGTACATGTGAATGCAGGAGCTTGCAAGTGCTAAGTATAGGAATCATTGTACACCCAACTCGTTCATATGATTTTCCTTAAAACAGATGCATACTTAATTCTGCTTTTGTGACTCAGAGTTCCAGGAATTGAAAATACTAAGACTGCAATTTCAAAGGATGTAATGATTATAAGCTGAATTACGGCTTCTTTAAGGGCCTATCAATTTCTGAATTCCTACTTTCTTTAGCTTATAGCTACTTGGGTCTCAACTTAGTTTTTTTTAAAATCTTAGCTGTCAAAAGTAAAGCAGATCCTGTTTTTAAGTAACTCTCTCTCGAGTCAACATGTGTCCCTAAGTGAAAAGCGAATCCATAGAAGACTCACCCTCCAAACCTCCCTTCGGCGCTGGTATTTTATTTTCTTAAAGAGATTTTGCTAGTTTTCTACCTTCAAAAATAAAGTTTTCACATTTTACTGCTTTTAAAGTTTCTTTTTTCCTCAGTTGAAACTTTTCTCTGGATTGTTCATAAAGTATGTTCTAGAACCCTTTCTCTTGAAAGAATATATGTGTACGTTTATGTGTATGTTTACACACACACACAGAGAGAGGAGAGAGAGAGAGAGAGAGAGAGAGAGAGAGAGAGAGAGAGACTGACTTTTAGGGTGAATCTTTAAAGATTTAGAGAAAAATTGAAAAGACAGACAAAATTCCACTCCACTGGTGAGATACTTCACTTTTACATTTTGTCTTTCATTTATTTTATGTTCCTATTCCAATATCCTGCATAATCTTTTTACTACTGTTTTCAACTTAAATAGCAGAATGTTAGCTTCAACAGACAAGAGTAAAAATCAAATTTTTATTTTCACACTCAATTTTAAAAAAACTTCTTCATTCTGGACACATTTGCTTCAGTTTATGTCAAACATTTACAAAATATAGAAAGGCAAATTTAGTGTCAATATGACTGGTCATCATCAGTGCAAATTTTACTACCATAAAATTTGAATTGTTTTAATAGTACAGACAATTCACACTATTAATAAGCATGGTCAGAAAGTAATATTAATACTTTATTCACAGAATTCAAAATTAAAAAGCTACAAAATGTTTTCCATGATACTGTACGATAAAATAAAAATTTACTACAATAAGGATATTTCTATATTGGTAGGCATTTAGTTAAAATCATTTATTATCTTTTGAGCAATGGGAAGAAAATCTGTATTATGAAATCACTAACCAAAAGAAGGCCAAAATATGTCTGGTAATGTGAAATAAGCCTCAGGAAAAAAACTACTATGTGAGATAGAAGGCATGTTACCTGATGAACAGAATGATTCCATAAGTCTTAACAATCCTAAATTTGCATGTTCTCCCCAAAAGTTTTAAATATTTAAGCATAATTAATAGACCTATAAGCAAACTATTTAAATTCAATGACAAAGATGACGATTTCAACAGCACTTGTTCAACAACCCATAGAACAATTACACAGAAATTCAGCAAATTCATAGAAGAAAATGACCTTTACAAAACCATCAGCTATTTACAGAAAAAAAAATCCCACCAACAGAAGAAAGGGCACTTCTCAAATGCACACAGAATATTCAAAAATCTAGACCACAGGTAAAACAACCTCAAAATGTGTCATTCTGGATATCATACAAAGTATTGTTCAATAATAAGGGAGCTGGGGTAATAGGTCAGTGGTACAGCACTCATATTGCCTACTTGAGGCACTGGGTCTATTTGTGGGCAACACACAGGTACACACAGGAGAAAGAGAGACGGTTAATGCATAAAATCCCTACAATTTGGCAATAAAAGAGCATAACTATAAATAATCCATGAATCCAAGGTACAAATAGGTTGAAGATATAGGTAAAAATCTATGGAGTGCTTTTATATAGTGTTGAGAGAAATATGTGTAGCACTAATGTTTCTATTAGAATGAAAATAGTTTTAAAATAATTAACCTGAGCATTCACATTGAAAAAAATGTGGCAAAATATTATAAATATGAAGCTCAAATCAGTAAAACAGACAAAAGAAGATAAATAAAGAAAATTCAATGTAAATCTGGATAGTAAAACAACCCTCATAATTGATAAATTTCTAACTATACTGATTGAAAGGTAGGGGACAATATTTGTCAATATCTGGAATAAAAGAAGAGGCACCTTAAGTGACCCCACAGATATTAATATGAAAATGATATAATACTAGACAACTCTTGATCCCCAAATTTGACAATTTATGTAAAACAGATAAATTCCTGGAAGTAGGAATTTATCTATTAGTCATTTAAAATGACAAGGTAACTTTGAACTGGCAATCCTCCTTGCTCAGCCTCCCAATAACTGGGATTACAGGTATTTGCCACCATGTATTGCCTGTGTCTAATTTTTAAATCATTTTCTTATAAATAATGTGTGAAATTATATGAAAAAATAAAATCCCATTTGTATTGATATATATAAATAAGTACATCTTGCTAAAAGGTCCCTGTAGTATAAGTAGAGTTTCCTGCTTGTACTGGTGGGTGAATTCCTAGTGACAGGCCTGTGCAGCCAAGGGTGCAGGTGCCTTGGGTGTAGCAGGCTCTACTCACAGGTATTCAAGCAGACCACAGAAGCTCACCACCAATTTTGTTTTGCAGGGTTCAGGGTGCTGAGTATGCTAAATCGAAACGCCAAAATCTATCTCTGAACACTGCACAGAGGCTTGGTGCTTGAGTGTGCGCAGCTAGCGTGTACATATCTCTTGTGTCAATGCTATCTATTCTCCTTTATGCTAATAAGGGTTTGCAAATAGTAGCAACATTATTGGTCCAAATTTATGAACTGTCTCTGCAGCCACGCCCCCAGAGGGCAAACCGAACTTCAGGGCGGGGCACTTGAGCTAACCAACAGCAAGTGTCCATTTCCCTGCCACCATTAGCACAGCTGCTGTTGTAACTGTGTCTTGATCACAGTAGTAGTTGTGGTAGCTGCTGCCAAGGTTGCCTCCACCGCGGCCACAGCAGGGAATCCTGCCGCCTTGCGGAGTCCCACTGCCAGCTCCGCCACACAGGGAGCCCCCGCCACCAAGCCGCCACAGCAGGGAGCAAATGCCACCAGGGCAGGCAGGAAGCCACAGTCGCTGCCTCCAGAGCACAGGAACATTGGAGCTAAGGCCCTTACGGTTGCCGCCATAGCTGCCACCAGAGCACAGAGCCAACGGCACTCCTGCAGCTGCCGCTAGAGCAAAGGAACGTTGGGGCTAAGGCCGCCGTCGCCGCCCCAGCCGCCGCTGCAGCACAGGAACCGTTGGAGCCAACGCCTCTTCGGGAGCTCAGGAACCGACGCCGCCTCCAGAGCCCCAGAGCACGGAGCCAACGCCGCCAGAGCACAGAAACTGTTGGGAGCTAAGCGGTGTCCAGAGCATAGGAACCGTTGACGCCGCCTCACCGAGCCATCTTCGCCACCAGAGCACAAAGTCGCGGCTGCTGACAGAGCACACGAAACGCTGGAGCCAATGTCGCTGCTGCTACCAGAGCAAGAAGCCAATGACACCGCCATCGCTTCTGCCAGAGCACCGGAATTACTGGAGCAAACACCTTGTCGAGCCACCACGCTGCAACCCACGATGTTGCTGTTGTTGTTGCTGCCGCCGCCGCCGCCGCCGCCAAGCCAGGAGCCAGTGCCTCCGCCGTTGCCGCCACCATAGCAAAGGTCCACTGGAGCCAAAGCCGCCTCCAGGAAGAAGGAGCCGCCACTGTTACCGCAGGCGCCTTTAGAGCACAGGAGCCAAAGCCACCTGCTGCGTCCTGAGCCTCTGCCGCTCCCACCACGTGATCGCACGCTCATTCTTGCTTTGTCTCTCAGGGGTGAAGAAAGACCCAGCAGAAATTGGAGAACATCTTGAAGAAGGTGGTAGGTGCTGGGACCTACTCGGAAAGTGTGCAGGTGCCTTGGGTGGGAGACTGAAGTTTCTTTAGAGATGCCACTTGGTGACGGAGCTGCCTCTTAGAAGCAGGATCACCCTTTGTGGGTGTCTACCTCAGCAGGGCTTTAGGTGTGGCCTGTGAGTTTGGGGTTGGTGGGGCTAGAAGCAAGGTATACCTCTGGCATCTTTAAGAGCTGTGCAGGGGGCTGGGGTTGTGTCACAGTGCTGATTTCGATACTCAGTAACACATAAAAATTAAATAAAGGAATTGTGTCTACCACCTACAGATATATATGATCTATGTAGGGTCAGATGCATCGAGAGGATCATTCAGGTGGGAGGCATGCCTTAAGGTGTCTGGGTGGGACCCCGTTTTATGATGGAACAGGTGTGTGGGTCTCAGTGAGGGAATCTTAAAGGAGAGACAAGCTCCTGGGGACAAGCAGGCCTGTTGGGGGAGGATGTTTAAAGGATTTGCCAAAATTGTCCCAGCCTTCAGAAAAGGAGAGAGTTTCAGTTTGGGAATATAAAAGACTGCGTCCTGCACCTCCACATTCTCAGTCCTTAGAGCCATCTCCAGGAGGCCCCTACACTGAGGATCCAGGGTCAGAGTCTGTGGACTGCTCTTTTTGCAGGGAGGGGCTCTTCATCTGTGCTTCCCTACACAGGAGGATGACAGGCTTCTGCTGCTCCTGTTTTTTCACTCTCCCTTAGGCCAGTCCAGAGCTTAGTCTGGCCTCTGGAATCATAACCAACTACCACACAGGAACCTGTAGATGTAGGAGGTGTTTATAGTTGTAGGAGCTAAGGAAAACATTTTCATGTCTGGATTGTGAGTATGTGGTGCACACACATGGCTTTGTGTGTGAGGACATGTGGGTGGAGTGAGAATATATATGCATTTGTCTGGCGATGTCTAGTGTATATCTAGGTATTGTGTATATGTGTATCTGTTTGTGTAAACTGTTTCTTGAGTCAGTATTTGTATGAAGCATGACTATGTGTGAATTGATAAGGTATAATTGTGTGTGTGTTTGTGTGGTGAGTGTGAGTAGCCCTTCCTTTGTCAGCTCCCCATCACTCAGCCTGGCCCACACTGCCATGTTTGCATCTTATGAATTATCAGCCCAAGATTATACATGGCTGTAGACCTTGTGAGCCAACCTGCTCCTTGTGTGTGCATGGGTGTGTTTGTGTGTGTGCATGTGTGCATTAGGGGTTGAAGCAAGTAGTGGAAGCACTGAGCACAATGAGGGAGCCACTTTCTGTGCGGGGGCTGACTGCCCTCTAGGGCAGCCTGGATACTGGGATCTGTTGCTGCCCTCTGTGCAGGGAGCATGGTTGTGTGTGTGTCTCTATGTGTGGATTTTCCCTTTTTTGTTATGAATCAGATCCAGGACTGTTTGTACATCCTAGTGTTTTCCAATAAGGAAATGTGCAAGATATCTGGGATCCCTCAGAATGGCCCAGATTTTTTCTGATTAGGCCTGTGTTTGTAAGGAAATTGCAGGTTAGTCCAAATGAGAAAGGCAGAGAATGGCAGAGAAATGGCACATGGGAGAGTGTCAACAAAGCTTCTGGGAGGGCTCTGGTTCAGGTTCTCTTCCAGCTTTTCTACCAGCTTCCTCAGAACTGTACCCTAGTTTCTTCCCTTCTCTAGGACTCAGTTTCTTATATGCAGGGTGAGTCTGTCCTGTTGTCTCAGTCGGGTCCTTGCCAGTGCAGCTTGGTTTAGAGGACAGGCTATGGGTTGTGCATTGCCCCTATTGGCCAGAGTTCTTGGCCTCTGTCATGGGATGCGAAAGGTTTAGGATTCGAATGAGCCTTCTGTGTGGCTATAGGCTGAGAGCTACTCATGCTCAGAGAGACCTCTTGTCACTCTGCTTGGTGTCTGGGAGGGGCAAGGGCCTAACCTTGCTACTTTGGACAGATCTGTTGAATTCCAGATCTGGAATCACAGTTGCAAATTTGTGGTGCTTTCTATATGCTGAATTGGTGGGGGCCCTCATTTTAGGAATAAGAGTTTCCATTTACCAGTGAATAGTATGCACCATACCCTTGAGTGTACAATAGGCTTATGAGTTGGGTAGTTTGTCCCCATTTCACAGAGAGATCAACTGAGGCTCACAGGGGGCAATGACTTGCCCAAGAGCATCTAGCCAAAAAGAGGCAGATTTAGGACTTACTTCCCAGGTTTGTCTGACATCAGAGCCAAGCTCTTACCCACTGCCCCGATACCACAAATGTTTCCATCCAAACTCACACATCACCACAACCTTGGAATGTGAGGTGGGCATAATTTGTAATGTATAGATTGGAATCCTGTGGCCCTGAGAAAGTAAGCAATGATCCACGGACACAAACTCAGTGGAGGGGAACTGGTTCAAAATTGCAATCTTTGAGCTTTCTTTTGAACATGGGTTCCCTAAGGGCTTGGTTAAAAAACATCTATGTCCCTCAAAGCAGACCTCCTCCATTCTTTTGTTCCTTTACTCACCTCCTTGGAAAGAGACATCTATTCCAATGTCAGAGGGCCAGTTTTCAGTGGGATAGAATTGAAAGCTCTTGTTCAGAAATCTGAGCACCAAATCAAGTCTTCCCTCTTTCCTCCCTCTAGGTTTAGAGGAGCTGTTTCCCTGACTGTCAATGTCTCACCCTTTTTTTTTTTTCTGGGAGGTGTGTCTTAATCAATTTCCCTAGATAAGCCGGGCAAGTTCCAAGGTTGGCCTGAGCCTCTGCAGCCACTAAGGGATTGGCATAGGGTATGAGGCTGGAAAATATGTCTAGTGCTGACCTGGAAATCCATCAGGACCAGGACCAGTGAAGCAAGTTAAGAAGGTACTTCAGGCTCAGCCAGAGCTGTATTAAAATTCTGGAGGCTTTTTAAAATTTTTAATTTGTTCTACTTAGTTGTACAAGTAGACAGTAGAATGCATTTAGATAGCAGAATGCATTTTAATTTACTGTACAAAAATGGAGTGTAACATTTCAATTCTCTGGTTGTACATGGTGTAGTGGGGTAATGATGTCCCATTTCATTCCACCATCTTTCCTATCCTCATAATCCCTTCCCACTGTCTCCTTTGCCCAATCTAAAGTTCTCTCATTCTTTCTATGGCCCCTCCTCTATCATAGATCAGCAACCATTATTCAGAGAAAACACTTGGCTTTTAGTTTTTTTGGATTGGCTTACTTCACTTAGCATAATATTCTCCAGCTTCATCCATTTAACTGCAAATGCCATAATTGTATTATTTTAATGCTGTGTAATATTCCTTTGTGTATATATATCATAGTTTCTTTATCCATTCTTTTATTGATGGGCATCTAGGTTGGTTCCACAGTTTAACTATTGTGAATTCAGCTGCTAAAAACTTTGGTGTGGCTATGTCACTATAGTATGCTGATTTTAAGTCCTTTGGGTACAGACTGAAGAGTGGGATAGCTGGGTCAAATGGTGGTTTCATTCTGTTTTCTGAGGAATCTCTATACTGCTTTACAAAGTGGTTGCACCAATTTTCAGTCTCACCAGCTATGTATGAGTGAACCTTTTTACCCACATCCTATCTAACATTTATTATTGCTTCTATTCTTGATAACTTCCATTCTGACTGGGTGAGATGAAATTTTAGAGTAGTTTTGATTTAAATTTCTCTAACTACTAAAGATGTTGAACACGTTTTCATATATTTATTGATTGCATGTATATCTTTTGAGAAGTGTCTGTTCAGTTTTTTAGCCCATTTATTGTTTGTTTGTTTTTTATTTTAATTTTTTTGAGTTCTTTAAATATACTGGAGAGTAGTACTCTATTTGACATATGTGTGGTAAAACTACGCTCCCAAACTGTAGGCTCTCTCTTCACCTCAATGATGATCTCTTTTCCCGAGAAAAAGCATTTTAGTTTGAATCCATCCCATTTACTGATTCTTGCTTTTATTTCTTGTGCTTTAGGACTCTTGTTAAGGAAGTTGGGTCCTAATCCAACATGATGAAGATTTGGGTCTAGTTTTTCTTATATTAGGTGTAGGGTCTCTGGTCTAATTCTAGGTCCTTGATCTACTTTGAGTTGAGTTTTGTGCGTGGTGAGAGATAGAGGTTTAATTTTATCTTTCTACATATGGATTTCCAGTTTTCCCAGCACTGTTTGTTGAAGAGGCTATATATGTTTTTGTTGCCTTTGTCTAATGAGATAACTGTATTTATGTGGGTTGGTTTTTGTGTCTCTATTCTGTACCGTTGGTCTACATGTCCATGTTGGTGCCAATACCATGGTGTATTTGCTACTATTGCTCTATACTATAGCTTAAGGTCTGGTATTTGTGATGTCTCCTGCTTCACTTTTCTTGCTAAGGATTGCTATGGCGATTCTGGGTCTATTATTTTTTCCCCTATCAAATGAATTTCGTGATTTCTTTTTCAAGTTCTATGAAGAATAACATTGGGATTTTAGTAGGAATTGTGGAACCTTTATGGTAGTGTGGCCATTTTGCCTATCTAAGAGCATAAGAGATCTTTCCATATTCTAAGGTCTTTTTCAATTTCCTTCTTTTGTGTTCCTTAGTTTTCATTGTAGAGGTCTTTCACCTCTTTTGTTAAATTGATTCCCAAGTATTTTATATTTTTTGAGGCTATTTTGAATGGTGTAGTTTTCCTAGTTTCTCTTTCAGTGGATCATCACTTGTTGCTACTTTGCTGATCAGTTCTAGTAGTTTTCTGGTGGAGTTATTTTTTTCATCTTCAAAATATAGAATCGTGTCCTCAGTAAATAGTGATAATTTTCAGTTCTTCTTTTCCTATGTATATCCTTTTAATTTCCTTTGCCTGTCTCATTGCTCTGGCTATAATTTCAAGGACTACATGTTGAATAGAAGTGGTGAAAGAGGGCATTCCTGTCTTGTTCCTGTTTAGAGGGAATGCTTCCAATTTTTCTCCATTTAGAATGATGTTGGCCTTGGGCTTAGCATAGCTTTTACAGTGTTGAGGTATGATCCTATTATTCCCAGTTTTTCTAGTGTTTTGAACATGAAGAGATGCTGAATTTTAGCAAACACTTTTTCAGCATCTATTGAGATAATCACATGATTCTTATCTTTAAGTCTATTGGTGTGATATATTACATTTATTGATTTCCGTATGTTGAACAAAGCTTACAACTCTGGGAAGAACCCCACTTGATCGTGGTGCACTATCTTTTTAATATGTTTTTCCATGTGATTGGCCAGGATTTTATTGAGAATTTTTGCATCTATGTTCATCAGGAAGATTGGTCTGAAGTTTTCTTGTTATGTCTTTGTCTGGTTTTGGTACCAGGGTAATGGAGCCTCATAGAATGAGTTTGGAAGGGTTTCCTTTCTTTCTATTTCATGGAATAATTTGAGGAGTATTGGGATTCATTCTTTTTGGAAGGTCTTGTGAAACTCGGTTGAGAATCCATCTGGTCCTGGGCTTTTCTTGGTTGGTAGGCTTTTGATGGTGTCTTCTATTTCCTTGCTTGAAATTGATCTGTTTAAATTGTGGATGTCCTCCTGATTCAGTTTGGGTAGATCAAATGTTTATAGAAAATTGTCAATGTCATCAAGATTTTCTTTTTTATTGGAGTATTAGTTTTCAAAATAATTTCTAATTGTCTTCTGTATTTCAATGATGTTCATTTTGATATTTCCTTTTTCTTCATGAATTTTAGTAGAGTTTTCTCTCTCCTCTTTATTAGTGTGGCTAAGGCTTTATCAATTTTGTTTATTTTTTTCAAAGAATCAACTTTTTAATTTTGTCAATGTTTTAATTGTTTCTTTTGTTCAATCTCATTGATTTCAGCTCTGATATTAATTATTTTCTGTCTTTTACTAATTATGGTGTTGATTTGTTCTTTTTCTAGGGCTTTGAGATGTAGGGTCATTTTATTTGTTGAATTTTTATTCTGTTGATGAATGATCTCAATGCAGTGAGCTTTCCTCTTAGCCCTGCCTTCATAGTGTCCCAGAAATTTTGATATATTGTATTGGTGTTGTCATTTACCTCTAGGAACATTTTTGTCTCCTCCCTGATGTCTGCTATCCATTGCTTATTTAATATCAAATTATTTAGACTCCAAGTGTTGGAGTAGCTTCTATTTTTTTATTTTATCATTGATTACTAGTTTCATTCCATTATGATCTGATAGAATACAGGGTAGTGTCTCTACTTTTTTGTATTTTCAGTGAGTTTTTTGTGGCATTATATGTAATCTGTTTTAGAGAAGGATCCATGTGCTGTTGAGAAGAAGGTGTATTCGTTGGATGATGGATGAAATACTCTGTATGTGTCTGTTAAGTCTAAATCATTGATTGTATTATTGAGTTCTATATTGTCTTTGTTTAGTTTTTGTTTGGAAGATCTATCTCATGTAGATAGAGGTGTGTTAAAGTCACCCAGTATTATTATTTTGTGATCTACTTGCTTCTTAAATTGAGAAGGGTTTGTTCGATATATGTGTGTGTGTGTGTGTGTATCCCCCCCCTCTCTCTTTATCTCTCTCTCTCCATTGTTTGGGGCAGAGATATTTATGATAGTTATGTCTGTTGATGTATGGTCCCTTAAGCAGGATGCAATGTCTTCTTTGTCTCTTCTGACTAACTTTGGTTTGAAGTCTACTTTATCTAATACTAGGATGGAAACCTCTGCTTGTTTACTTGGCCCATGTGAGTGATATATTTTTTCCTATCCGTTCACCTTCAGTCTGTGGATATCTTTTCCTATGAGAAGAATATCTTGAAGGCAGCATACTGTTGGATCTTTTTGTTTTGGATCCAATCTGCCAGTCTATCTTTTAATTAATGAGTTTAGGTCATTAACATTCAGGGTTATTATTGAGTCATGGTTTGTATTCCCAATCATTTTGGTTTATTTTGGTTTTTAACATAGGTTGGTTTCTCCTTTGATTGGATTTTTTTAGTGTTGTTCCTTCCTTCGCTGATTTACATTGTTGTTTTTCATTTCCTCATCATGGAATATTTTGCCAAGAATATTCTGTAGTGCAGTCCTTTGTGTTGTAAATTGTTTTAATTTTGGTTTATCATGGAAAGTTTTTATTTCATCATCAAATCTGAAGCTTACTTTTCCTAGGTATACGATTCTTAGTTGGCATACATTTTTTTTCAGATCTTGGTACATGTTGTTCCAGGATATCTTAGCTTTGATGGTCTGGATTGAGGAAATCTACTGAGATCTGAATTGGTTTTCCCTTATATGAAACATTTCTTATGGCTTTAAAAATTCAAACCTTATTTTGTATGTATCGTGTTTTCATTTTAATATGCTTTGGTATAGATTGCTTATAATTTTGTCCATTTGGTGTCCTGTTAGCCTTTTGATTTTCCAATTCATTCTTTATGTTTGAGAAATTTTCTGATATTATGTCATTGTGTATTCCTTTGGTGTGTATCTCTGTACCTTTCTCTATCTTGATAATTCTTAGATTTTGTCTTTTCACATTGTCTCATAATTCTTGGAGTGTTCTGCTCATGGTTCTCACCATCTTCACTGTGTTGGTCAACTTTATTTTCAAGATTATATATTTTGTTTCATTGCCTGAGTTTCTGTCTTCCAAGTGATCTATTCTGTTTTGGGGGCTTTCTATTGATTTTTTTGTTTAGTTTATTATTTACTTCATTTTAAGGATTTAATTTTCTTTTTTTTTCAGAGTCTCCTTTTCTTGAAGTAATCTTTTGCTACCTATATTTCTTCTTTTATCTCTTTGTTGGAGTGGTCAATTGTTGCCTGTACTTGCTCTCTTAATTCATTCTTTGCTTCACAGATCATTTTAATTATCTACACTCTAAACTTCTTTTCTGACATTTCATGTACTATGAAATCAATGGAATCTCTTATTGTATCAGCTTAGTTTGTTTTGGGAACTTTCTTCCCTTGATTCTTCATATTGTCTGTATATCTTTCTCTCCAGCAGTGTGGATTCGAGGGTTGCTCTGCTTCTACTGCATGGTAGGTTGGGGTTGCTGTTGTCTGCTGCTCCTCTCTCCAGGTGGTGGGCAGGCTGGGGTCACTGTCATCTGGTGCTTCTCCTGGAAGCTTTTTGAATGCGTGTTTCTTTTTTTTTTTTTTGCTGAGGGTCTTGTGTCCAAAATGAATTTTGTTTTATAGGTACAGCAGTGAACCAGACAGGCTCAGTGAACCAGAACCTGCCCTCCTGGTTCTGACATTCTTCTGGAAGTGATAGACCCTGGCAGATACTCAAGAATATTTATGACAATAATGACAGGAGACATCCTAAGAGCACCAAATGGATATAGCTGTGTAGCTAGTTAGTGGTAGAGCATTTCCCTAGCATGCAGGAGGCCCTGGATACTATCATCAGCACAAGAAAAGAAAGAAAGAAGACACAAAGAGGAATACAAGAACTTCACATGTACTAGGGATCAGGGAAGGCTTCGCTGAGGGTGTGATGTTGAAGAAGATACATGAATGATAAGTAGGCCTTTTAGGTGGAGGTGTGAAGTAGCTGGAGAAGAGGGAACTGTATGTGCCAGAAGATTTATTGCTTTGTGGAGTGTGGTGAATTTATGGAACTGAAGAAGATAGAGCAGAGAGGAAAAGGAGAACTGCCACAGGCTGTAGAAGAAGTGAGGTATATACTCTTACCCTAAAAGCAAAGGGGACAGAATGGGTAAGACCTCGGGAATATGGAAGGAAGAGCGCAGAACTGAGATTGATGGATCCCTAGTTGTACCATCTTGAATAAGTACCTGTCTTTACCTTTACAAGTGTCAGAGTTTGGGTTTATTTTAAATGGGAGTGAAAATTACTCCTCTAGCAGGGTCAGCCATGTGAAAACACCAGCCGTGTTCCCTTGAGCTATTCCAGGGCAGGGTTATGGCTTTTCTCTCTTCTCATTGTGCCATCAAGATAATGTTGGAGATAGGGTGACCTCAGCCTGATTTCCTCTGGCTAAGTCCAACCAGTTCTACCTTGGTTGCTTCCTTGCCAGATCATCTCCCTGACACCATTAATTTTGTTTTGTTTCCCAGAGTGAGCAGGAACTGGCTTCCCATTGCCACAATGACTGCCATAATGAAAGCAGCCAATTGATGCCAGTTGATAATGGAAACAAAGTAAGTAACTACTTTGTTTTCCTGCATCTGGCTAGGCCTGGGAGACCTCTTAATTAGAAAGGAGAAGGAAGGGAGTTATCGGTGGTAGATGACACCTAGGGAGGAGGCAGGAAGATGAAACAGGTCCCACAGAGGAAACTGATTTTAATTCTGTGGACAGCGGCTATTGGGAGGCTGCAGAACCATCTGCACAGCCGCTCAGTGAAGTGTGTTTGGGGAAATGAACCCCCAGCCCAGAATGGGAGAGGTAGGGCAGTCCAAAAAAGCTGGAGGTATATGCTCTTTCCATGGGAACTCCATAGTTTGACTCTTAACACAGTCTTTCTTCATGAATCAGGGTTGTATTGTCACATAATATACAGGTCACCAATTAAATTTGAATTTCAGCCAAATAGTGAATATATTTTTTGTGTGTGTTGAAAAATATGATAACCCTACTCCAGAGCAAATTTGGCAATATCTGGAACATTCTGGTTTTCACAGCTGGTAATGCCCCTGGCATCCTGCAGCAAGAGATCAGTCACGGGGCTTAAAACATACTGCACTGCCCAGGACTCTTCCCATCCCAACCACATTATCAACAGGGCTATCCAGCCCAGAATGACAATACTGTCCCTTTTCCAAAATGCTGGGGATCAGAAGTATTTGGATTTTCTTTTTTAGATTTTGGAATATTTGCATACACAAAATGAGATATCTTAGGAATAAGGCCCAGATCTCGACATGAAATTCATTTGTGCTTCATTTGCACCTTATTTCTATAGCTTGATGGTAACTTTATGCAGTATTCTTAGTCAACATGCATTTTGAAGTGAACTGTCACATGAGGTCAGGTGTTGAATTTTCCACCTGTGGCATTAAGTTGACATCAAAAGGTTTTAGATTTTGGATTTGTGGATTACTGATGCTTAACCTGCAATGGTAAAATTGGAAAGTCTGCTGTCATCTGATGCTAATGTACCCCATGCCCACTATGCCCCTTCTAGATAGTCTTGTGTGCACATCCTCTTCTTAAGTAACTGATTATCACTTCTTTTAAATTTTTTAATATGCATGTTTAGGGTTCAGAGGAAATGTGGGGGCTGTGTTTGCTTTGCTGTGTTGTCTGGAACAAATTTCCTGAGCTGCCTCAGCATCTCACCTATAAAGTAGCTTGGGCGATTAGTGAGGATGAACTCTGTGTTAACATTCACAGTGTCTAATTCCTACCTTCTCAAGGAAGCATTACATGGTGCTTGGCACCATTTCAAGAAGACCCCAAGCCAGGTCTCTTTAACTCCCCACCACAGCCCAATGAGGAGAACCATCATCTTGTATACTTGATATGTGAGGACCCAAAGGCACAGAGATATTAATCATCCTGATTTGAGGTCACCCAGCTAGTTCATGGAGCAGTTAGAATTGAAGCACTACTTTTACAGGCTCTTGTGGTCCTGGCACATAGTGGGCAGCAGGAGAGAGCTTTGGACTTTGTATTGGTCACTGGGAACATGCCTTGGGGTCAGGTACATTCAGAGAAACAAATGAGGCAGAAAGGTACATTTATCCCAGTCTGTGTAGGACTGAAACCTGCCCACATCATATAACTTACCTGAACAATTAGAGATTGCATGGGCATGATAGGGTTTACTTAAAGCTGTGAGAAAATTCAAGGAATTTCAGAGATGAAGTAAGTAGATTATAGAGATATGACATAAACAGTGGATTAATCCAGAGGAAGCTATAGCCAGACAGGGTGTGGATGGAGGGTATAGGTCTCTGGGGATGTACCTTTTGGTCTTACATTTTATCCCTGGTTCATGAATCTCTCTCTCTCTCTCTCTCTCTCCTTCTGGTCGCTATGTGCTGAGCTGTTTTCCTCCTCCATGCCATTTCACCATAATGTTCTGCCTGACCTAGGGCCCAGAACAATGGAGTGGGCCATCTATGGACTGAGATCTCTAAAATCATGAGTAACAAACATTTCCTCTTCTAAAATTGTTCTTGTAAGAACTTTTGGTCATACTAACTGACTAAAAAACACCATCCAACAGAGAAAACCCCAGGAACACAATGATTCTCAGCTGAATTCTACAGATATCACTGAAATCCAGAGGATTATTAGGGACAGTTTTGAAAAACTGAATGTTAAAGAAGAATACATGCCAATGCTCCTCAAATTATTCCAAAAATAGAGTGCGAATGAACACTTCAAATTCATTCTATGAGCCAGTATCACCATCAGACCAAAACCAGTTTCACTATGGATCAAATCTCTGATGAACTTAGATGCAAAAATTTTTAGTAAAATATTAGCAAATTATATTCAATAATATATTAAGATGATTGTACATCATGACAAAGATGTATTGATCAAAGTGATGCAAAGATGGATTAACATTCATATATCAATACATGGAATACACCACATAAGTAGAGTTAAGGATACATAAGGATACATACTCATCTCAATAGATGCAGAGAAACCCTTCAACAAAATTTGGCACCCATGCATGATAAAGAAAATGAGGAAACTAGGTACAGAAGGAATTTACTTCAATATCATAAAGGCTATATACAACAAATCCAAAGCCAATATCATAGTGAATGGGAAAAAACTAAAAACATTTCAATGAAAATCTGGAACAAGAAGAGGATGTCTACACTCATCACTCCTATTCAATGTACTACTAGACATTCTAGACAGAGCAAATAGGCAAGAGAAGAAAATCAAAGGGATTAAAAATAGCAAAAGAAGAAGTCAAATTATCAATGACTACAAATGAAACAGTCCCAT
>NW_025999898.1:337655-353714 GCF_001458135.2 Marmota marmota marmota
CTCCTGTGCTTAGAAAGCAGGAACAGGGGGATGTGAGCAGGGACTTTTTAGGAATCACATGGTTGTTAGGGACAGAGGCCTAGGAACAAGGTCTCAGGCCATGTTCTGTTGCATCAGGTTCCTGAAGCCTTAGCAATTGCAGGCCCATGGGGGTGACAAAAGTGCCCTTTCCTACGTGTTAACCCATGACAAAATGCTCCCCCAAGCTACTACAGCACCTCATGAGGCTTCTGCAGGGAGACCCAACACCATGGCACAGGAGACACAAGCAAACAAGAAAGCCAGGCCCCTCTTGCCACTCTCACTACTGATAACCAGGGAGATCAAGGCTACCAGACACCCAACACTATCCAAAGCTCCCAGGAGCTGTGCTGCCAGAGTCCTGAAACAGCCTCAAAACACATCATGTGGGTGGGACTGCATTATGCATGAGAAGTTCTGCCCCCATGAGCCTACACACAGGCTCAACTGAGTCAATCCTACAGGACTCAAGGGACCCAGAAATGTCCTTCTTGGAAGTTCTGTGCCCATTCAATGAAAAAGGATTCTGCCACCCCTACTCTGAATGCTGAAAAGTGGAGGCTGAGCCTGGGGTTCCCAGCCCAGAGGCAAAATTCTGAAAAGAATACGCCAAAGTTTCCTCTTTGGCCTGACACCCTAGTGACTGTGCTTCCTTCCTACTGGTCCCTGATACTTCCATGTTCCTCCTCTGGTCCAAACTCCCCCAGGGCTCCCATCTTACCCAGAGTAAGGGCCAAAGACCTCAGCAGCCATGATACTCTGCAAGGTGGACCCTGTTCTTTCTCTGCCCTCATCATCACTCTCCTTCACTCTGCTCTGGTTTCATTGGCCACCTTGCTACTCTGTCTTCCCAGCTCAAGATCTTGCAGGTGTTGATAATTCTGCCAGGAACACCCTTCCTGAAGAAGTGTATGTCCTCCCTTCCTTCAATGCTCTACTCAAACATTATCCCCTCAGCAAGGCCAAGCTGACCACCACCTCTGGTGAGCCCTTTCGCTGTCTTTCTGACCTTTATTTCTGCCATGGAACTTATTATTTATCTACCTGTCCTCAGACTGGATGCAATGAATGCATGTGAGTAAGTGCTCAATTTGCATCTGCACGGGGAGGGGAGCCTCAGTAGTGCTCATTTTGTCCACCACATGATGCCACCCCTAACACACACACATACACACGCACACACACACACACACACACACAGGCAAGGCTGTCCCAAAATGTCTACACCATGCAAAATCTCGAGCTGACAGCTCACAAGATGCAAACATGGCTGCAAAGGGGTGCCAGGCTGAGCAATGGTGGGGGGTGACAAGAGAAGGGCAAATCTCACACACACATACACACACACACACACACACACATACAAACCATAGCCTTATTTATTCATGCATTACACAAAACAGACTCACAAAAACAGTTCACACCGATTCACATGCAATGTCTGGAAATGCACTTGGACATCTGCAGACAGATGCACATACATTCTCATACTCACACACTGCAGCCCAAACTCCACACATATGCACACCACACACACACACACACACACAGCCATGTGTGCACCCATGCACACTCAGTCCAGACCTGCAGATGCCATCCTTAGCCCCGCCACTATAAATGTTCCCCACCTCTACAGGGACCTCAGAGGTGACTAGCTATAAATCCAGAGGCTGGACTAATCTCCACCATGGCCCAAGAGACAGTAAATGGGAAGCAGAGCAGCAGAAGTCTGTTTGTCATTCTCCTGTGTAAGGTGGTTAAGATGATGGGACTCTGCCTGCCAAAGGAGCAGTCCACATACCTGAGACCCCCAAGAAGTGGCCTCTGTCTCTTGGTGGTGGTGGCTCTGGGTAATGCGAATGTGTGGGTGCAGGAGGGAGACTTTCCTCTCCTTTGCTGAACACTGGGCCCTCTTTGGCAGGCCCACTCAACATGGACCTCCCCAAACAGGCCTACCTGTCCCCAGGAGCTTGTCTCTCCTTTAAGGCCCCCTCACTGAGACCCACACAACTGTTCCTGCAAAACAGGGGGTCCCAACCACTCACCTCAAGGTATGCCCCCAACCTGGAGGATCTTCACACTGCATCCATCCCTGCACACAGCTTAAAGACACCACAGGTACCCCATACCTTCAGCCCCAGAACCCTAAACTCATGGGTCACCCCTCCAGCCCTCCAGAGGTAGATGCTCATCCTGGGTGAGCCTGCCTACAATGTGGCAGCTCCTGTCACCAGGGAGCACCCCTCCAAGAACCATTGCCCCCACCCAAGTTGGCTGTGCCTTCCCAGATGTGCATCCTACACCTACCTTCTTCCTCAAGATCAGCAGTAGCTTCAATACTCTGCAGCAGCTTCTGCCTTATGCCGGGTCTTCATCTCTAGGGGACAAGCCGGTGGGCATGGGTGACCACATGGTAGGAGCATTCTGGGCTGTCCACTCCCCAGCCCACCTGGACCTTCCTTACCTGAGGGAGCAGCAGCCCTGGCTCTCACAGCGTCCTTTGAACAGAAAGGGATGGGGGACCCTTGCGAATATGTGCCTGGTAAGGGCAGTGTGTTTGGTGTGCTACAACTCAGGTGGGCATGGGTAGAGCCAGGGACTGCCAAGTTCTGAACTCAGAGCCAGGTGCCTCCCACTACAGTTGGACCATTCACTAGGAGGGCACCATCACCTAAGATCAGCTTGGAAAGTGTTGGAAAATTTTCCTGGAGACAAAAGCCTTCCTCAGGATCTGAGGATCTCCTCACCTGATCCACGCTGCCCTCACATGGACTCATACCAGCATCACAGAGCAATGGTGCAGTAGCTTAACCACAAGAGGCCTCTGCTTCCTGCAGTGTCACTTCAGGCCCTCTACTGAGGAAGCCGACATCATGCACTGTGTAAATGGGAAATGGTGTAAAAGCCAGGCTATGGTGGAGGAGCAAACACTGAAGGAAGGAAGGAAATAAAATCAGAGCCAATATTAATGGACCTGACAACAAACATAACAACACTAAGGACCAATGAAACAGTTGTTTCTTTAAAAAGGTAAACAAGATTGATAAGCCCCCATGCTAAAGTAACCAAGAGAAAAGGAGAGAAAAGCCAAGTTTATAAAATTAGAGATTAAAAAGGTGAAATCACCATAGATATCAGAGAAATCCAGTGGATCATTAGAGACTATTTTGAAAATTTGTACTCCAATACATTGGAAAACCTAGAAGAAATGAATACATTTCTAGATAAATAGCATCTACCAAAAGTGAATCCAGAGCAAAAGAAAACCCAAACATACCAATGACTTGTAATAAGATGGAAGGCTTTTCATTACTGTCTCTAACAAAGAAAAACTCAGGGCTGGATGGACTCCCAGCTGAGGTCTACCAAAAACCTTTGAAGAAGAAGTGATGCCAAAACTCCTCAGATTACCCCATGAAATACAAAGGGATGGAACACATTCTAAATTTATAAAGCCAGCATCGCACACATACCCAAACCAGATAAGGACATATCAAGGAAAAAAACCTACACATCAACATCCCCAAAGAACTCAGATGCACAAATATTGGATGTACGTTTTCTCTGATATGCAAAAAAATGAAGAACAAAAAGGAAAGGAAATGTGGGAAAGATGAGTAGAGAAAAGGGACCAAGTGGTAGGGGTAGCATAGCTGAGCCATACTGCATCAGTAAAAATATGGGGAAAATGATAAAGATCACTAGGAAATCTGGATACTAACCCCAACAACTGAGACAACCAGTCATTAAGGGAATGGAACAGCTCTCAAAAACGGAGAGGTATCACGTTTCACATAAAACCACTGTTTGCTTGTTTTGGGGGGTGGAGAGAGAGGGGACTTGTCAATTAGCCTACCCTTTAATATAGAAAAAATGCCACAAGATATTTGTTTGATGACATCGGAGGAAGACCTAAAAGAAACACCAACACAAGTCTTCACAGGTGTCAGCCTTCTGAGGCAGGCAACATGGCTCTCAGTAAATTAAGTGTCCTGGTAGAAATGTGAAGTGATCCAAATCAAGCTAAAGGAGAGCTGGAATCCTAGAAGTGATGACCCAACCAACAGCTGCTCCTGGATACTACATTCCCCCAACCCCACTTTTGTTAGTAGTTATGACCGTTTAATTTTCCCTCATGAAATTTATAAAATAGGTGCAGAATAACCATCTTAGTGTATTCTACTGTGATTAAGTTTTTTGTTCACACAGAAAACACTCTACTACCATCCCAATTCCACAAAGTGGGAAGATGTGCTCAGGGGACACTCTTCCTCTGTCAAAGCAGAATGACACCAATGCCTCAAGAATATGTTACACCCTTGAATTATTTTTTCCCTGGGTTCAAAAAAAAGTGAGTTTTCTTTTCTTGTTCTTCCTGGCCCAGGTGTTTTGATGCCAGGCCTGCACTCTCTTTTAAGATGTTTGTGATGGTGATTGGCCCAAGACTCACAAACTGCACAAAAAATCAAAAAGAAGAGGCCACCTCAGAAAGGGCAAAGTGTGGGCAGTGGGACCCCCTAGTCAATGTGACAGATGATGCAGATCCTTCAAGACCAAGGAAGTGGGTGACAGGTGGCAGCTCGTACAGCAAGTGTGAGTCTTCCATTTACACTTATAGTTGGGGCACTAGATCAGGGGCCAGCATCCCTTCAACTCAAGAAATATTTTGAATAGGCCAGAAAAGGGGATGCTTTATTTTGCAAGAATGCATCTATAGGCCAAGGCACATGGTCTCCTTTGGAGTGATGGTTGCATTCCACATCTTTGGGGAGCCCAATCTACTCGGTAGAGAGTCCCACAAAAGTCATGTAGTGTACTAATACATGAGGTGGATCTCTCACCCATTCAGCTTCTCCTGTCAGTAGCCATCTGGCTCCATTACCTACTCCATTGCCTTTGTCTGGAATGGTGTCGAATCCTTCTCTTTCTAGAAGAGACATATTTTCTCTTCTCAGCCTTGATTTTTAACATCTCAGGATTCTCCTGGTTAGAAGGGGGAAGGAGGCATTTTTGGGTGAGCATGGCAGCATTCCCCCCNTTTTACAGAACAAAATGAAGGAAAGTCCAGTGGATTCTGTGGCACTACTGACCTGAATTTTCATACTCATAATTCTGAGTATGACTCACAACCCATTTTGAAAAAAAAATATAGGCATTACACAAGATTCATTAATAAGACTCAATGACATTTGTCTGATGTGCATGATCCTCTACATGTCAAATCAATGTGAATATTTCAGCATACGCACAATATAAACCCATTTCAGGAGTCTATTCTCTTTAATACACCACTTACATTTTGATTTATTGATTTTTTTTAGCATAGCAGTTTTGGTGGAACTGGTGGTGGTGTGCTTGTGTGTATGCATATACATGTGTACATATGCTATATGTATGTATATAACTATATATGTACAAACAGTGAAATGGAGACCCCTCTCACCTTCTGCATGGGTTATATCAAATATTATGAAGGATCACTTGATTTTCACAACACCAATATGCACTCCCCTTCTATGACATGGAAAAATATCATTTGCACAGTTCTTATTGTGCTGTGAGTCTATGTGCTATCGCTATTTGTGTAATTATATGGCTCCTTCTTCTATACTAAGATAATAAACATACAACTAACATTTACATAATGTATAATTTCTTTAGGATTTTCCATGGTACAATAACTTCCTACAGTAATAATAGGTAATAATATTAATAATAGGTAAGAGAAAGAATTTCAATAAAATTTTGAGAATGCTAATTTAAACAAAATCATTGAGCTTTTAAAAGTTTATATATAACATGCCACTCAAAGTGGAATAGATATAGTTTGATAATAGATACACTATGTTTCTCAAAAAAATATTTGACCAATTATCACTTTTCTTGGAAGTCTTAGCAGGACTAGTATATGATGAAATACATTACATTCATAATAATATTGTGATTTGTATTGCAAAAAATACACACAAAAAATATATTTGATTTTCACAAAATATTCTATGTAGCTACCTACTTACAATAATAGAAAATATCAAGAATTGATATTACCTAGTCATCAGATGACAAAACTTATGTTTAATATGTGACACATAATTTTCATTGCAAATTCAAAATTAAATGGGTTCAACTTCTACTAAATCTTGTGCTGTCATCATTACACTATTAGAAATACAAGCTTATATTTCAATTTTCTTTGTATCTCTTTCTGCACATGGGACAGTAATGTGTGCCTTATAACATACTATAAAAAAAGAGAGTTACAAGGGTTGGGGTTGTGGCTCAGCAGAAGAGTGCTTGCCTAGCATGTGCGAGGCCCTGGGTTTGATCCTCAGCACCACATGAAAATAAATAAATAAAATAAAAGGTATTGTGTCCAACTACAACTAAAAAATAAATATTTTTTAAAATAGTGTTACTTCAAACTTCACCTGATTTAGTAGTAAATCACCATTAAATCAATAAGCTTGTAAGCAAGATGTATAGCTATTTACCTAATATTTTGGGCACACATTGATATAATAAATTAATTTTATTCAATTATTTAAAGATCCTATGGCATTTTCAAAAGCCTGTTAAAACTGAAATTAATTCTGTCTTTTCTATGAAATAAATGAACCTAAAATATAGTGAAAATCAGGTATAATTGATGAACTGGAAAATCTGTTCCGACATCACTCTAAGTATGAAATGGAATGACTAATATAGACCATAACAAATGTAAATGAAGTTTTACTTGTTCTATTAAATCAACCACAGGAATGAGTCAATATCATTTGTCTTGAAGAAAAGTAAAGATTGAGCCAATATACACTAAAAAAGGGCTCTACTAATGCGGACTGGTAATTAACCAGACTCCCACACAATCTGGTCATGAATAACAACAACAACAAATACACATGCACACACACACACACGCACACACACACACATGTTTATTATACATATGCATTTATAATGTATGATACATATAATATATACATATATTATACATGTATAGTATGTACTATTATACATATTTTACTATGTATAATATTTTTAATTATTTTTTAAAATGTGCATATATAAATATACACATATATTATATATACATGCATGTCCACGTAAAGAACTGATTTCAACCCAATTACAAATGTATATTTAATCTCACATCTTTAAACTGCATTACTTTTGAAAGAAATTTTTCCATTTAAGAATCTAAGACAATCATCTCATTGCTTTAATGACTTCATAAAGTTTCTTTCTCTTCCCGTCACTATTAATGTTATTAATTATAAATGTTCTATGTCTACTAACCCATAATTAAATTAAAAATTTCAGCAAAAAATCAAATAAAATATATATTAAATCTAATCATTAAATATAAGCAATATACTAACTTATGTGACGAAAAAGGAAATATTGCAACAGATACTACAGAAATACAGAAGATAATTAGAAATTATTTTGAAAACTTGTACTCCAATAAAAATATCGAAGGCATTGACAAATTTCTAGAGTCATATAATTTGCCCAAATTGAATCAGGATGATATATACAATTTAAACAGATCAATTTCAAGTGACAAAATAGCAGACGCTATCAAAAGTCTACCAACCAGTAAAGCTCAGGACTGGACAGATACACAGCCGAGTTCTACAAGACCATCAAAGAAGAACTAATACCCCAATACTATTTCAGGAAATAGAAAAAGAGGTAGAACTCCCAAACTCATTCTATGAGGCAATATCACTCTGATTCCAAAAAGACACATAAAAAAAAAAAAAACAAACTTCAGACTAATATCTCTAATGAACATAGATGAAAAATTCTCAATAAAATTCTGGAAAGTCAAATACAAAAACGTATCAAAAAGACTGCATACCATAATCAAGTGGGTTTCATCCAGGGATGCAAGGTTGGTTCAACATATGGAAATCAATAAATGTAATTCATCACATCAATAGACTTAAAGATAAGAATCATATGATCATCTTTATAGACACAGAAAAAAACTTTTGAAAAAACACAGCACCCCTTTATGCTCAAAATTCTAGAAAAACTAAGGATAATAGAAACATATCTCAACATCATAAAGGCTACCTATGCTAAGGCCTAGGCCAACATCATTCTAAATGGAGAAAAAATTGAAGCCATTCCCTGTAAAAACTGAAACAAGACAGGGATGCCCTCTTTCACCGCTCTGTATAACATAGTTCTTGAAACACTAGCCAGAGAAATTAGATGAGAGAAATTAAAGGGATACATATAGAAAAAGAAGAACTCAAATTAGCATATTTGCTGATGATATGATTATATACCTGGAAGAACATAAAACTTCCACAAGAAAACTTCTAGAACTCTTAAATGAATTCAGCAAAGTAGCAGTATATAAAATCAACACCCATAAATCAAAGGCATTTATGTATATCAGTGACAAATCCTCAGAAAGGGAAATGAGGAAAACTACCCCATTCTCAATAGCCTCAAAAAATAAAATATTTAACAAAAGTGGTGAAAGATCTATATAATGAACATTACAGAACCCTAAAGAAAGAAATCAAAAAAGACCTTAGAAGATGGAAAGATGTACCTTGTTCTTCAATAGGCAGAATTAATATTATCAAAATAACCATATTTCCAAAAGCACTACACAGATTTAATGCAATTCTGATCAAAATTCCAATGACATTCCTCATATAAATAGAAAAGGCAATCATGAAATTCATTTGGGAAAAATGACCCAGAAAGCTAAAGCAATCCTTAGCAGGAAGAGTGAAGCAGGTAGCATCACTATACCATACCTTAAACTATACTACAGAGCAATAGTTACAAAAACAGCACAGTATTGGCTCCAAAACAGACTGGTAAACGAATGGTATAAAATAGAGGACACAGACACTAACCCAAAAAGCTACAATTATCTTATATTAGACAAAGGTGCCAAGAACATGCATTGGAGAAAAGATGGCCTCTTCAACAAATGGTGCTGGGAAAACTGGAAATCCATATGCAACAAAATGAGATTAAACCCCTATCTCTCATCATGAACAAAACTCAACTCGAAATGGATCAAGGACTTAGGAATACAATCAGAGACCCTGTGTCTAATAGAAGAAAAAGTAGGCCTTAGTCTCCATCATGTGGGATAGGCTCCAACTTCCTTAATAAGACTCCTGTGGTGCAAGAATTCAAATCAAGAATCAATAAATAGGATAGATTCAAACTAAAACCTTTCTTCTCAGCAAAAGAAACAATCTGTGAGGTGAATACGGATCCTGCATGTTGGGAGCAAATCTTTACCCTTCACACATAAGATAGAGCACTAAACACTAGGGTACATAAAGAACTTAAAACCTAGACACCAACAAATCAAATAACCCAATCAATAAATGGGCCAAGGACCTTGAGAGACACTTCTTAGAAGATGATGTACAATCAACAAACACATGAAAAAATGTTCATCATCACTAGCAATTAGAGAAATGCAAATCAAAAGCACTCTAAGTTTCACTACATTCTCACTACAGTCAGAATGGCAGATATTATGAAGACAAACAACAATAAGTGTTGGCAAGAATGTGGGGGAAAATGTACATTCATACACTGCTATTGGGACTGCAAATTGGTGCAGCCAATATGGAAAGCAGTATAGAGATTTCTTAGAAAATTGGGAATGGAACCATCATTTGACCCAGCTGTCCCTCTCCTTGGTCTATACCCAAAGGACTTAAAAATAGCATACTACGGGGACACAGCCACATCAATGTTTATAGCAGCACAATTCACAATAGCTAAATTGTGGAACTAAACTAGATGCCCTTCAATAGATGAATGAATAAAAAAAATGTGGCATATATACAAAATGGAATATTATTCAGCAATAAAAGAGAATAAAATCATGGCATTTGCAGGTAAATAGATAGCATTGGAGAAGATAATGCTAAGTAAAGTTAGCCAATCCCCCAAAAAACAAATGCCAAATGTTTTCTTTGATATAAGGAGACTGATTCATAGTGGAATAGGAAGAGGGAGCATCAGAGGAATAGACAAACTCTACATAGGGGAGAGGGGTGGGAGGGGAAGGGAGAGGGCATGGGGTAATTAATGATGGTTGAATGTGATGATCATTTTTATCCCAAGTACATGTATGATGACACAAATTGGTGTAAATATACTATGTATACATCAGAGATATGAAAAAAAGGTGTTCTATACATGTAATAAGAATTGTAATGCATTCCACTATTATATATAAATAAAAAATAGAACATCATATAATTTATAGGAAAATGAATGAAATTAGAGAGCATAGTGTTAAACAAAGTGAACTAGACCATAAAAGATTGCATGCATATACTGTATGTTTTCTTTAATATGTGGAAGCTAGTAAAAAAGAGATATAAAATAAAAGGACCTCATGAAAGCCAAAGGGAGACTAGTAAGGTAGAAGAAAGGGATCAGAGGAGGGAGCAGGAAAGGGTAAGAGGTAGTATTGGGGAATGAATCTTATCAAATTATGTTATGTATGTGCACACACCAATATGCAACAATGAAAGTCACTATTAGGTATAGCTAATATGGACCAATAAATAATAAGAAAGTTGAAAAGATTAAAAAAATAAAAACAAACAACAAAACAATAACAACAAAAACAAACCACAAGTATTCCCCTATACTTCCCTCTGTTCCCCTATGCTGATGTTCAAATGATGGCAACAACTGTCAGAAACATACCGGAGCTGTAATAGTTCCAATTCAGTCTTATTTGTTTAAATCTTTTTAAAAAGTTTCACCTTACACTTTGTTTTATTTCATTCCCAGGAAGATCTAGAGTAGTACATAAAAATAAATTGGATTAAAAAAAGAGAGAAGTCTGCTTTGTAAAAGGCTAGTTTCTAAGTGCTTATGCTACTGTGAAGAGGCCTAATCTCAGGGGTATTAGTACATCAGTTCATCTCACATTTCTTTTATTAAATATGTATTGATTTTTGTCTCTTCTAATCACTACTTCTGCACTAATAGTTACTGTACAGGAGGTCACTGTTTATTTAGGGAGTTCCAATATGAACCCATGTAATGAAAACAAGGTATTAAATGATTGAAGAATGGTAAGGATAAATTGTATCTGTTTAGAATGCTTAGATAAGGTAGGATAAAGTGACTGGTACACTGGGATGGCAGTTAAAAAACATAAAGGGTATGAAGTAAAGGCAACAAATTTAGGCAAAAGTGTATACTTGGCGTTGTGGTCTATATTTTATGTTAAACTGAACTATTGCTGAAACCACTACTACTTTCTAACAGAAACCAACTATTACCGTTTTGTGCTCAATTCTACTAGCTGGCTCTTAAATTTTCTTATTCCTTAAGTAAGGTTTAAAAAGAATTGTCAGAGGCAGAAAATTCGAAAAGATACTAGCTTACAATGCTTCAGAATGTTACATATATGACTTTCAATGATATCAAAGTGCTAAGGATGAAAAAATAAGATGGAAAAGCATTACATCCAAAACTGCACCATGGTTCAACTCCAAGTTCATTTCCTTTGAACCTCATATCCTCTGAACTTCTCAAATGTAAGGTGAATTTCATATGACATTGTAGTATTTGAGTAATCATCTTCCTGGTTTTTCCTTTATCTTAGCCCAGGACTTATAATATTAAACAGCACTCTAATCACAGAATGCTGTGATCAAACTTTCCTGGGATATCAATGCATATCATAGGTTGCTTATTTTACCTTGAAAATATATCTGGGTGAAGAAAAAAGGGAAAGATACAAGGTGAAGGGAACTTGCAGACACGAGGGCATTATTGTGCAAATGTATTAAGACTGCAATCCAAACACAGGACAGGATTTTGAGGCTGGACACTATTTAAGATGATCTATACCTTTGTCCTCCCCATCATTAGCATAGATAAGAGACTGTCTTGGGTCATTTTCCTAGGGAATCCTTCCTGATCTCTTAGAACCCCCTCAACATACCCTATATATATTTCCTTTACAGCATTTATCAGATTTGTGATTAGTTATCTGTGCACATCTATGTGAAAGATTTTTTGAATGATGGACTTTGAGCTTCACTAGAATAAGGGTCCCAAGTCTATCCTGCTCATTGTGGCCCTCCCTGCTTGACACAAGGTATGTACCTGATACAATATTCATTTATTCACTGATTTCCTGATTGCTTGTCTTAAACCTTTAGCATGTGAGACCAAAGAGCTTCTTTTGAGGAGAAAGTAGCATGTCACAAGCAGAGAGATGCTTATACATTCATTTTTACTTCACAGTACACCTCCTATTATTTGCCTTTATGTTTTGGGTTTTAATGGTGCCTGTTCTATTGGCCACTTGATCCAAAGAGTCTCTACAGAATGGCAGCTCTATCACTCATCTTAGAGGGCAAAAAGAAAAAGAAGAAAAGATAAAAGATAAATAAACTTAAAACTTGAATCATATCAAGTGCTTTTAAAAAAATGGTCAAACTCATTTATAGGGAATCAGAATACTTTCAAGAGAAATAATGGAGGAGTAGAAAAATAGGAAGACTGAGGGAGGAAGTTTACAGAAAGACCAAGTGGATACTGGTGCTTCTACTTGTTTCAGTTACATGGGAATATTAGATGAACTCTAGATAGAGCAAAGGGGAGAGGGGATGGGAGGGGGCATGGGGGTAGGAAAGATGGTGGAATGAGATGGACATCATTACCCTAAGTATATGTATGAAGACATAAATTGAGTAATCATCTTCCTGGTTTTTCCTTTATCATTTTTCCTTTATCATTACCAATTATCAATTTGTGTACAACCAGAGATATGATAAATTGTGCTATATACGTATAATATGAATTATAATGCATTCTGCTGTCATATACAACAAATGAGAATAAAAACAATTTTTAAAAATAGGGCTGAATTACGGCTTCTTTAAGGGCCTATCAATTTCTGAATTCCCACTTTCTTTAGCTTATGGCTACTTGGGTCTCAACTTAGTTTTTTTTTAAATCTTAGCTGTCAAAAGTAAAGCAGATCCTGTTTTTAAGAAACTCTCTCTCTAGAGTCAACATATGTCCCTAAGTGAAAAGCGAATCCATAGAAGACTCACCGCTCCAAACCTCCCTTCGGCGCTGGTATTTTATTTTCTTAAAGAGATTTTGCTAGTTTTCTAATTCAAAAATAAAGTTTCCACATTTTACTGCTTTTAAAGTTTCTTTTTTCCTCAGTTGAAACTTTTCTCTGGATTGTCCATAAAGTATGTTCTAGAACCCTTTCTCTTGAAAGAATATATGTGTACATTTATGTGTCTGTTTACACACACACAGAGAGAGAGAGAGAGAGAGACTGACTTTTAGGGTAAATCTCTAAAGATTTGGAGAAAAATTGAAAAGACAGACAAAATTCCACTCCACTGGTGAGATACTTCACTTTTACCTTTTGTCTTTCATTTATTTTATGTTCCTATTCCAATATCCTGCATAATCTTAGATTTTTTAAAAAACTGTGTTAGCTTAGCAATATAGTATTATCCTTTTTACTACTGTTTTCAACTTAAATAGCAGAATGTTAGCTTCAACAGACAAGAGTAAAAATCAAATTTTTATTTGATTTAAATTTAAAAACATTCTTCATTCTGGACACATTTGCTTCAGTTTATGTCAAACATTTACAAAATATAGAAAGGCAAATTTAGTGTCAATATGACTGGTCATCATCAGTGCAAATTTTACTACCATAAAATTTGAATTGTTTTAATAGTACAGACAATTCACACTATTAATAAGCATGGTCAGAAAGTAATATTAATACTTTATTTACAGAATTCAAAATTAAAAAGCTATAAAATGTTTTCCATGATACTGTACGATAAAATAAAAACTTACTACAATAAGGATATTTCTATATTGGTAGGCATTTAGTTAAAATCATTTATTATCTTTAGAGCAATGGGAAGAAAATCTGTATTATGAAATCACTAACCAAAAGAAGGCTAAAATATGTCTGGTAATGTGAAATAAGCCTCAGGAAAAAAACTACTATGTGAGATAGAAGGCATGTTACCTGATGAACAGAATGATTCCATAAGTCTTAACAATCCTAAATTTGCATGTTCTCCCCAAAAGTTTTAAATATTTAAGCATAATTGATAGACCTATAAGCAAACTATTTAAATTCAATGACAAAGATGAAGATTTCAACAGCACTTGTTCAACAACCCATAGAAAAATTACACAGAAATTCAGCAAATTCATAGAAGAAAATGACCTTTACAAAACCATCAGCTATTTACAGAAAAAAAATCCCACCAACAGAAGAAAGGGCACTTCTCAAATGCACACAGAATATTCAAAAATCTAGACCACAGGTAAAACAACCTCAAAATGTGTCATTCTGGATATCAATACAAAGTATTGTTCAATAATAAGGGAGCTGGGGTAATAGGTCAGTGGTACAGCACTCACATTGCCTACTTGAGGCACTGGGTCTATTTGTGGGCAACACACATGTACACACAGGAGAAAGAGAGACAGTTAATGCATAAAATCTCTACAATTTGGCAATAAAAGAGCATAACTATAAATAATCCATGAATCCAAGGTACAAATAGAATTTTTAAAAATTTATACTACGTTGAAGGTATAGGTAAAATCTATGGAGTGCTTTTATATAGTGTTGAGAGAAATACGTGTAGCACTAATGTTTCTATTAGAATGAAAATAGTTTTAAAATAATTAACCTGAGCATTCACATTGAAAAAAATCTGTGGCAAAATATTACAAATATGAAGCTCAAATCAGTAAAACAAACAAAAGAAGATGAATAAAGAAAATTCAATGTAAATCTGGATATTAAAACAACCCTCATAATTGATAAATTTTTAACTATACTGATTGAAAGGTAGGGGACAATATTTGTCAATATCCGGAATAAAAGAAGAGGCACCTTAAATAACCCCACAGATATTAATATGAAAATGATATAATACTAGATAACTCTTGATCCCCAAATTTGATAATTTATGTAAAACAGATAAATTCCTGGAAGTAGGAATTTATCTATTAGTCATTTAAAATGACAAGGTAACTTTGAACTGGCAATCCTCCTTGCTCAGCCTCCCAATATCTGGGATTACAGGTATTTGCCACCACGTATTGCTTGTGTCTAATTTTTAAATTATTTTCTTATAAATAATGTGTGAAATTATATGAAAAAATAAAATCCCATTTGTATTGATATATATGAATAAGTACACCTTGCTAAAAGGTCCCTGTAGTATAAACAGTTTCCTGCTTGTACTAGTGGGTGAGTTCCTAGTGACAGGCCTGTGCAGCCAAGGGTGCAGGTGCCTTGGGTATAGCAGGCTCTACTCACAGGTATTTAAGCAGACCACAGAAGCTCACCACCAATTTTGTTTTGCAGGGTTCAGGGGTGCTGAGTATGCTAAATCCAAACGCCAAAATCTATCTCCGAACACTGCACAGAGGCTTGGTGCTTGAGTGTGCGCAGCTAGCGTGTACATATCTCTTGTGTCAGTGCTATCGGTTCTCCTTTATGCTAATAAGGGTTTGCAAATAGTAGCAACATTATTGGTCCAAATTTATGTACTGTCTCTGCAGCCACGCCCCCAGAGGGCAAACCGAACTTCAGGGCGGGGCACTTGAGCTAACCAACAGCAAGTGTCCATTTCCCTGCCACCTTTAGCACAGTTGCTGTTGTAGCTGTGTCTTGATCACAGTAGTAGTTGTGGTAGCTGCTGCCAAGGTTGCCTCCACCGCGGCCACAGCAGGGAATCCTGTCGCCTTGTGGAGTCCCACTGCCAGCTCTGCCACACAGGGAGCCCCCGCCACCAAGCCGCCACAGCAGGGAGCAAATGCCACCAGGGCAGGCAGGAAGCCACAATCGCTGCCTGCAGAGCACAGGAACATTGGAGCTAAGGCCCTTATGGTTGCCGCCATAGCTGCCACCAGAGCACAGAGCCAACGGCACTTCTGCAGCTGCTGCTAGAGCAAAGGAACGTTGGGGCTAAGGCCGCCGTCGCCGCCCCAGCCGCCGCTGCAGCA
>NW_025999898.1:356715-361348 GCF_001458135.2 Marmota marmota marmota
ACCAGAGCACAAAGTCGCGGCTGCTGACAGAGCACACGAAACGCTGGAGCCAATGTCGCTGCTGCTACTAGAGCAAGAAGCCAATGACACCGCCATCGCTTCTGCCAGAGCACCGGAATTACTGGAGCAAACACCTTGTCAAGCCACCACGCTGCAACCCACGATGCTGCTGCTGCTGCTGCTGCCGCTGCCGCCGCCGCCAAGCCAGGAGCCAGTGCCGGCGCTGTTGCCGCCACCATAGCAAAGGTCCACTGGAGCCAAAGCCGCCTCCAGGACGAAGGACTCGCCACTGTTACCGCAGGCGCCTTTAGAGCACAGGAACCAAAGCTACCTGCTGCGTCCTGAGCCTCCGCCGCTCCCACCACGTTATCGCACGTTCATTCTTGCTTTGTCTCTCAGGGGTGAAGACCCAGCAGAAATTGGAGAACATCTTGAAGAAGGTGGTAGGTGCTGGGACCTACTCGGAAAGTGTGCAGGTGCCTTGAGTGGGAGACTGAAGTTTCTCTAGAGATGCCACTTGGTGACAGAGCTGCCTCTTAGAAGCAGGATCACCCTTTGTGGGTGTCTACCCCAGCAGGGCTGGAGGTGTGGCCTGTGAGTTTGGGGTTGGTGGGGCTAGAAGCAAGGTATACCTCTGGCATCTTTAAGATCTGTGCAGGGGGCTGGGGTTGTGTCTCAGTGCTGATTTCCATCCTCAGTACCACATAAAAATTAAATAAAGGAATTGTGTCTACCACCTACAGATATATATGATCTATGTAGGGTCAGATGCAGCCAGAGGATCATTCAGGTGGGAGGCGTGCCTTGAGGTGTCTGGGTGGGACCCCGTTTTGTGATGGAACAGGTGTGTGGGTCTCAGTGAGGGAATCTTAAAGGAGAGACAAGCTCCTGGGGACAAGCAGGCCTGTTGGGGGAGGATGTTTAAAGGATTTGCCAAAATTGCCCCAGCCTTCAGCAAAGGAGAGAGTTTCAGTTTGGGAATATAAAAGACTGCGTCCCGCACCTCCACATTCTCAGTCCTTAGAGCCATCTCCAGGAGGCCCCTACACTGAGGATCCAGGGTCAGAGTCTGTGGACTGCTCTTTTTGCAGGGAGGGGCTCCTCATCTGTGCTTCCCCACACAGGAGGATGACAGGCTTCTGCTGCTCCTGTTTTTTCACTCTCCCTTAGGCCAGACCAGAGCTTAGTCTGGCCTCTGGAATCATAACCAACTACCACACAGGAACCTGTAGATGTAGGAGGTGTTTATAGTTGTAGGAGCTAAGGAAAACATTTTCATGTCTGGATTTTGAGTATGTGAGTGCACACACATGGCTGTGTGTGTGAGGACATGTGGGTGGAGTGAGAATATATATGCATTTGTCTGGCGTTGTCTAGTGTATATCTAGGTATTGTGTGTATGTGTATCTGTTTGTGTAAACTGTTTTTTGAGTCAGTATTTGTATGAAGCATGACTATGTGTGAATTGATAAGGTATAAGTGTGTGTGTATTTGTGTGGTGAGTGTGTGTAACCCTTCCCTTGTCAGCTCCCCATCACTCAGCCTGGCCCACACTGTCATGTTTGCATCTTATGAATTATCAGCCCAAGATGGCTGTAGACCTTGTGGGCCAGCCTGCTCCTTGTGTGTGCATGGGTGTGTTTGTGTGTGTGCATGTGTGCATTAGGTGTTGAAGCATGTAGTGGGAGCACTGAGCACAACTAGGGAGCCAACTTCTGTGTGGGGGCTGACTGCCCCCTAGGGCAGCCTGGATACTAGGATCTGTTGCTGCCCTCTGTGCAGAGAACATGGTTGTGTATGTGTCTCTATGTGTGGATTTTCCCTTTTTTGTTATGAATCAGATCCAGGACTGTTTGTACATCCTAGTGTTTTCCAATAAGGAAATGTGCAAGATATCTGGGATCCCTCAGAATGGCCCAGATTTTTTCTGATTAGCCCTGTGTTTGTAAGGAAATTGCAGGTTAGTCCAAATGAGAAAGGCAGAGAATGGCAGAGAAATGGCACATGGGAGAGTGTCAACAAAGCTTCTGGGAGGGCTCTGGTTCAGGTTCTCTTCCAGCTTTTCTGCCAGCTTCCTCAGAACTGTACCCTAATTTCTTCCCTTCTCTAGGACTCAGTTTCTTATATGCAGGATGAGTTTGTCCTGTTGTCTCAGTAGGGTCCTTGCCAGTGCAGCTTGGTTTAGAGGACAGGCTGTGGGTTGTGCATTGCCCCCATTGGCCAGAGTTCTTGGCCTCTGTCATGGGATGCGAAAGGTTTAGGATTCGAATGAGCCTTCTGTGTGGCTATAGGCTGAGAGCTACTCATGGTCAGAGAGACCTCTTGTCACTCTGCTTGGTGTCTGGGAGGGGCAAGGGCCTAACCTTGCTACTTTGGTCAGATCTGTTGAACTCCAGATCTGGAATCACAGTTGCAAATTTGTAGTGCTTTCTATATGCTGAATTGGTGGGGGCCCTCATTTTAGGAATAAGAGTTTCCATTTATCAGTGAATAGTATGCACCATACCCTTGAGTATACAATAGGCTTATGAGTTGGGTAGTTTGTCCCCATTTCACAGAGAGATCAACTGAGTCTCACAGGGGGCAATGACTTGCCCAAGAGCATCTAGCCAAAAAGAGGCAGATTTAGGACTTACTTCCCAGGTTTGTCTAACATCAGAGCCAAGCTCTTACCCACTGCCTGGATACCACAAATGTTTCCATCCAAACTCACACATCACCACAACCTTGGAATGTGAGGTGGGCATAATTTGTAATGTATACATTGGAATCCTGTGGCCCTGAGAGAGTAAGCAATGATCCACGGACACAAACTCAGTGGAGGGGAACTGGTTCAAAATTGCAATCTTTGAGCTTTCTTTTGAACATGGGTTCCCTAAGGGCTTGGTTAAAAAACATCTATGTCCCTCAAAGCAGACCTCCTCCATTCTTTTATTCTTTTACTCACCTCCTTGGCAAGAGACATCTAAACCAATGTCAGAGGGCCAGTTTTCAGTGGGATAGAATTGAAAGCTCTTGTTCAGAAATCTGAGCACCAAATCAAGTCTCTTTCCTCCCTCTAGGTTTAGAGGAGCTGTTTCCCTGACTGTCAATGTCTCACCCTTTTTTTTCTGGAAGGTGTGTCTTAATCAGTTTCCCTAGATAAGCCGGGCAAGTTCCAAGGTTGGCCTGAGCCTCTGCAGCCACTAAGGGATTGGCATAGGGTATGAGGCTGGAAAATATGTCTAGTGCTGACCTGGAAATCCATCAGGACCAGGACCAGTGAAGCAAGTTAAGAAGGTACTTCAGGCTCAGCCAGAGCTGTATTAAAATTCTGGAGGCTTTTTAAAATTTTTAATTTGTTCTACTTAGTTGTACAAGTAGACAGTAGAATACATTTAGATAGCAGGATGCATTTTAATTTACTGTACAAAAATGGAGTGCAACATTTCAATTCTCTGGTTGTACATGGTGTAGTGGGGTAATGATGTCCCATTTCATTCCACCATCTTTCCTATCCTCATAATCCCTTCCCATTTCTCCTTTGCCGAATTTAAAGTTCTCTCATTCTTTCTATGGCCCCTCCTCTATCATAGATCAGCAACCATTATTCAGAGAAAACACTTGGCTTTTAGTTTTTTTGGATTGGCTTACTTCGCTTAGCATAATATTCTCCAGCTTCATCCATTTAACTGCAAATGCCATAATTGTATTCTCTTTTAATGCTGTGTAATATTCCTTTGTGTATATATATATACCATAGTTTCTATATCCATTCATTTATTGATGGGCATCTAGGTTGGTTCCACAGTTTAACTATTGTGAATTCAGCTGCTAAAAACATTGGTGTGGCTATGTCACTATAGTATGCTGATTTTAAGTCCTTTGGGTATAGACTGAAGAGTGGGATAGCTGGGTCAAATGGTGGCTTCATTCTATGTTTTCTGAGTAATCTCCATACTGCTTTACAAAGCGGTTATACCTATTTTCAGTCCCACCAGCTATGTATGAGTGAACCTTTTTGCCCACATCCTATCTAACACTTATTATTGCTTCTATTCTTGATAACTTCCATTCTGACTGGGTGAGATGAAATTTTAGAGTAGTTTTGATTTAAATTTCTCTAACTACTAAAGATGTTGAACACGTTTTCATATATTTATTGATTGCATGTATATCTTTTGAGAAGTGTCTGTTCAGTTTCTTAGCCCATTTATTGTTTGTTTTTTTATTTTAATTTTTTTTTTGAGTTCTTTAAATATACTGGAGAGTAGTACTCTATTTGATATATGTGTGGTAAAACTATGCTCCCAAACTATTGCATGTATATCTTTTGAGAAGTGTCTGTTCAGTTTCTTAGCCTGTTGCGCCCCCTTGCCCGCAAGGAAGACACAACACTCAGGAATCTTCTTTCAGTAGTTTATTTCAGGCCCTTGATAGTTCTTCATCTCTCTCTCGGATGCCCCTCCCAGCCTTAATAAAGCATCTCAAGCCCCAATGCAAAGCAGCCACGTGGAGCTTTCTCATAGGGTGATGAAAAGTCATGCGCCAACTCTCCCAAATAAGGAGTTGTTTGTCACAGACCACAGCGGAGCCAGCGCCATCTTGTAATGGCGACCATAATTTGCATAAACGGCAGAAGCGGCTCACCACA
>NW_025999898.1:365475-400646 GCF_001458135.2 Marmota marmota marmota
TGGTCTGAAAGGGCAGGGAAACAGCCCAATGAGCATCACCGCAGAGGAGCCAATCAGTTGGCAGCTAGAAGTTGCTGGGGCTGCTGTGAGCCAATCGTCAGCTGGAAGCTGGAAGTTTGCTGGCAGCTGGAAGTTTGCTGGGGCCCCTTCGGCTGTGGCTCTCAACATTATTATGTTGTGATCTACTTGCTTCTTAAATTGAGAAGGGTTTGTTCAATATGTGTGTGTGTGTGTGTGTGTATTCTCTCTCTCTCTCTCTCTCTCTCTCTCTCTCTCTCTCTCTCTCTCTCTCTCCATTGTTTGGGGCATAGATATTTATGATTGTTATGTCTATTGATGTATGGTCCCTTAAGCAGGATGCAATGTCTTCTTTGTCTCTTCTGACTAACTTTGGTTTGAAGTCTACTTTATCTAATACTAGGATGGAAACCTCTGCTTGTTTACTTGGCCCATGTGAGTGATATATTTTTTCCTACCCTTTCACCTTCAGTCTGTGGATATCTTTTCCTATGAGATGAATATCTTGAAGGCAGCATACTGTTGGATCTTTTTGTTTTGGATCCAATCTGCCAGTCTATCTTTTAATTAATGAGTTTAGGTCATTAATATTCAGGGTTATTATTGAGTCATGGTTTGTATTCCCAATCATTTTGGTTTTTAACTTAGGTTGATTTCTCCTTTGATTGGATTTTTTAGTGTTGTTCTTTCCTTCGCTGATTTACATTGTTGTTTTTTCATTTCCTCATCATGGAATATTTTGCCAAGAATATTCTGTAGTGCAGTCCTTTGTGTTGTAAATTGTTTTAATTTTGGTTTATCATGGAAAGTTTTTATTTCATCATCAAATCTGAAGCTTACTTTTCCTGGGTATATGATTCTTAGTTGGCATACATTTTTTTTTCAGATCTTGGTACATGTTGTTCCAGGATATCTTAGCTTTGATGGTCTGGATTGAGAAAATCTACTGAGATCTGAATTGGTTTTCCCTTATATGTAATCTGAAACTTTTCTTATGGCTTTAAAAATTCAAACCTTATTTTGTATGTATGGTGTTTTCATTTTAATATGCTTGGTATAGATCTGTTATAATTTTGTCCATTTGGTGTCCTGTTAGCCTTTTGATTTTCCAATTCATTCTTTATGTTTGAGAAATTTTCTGATATTATGACATTGTGTATTCCTTTGGTGTGTATCTCTGTACCTTTCTCTATCTTGATAATTCTTAGATTTTGTCTTTTCACATTGTCCCATAATTCTTGGAGGTTCTGCTCATGGTTCTCACCATCTTCACTGTGTTGATCAACTTTATTTTCAAGATTATATATTTTGTTTCATTGCCTGAGTTTCTGTCTTCCAAGTGATCTATTCTGTTTGGGGGGCTTTCTATGGATCTTTTTATTTAGTTTATTATTTCCTTCATTTTAAGGATTTCATTTTCTTTTTTTTCAGAGTCTCCTTTTCTTGAAGTAATCTTTTACTACCTATATTTCTTCTTTTATCTCTTTGTTGGAGTGGTCAATTGTTGCCTGTACTTGCTCTCTTAATTCATTCTTTGCTTCACAGATTCATTTTAATTATCTACACTCTGAACTTCTTCTCTGACATTCCATGTACTGTGAAATCAATGGAATCTCTTATTGTATCAGCTTGGCTTGCAAACTTTCTTCCCTTGATTCTTCATATTGTCTGTATATCTTTCTCTCCAGCAGTGTGGATTTGAGGGTTGCTCTGCTTCTACTGCATGGTAGGTTGGGGTTGCTGTTGTCTGCTGCTCCTCTCTCCAGGTGGTGGGCAGGCTGGGGTCACTGTCATCTGATGCTTCTCCTGGAAGCTTTTTGAATGTGTGTTTCTTTTTTTTACTGAGGGTCTTGTGTCCAAAATGAATTTTGTTCTATAGGTACAGCAGTGAACCAGACAGGCTCAGTGAACCAGAACTTGCCCTCCTGGTTCTGACATTCTTCTGGAAGTTATAGACCCTGGCAGATACTCAAGAATATTTATGACAATAATGACAGGAGACATCCTAAGAGCACCAAATGGGTATAGCTGTGTAGCTAGTTAGTGGTAGAGCATTTCCCTAGCATGCAGGAGGCCCTGGATACTATCATCAGCACAAGAAAAGAAAGAAAGGAAGGAAGGAAGGAAGGAAGGAAGGAAGGAAGGAAGGAAGGAAGGAAGAAAGAAAGAAAAGAAGACACAAAGAGGAACACAAGAACTTCACATGTACTAGGGATCAGGGAAGGCTTCGCTGAGGGTGTGATGTTGAAGAAGATACATGAATGATAAGTAGGCCTTTTAGGTGGAGGTGTGAAGTAGCTGGAGAAGAGGGAATTCCATCCCAGACAGGGAACTGTATGTGCCAGAAGTTTTATTGCTTTGTGGAGTGTGGTGAATTTACAGAACTGAAGATGCTAGAGCAGAGAGGAAAGGAGAACTGCCACAGGCTGTAGAAGAAGTGGGGTATGTACTCTTACCCTAAAAGCAAAGGGGACAGAATGGGTAAGACCTTGGGAATATGGAAGGAAGAGAGCAGAACTGAGATTGATGGATCCCTAGTTGTACCATCTTGAATAAGTACCTGTCTTTACCTTTACAAGTGTCAGAGTTTGGGTTTATTTGTAATGGGAGTGAAAATTACTCCTGTAGCAGGGTCAGCCATGTGAAAACACCAACCATGTTCCCCTGAGCTATTCCAGGGCAGGGTTATGGCTTTTCTCTCTTCTCATTGTGCCATCAAGGTAATGTTGGAGATAGGGTGACCTCAGCCTGATTTCCTCTGGCTAGTCCAACCAGTTCTACCTTGGTTGCTTCCTTGCCAGATCATCTCCCTGACACCATTAATTTTGTTTTGTTTCCCAGAGTGAGCAGGAACTGGCTTCCCATTGCCACAATGACTGCCATTAAAGAAAGCAGCCAATTGATGCCAGTTGATAATGGAAACAAAGTAAGTAACTACTTTGTTTTCCTGCCTCTGGCTGGGCCTGGGAGACCTCTTAATTAGAAAGGAGAAGGAAGGGAGTTATGGGTGGTAGATGAGACCCAGGGAGGAGGCAGGAAGATGAAACAGGTCCCACAAGGGAAATTGATTTTAATTCTGTGGACAGCGGCTATTGGGAGGCTGCAGAGCCATCTGCACAGCCGCTCAGTGAAGTGTGTTTGGGGAAATGAACCCCCAGCCCAGAATGGGAGAGGTACGGCAGTCCAAAAAAGCTGGAGGTATATGCTCTTTCCATGGGAACTCCATAGTTTGACTCTTAACACAATCTTTCTTCATGAATCAGGGTTGTATTGTCACATAATATACAGGTCACCAATTAAATTTGAATTTCAGCCAAATAGTGAAATATATATTTTAGTGTGTGTTGAAAAATATGATAACCCTACTCCAGAGCAAATTTGGCAATGTCTGGAACATTTTGGTTTTCACAGCTGGTAATGCCCCTGGCATCCTGCAAAAAGAGATCAGTCACGAGGCTTAAAACATCCTGCACTGCCCAGGACTCTTCCCACCCCAACCACATTATCAACAGGGCTATCCAGCCCAGAATGACAATACTGTCCCTTTTCTAAAATGCTGGGGATCAGAAGTATTTGGATTTTCTTTTTTAGATTTTGGAATATTTGCATACACAAAATGAGATATCTTAGGAATAAGGCCCAGATCTCCACATGAAATTCATTTGTGCTTCATTTGCACCTTATTTCTATAGCTTGAAGGTAACTTTATGCAGTATTCTTAGTGAACATGCATTTTGAAGTGAACTGTCACATGAGGTCAGGTGTTGAATTTTCCACCTGTGGCATTAAGTTGACATCAAAAGGTTTTAGATTTTGGATTTGTGGATTAGGGATGCTTAACCTGCAATGGTAAAATTGGAAAGTCTGCTGTCATCTGATGCTAATGTACCCCATGCCCACTATGCCTCTTCTAGATAGTCTTGTGTGCACATCCTCTTCTTAAGTAACTGATTGTCACTTCTTTTAAATTTTTTAATATGCATGTTTAGGGTTCAGCGGAAATGTGGGGGCTGTATTTGCTTTGCTGTGTTGTCTGGAACAAATTTCCTGAGCTGTCTCAGCATCTCACCTGTAAAGTGGCTTGGGCGATTGGTGAGGATGAACTCTGTGTTAACGTTCGCAGTGTCTAATTCCTTCCTTCTCATGGAAGCATTACATGGTGCTTGGCACCATTCCAAGAAGACCCCAAGCCAGGTTTCTTTAACTCCCCACCACAGCCCAATGAGGAGAACGATCATCTTGTATACTTGATATGTGAGGACCCAAAGGCACAGAGATATTAATCATCCTGATTTGAGGTCACCCAGCTAGTTCATGGAGCAGTTAAAATTGAAGCACTACTTTTACAGGCTCTTGTGGTCCTGGCACATAGTGGACAGCAGGAGAGAGCTTTGGACTTTGTGTTGGTCACTGGGAACATGCCTTGGGGTCAGGTACATTCAGAGAAACAAATGAGGCAGAAAGATACATTTATCCCAGTCTGTGTAGGACTGAAACCTGCCCACATCATGTAACTTACCTGAACAATTAGCAGGGAGCTATAGAGATTGTATGGGCATGGTAGGGTTTACTTAAAGCTATCGTTCACAATGTTTCAGCTGATATCAAGAACAAGGGTGGATATTGTCTGATGGATGTCTGAAGGAATGATATTTAAGCAGAGATCTGAAGGAAGAGAGGATATAGACATCTGCAGATAGGGTGTTCCTGGCAGAAGGATAAGCCATATGCAAAGACTTTGAATTGGGAATGGAGAAAAGTACAGAGCCCCACGAAATCAGAGCAGAGTGAAGGAGAGTAAAGATGTCAAAGAAAGAACAGGGTCCATCATGCAGTGCTTGTGGCTGCTGAAGTCTTTGGATCTGGGGGAGTATTGGGCAGGAGATAAAGTGCAAGTATTAGGGATGAATAGGAGTAATAAAAGAGTTAGATTCACCCCCCAAGAGATTAGTATTATTGGTATTTCCTTTTCCCCAAGCAGTAAGTTGAAATAAATGTGGATCATGATAATATGCCCAATAATATTCAGAAGACACATTGGTTACCTGCAGGCAAGAATAGCTAATATGGCAACAAACATATTCTCAGTAGTGCAGGGGTTTTGACTGAGCAGAAAAAAGTTCTCGAACTTTATGAGTCATTTGTTTTAATTGTCCCAAAGTTGATAGTTCTGCAGATTTTGTACAAGATGCTCATCTGAGTAAGGATCGAGGACTGCCAAAGTTTATTCGAGAGAGAGATGGAATCAAGGTAGTCATCAAATCTTCCTCAGGCACCATGGTCAATGATGAGGAGTACCAGAGACTCGGAGGGCATGATCTGTTCTGCTTTCTGGTCCAGAAGCTGGATATGAGGTAGAATCCAACTTTACCCCCATAGGTAAAGTTGGCAATAACGATGAACAGGTTTGACAATTTCTAACAATAGTTCTAGCTAATTCCCTAGGGATATGAAATTGTTGTCGAAGGGCAGAAGCATTTTGATGATGTAAAGCATGACTAGCTGTAACTTCCTGAACAGTAAGAATTTGGGGTCTGATTAATAAATCTGCCAAGGCATTGCCAGCACTTATCTTCACTGTGACCTTGTCAAGACAATGAGAGGGAAATGGACTTCACCAATTCCCCCTTTTTTTATTCCATAACCATTAAGTGAAAGGAACTTGTCTAAACTCAGTCTCCAACTCCCATGGGACCCTGATTCAAAACCTGACTATGACAGAGCCACAACAACTAGGAGCAAAACAATGTGAGGTGGATGTCCCTGCCCAGGAGTGGAACCAGGCATTGTGGTGGAAGGAGACAGTGGTGAGTGAAGTGCAGGTCTCCTAAGTGGCATTCAGGGGCTGCAGGAGAGCCTGCTCCTGGGGCTTTTCCACTTCTCCTGTAACGGGCACAGTCTGCTTAAACTTATGTCTTAATGGAATCTCCAGCTGGAATGGAGAGTGTTTGGGCTGTCAGCCTGGTGAAGGATGAGATTCTCCATTGGGCTTATTAAAGAGATGATCCTGGTCAGAAGATTGTGAGATATAAGTGCGAGAGCAGGAGGCAAATATGCTTCAAAAGGGTTCCATCATTTCTCAGGGTCACCATGATTAAAAAAGTTGATTCTTTATGTTTTAGCAGACCAGAAGAAAGAGGTTATAGGTTGAGAAAAAGCAAGTGGCTGACTTTGAAATTGTTCCCATGGGGTTTTGTCTTAGGGATGTAGACAATACATCCCTAAGGGATACATCCCTGGTAGGGATGGCCCTGCCCCCATGGAGGTGGGTGGCATGGCCAAACTGAGTGCCTTGACAAGTCTTCAAAGGGCAGAGCATTCCAGATTCCATCCTGTGTGGGAAGCAATAGGATGCCCAGTGGCTCCATCGAGTGGAGGAAGGGCTGACTGAGGCCCAACAGAGAGGAGTGGAGGATGATTGGGACCTGGGGAGCATGAGCGTTTAAAACAATTACCATCATTCTGTCTTCCTCTAGGACATCTCTGCTTTCATCCAGTAGAGGTTGCCCAATGCCTTTGAACCACGAGAAGTGTCTTGATTGTGTAAAAATGGGAAAAGATTGAAACGTGGCATTCCATTCTACTTTCCTGAACTCTGCCCAAAATTTGAGCTATAAAATAGTCATTTGTTGGCTCATGCCTACTGGTCTAGCACATACCTACTCCAGTTGTGTTCCAGTAGGCAGTCATCTTTTTCTTGCTTACAGCTTCAGAGCTACAGGCTGAACAGTAAGCAAAAATTCTCCCCAGTCATGCTAAATTTTTTTTTCTTACATTTTTGTTTGCAATTTGTTTTTGTTTTCTCTTGATATCATAGTATATGATAGTATGGGCTTAGAATTGACCACACTTAATAAGAACAACAGAGAGCTGCCCAAAAGCCTGCTTCCTCTGTGTACCTTCCATCTCTTTTCACTCTTCACTACCCCAAACCTGACAACTTTCACTTTTCCAAATGAAGCAAATGGCTGAAGTCCAAAGAACCCCAAAGAGTTTCAAACCACAAGGAAATCAGGAAGAGCCAGGCTGAAGACCTGTATCTGTAGTGGTGAGGACCCAACCAGTGAGCCTAAATAAGACCCCAGCCTCCTACTAGACAGCTTTTAGGGCAAGTTGACTAGAGAGTAGTTGGGAAGGTGATGCTGTGTCATTTGACCTCTCATTTGCCCTAGGATTTCACAGGTCAGGGAAATACCTGTGGCATGCATCAAAACAGAGATCACACAAGGTCCTGCAAGGGAGAGGGTGGGTATTGGTTTAGGGCAGCATTTTCTTCCTGGATCCCACAAGAGTGTGTTCTGACTGGGAGGAGGAAGATCTGGAGGCTCCCCCCAGTGCTCCTGGTCCCAGGAAATCCCTGGACAGGTGAAGATGAGGCCCTGAATGCCAGGTTCCTCTTCCCTCTGCACCCATGAGAGGCAGAGCTACCAGGGTGAGAGGCCAGGATACCTATTTAGATATATGCAGGCTTGTTTATGGTGGTGTTGGTGCCCCAAGCTGGACTTGGGATTTCTGCAAGGGAGGGTGTATTTGGCACTTAAAGGAGTGGCCCTGTGGCTTCATAAACAGAGTTGTTCATTGTCCCATGTAAGGTGTTCACTATGGGGATTATACAGTTTATGGAGGTTTAGGCATTGAGGGTCCAGGTGGCCCATTAGTGCTGCCTTGTGCTTCCAGTTCCTTCCTTTTAGAAGAGATGCACATGGCCCCAAAAGCATATTTGAGATCCTGGAGCTAGCCTGGGCCTTCAGATTTCATTGATGGCACAGGGACCAACTTGCAAGTAGAGGTGGCCTTTCTAGATGTGGAGTTAGTTCCCCCAGAAGAGCTTAAAGATTTCTGATTGGGCAGGCTTTGGGCGATGACTATAGGAATACCAGTGGTTGCTTGTACTGGTTTGCACTTTGCCTTGTATCCCTTGGTCCCCATTGTGGTGCTCTGCCTAGGGACATTGGAGGTGATCTGTTTCAAGCTTGCCCCATGTTGCTGTCTGTTTCTTGGGGTCCCTCCTCTTTGGGAGGAAATACACATGGCCCCAAAGGCAGATATGAGGTCAGAGAGTGAGTCTGGCTTCCAGATCCCATTGATGTCACAGGGACTGAGGAGCAATTAGAGGTAGTATTTTTGAGGGTGTTGCTGGTCCACTGAGGTGAGCTTAGGGGTTTCTGGGTGGGCATACATTGGAGGAATGATACTCAGGGTAGGAGCACCAGTGATTCCTTACCCCTGTTTACTCTTTGTCTTGTGTTTCTTGGGTGGAGTAGTGGTGCTCTGGCTAGGGACAGTATAGGTTTTCTGTCCCAAACATGTTCCATGGTGCTCTCTAGTTTGGGGGTTCCCTATAACTTTTGAGCAAATGTTCATTACTTTCATGGGAGATATAAGACCTAGGGACAAGTTGCATTTGGTGTCACTAATAGCAGCAGGCTTGAGCAGGATTAACCTTGATTGTTCTACGTTGACTGGGGCTGCTTGTTCTTGGAACAAACACTTGCCACAGGCCCTGGCTTCTGGGTGGCAGCTACAAAGGCAAAAACCAATGGACTACATTCTCCAGTGGGTCTTGCAGCCTGGCTGCCAGCAGAATGTGTCTGGATTCTGGCATGGGCACCCATGGGTGAATTGCTGTTTGTTGGCCTGAAGTGGGGAGAGGTTTCGGCTGCCTAAGATTTGGGGGCCTACTATCAAGGGTGGAAATAGGATTGCACCTGAACCTGGAGTTCCACCTTATCCAATCTGATGACAGCTAGTAAAAATGGGGGTTTGGAGCTGTCAGGAATTGGTGGGATGGTGGCACCAGGGATGAGAGGTTATTTCCCATGTGGAGTGTGTTGCTGCACCCTAAGAGCTGCCTGCAGTTGAGGCCCTGTGAGTACTGTTGTTCTTTGGGCCCTTGTGAGAGGGGAGGAAGCTCCTACTCAAACTATTTGGAGGCCCCAGATGGGCAGGGGCTGTGAAGGCATAATTATTTTCATGAGGATGGCCCCAAAGGGAGCCAATGGTTATGAAGCTACCAATGTGCTTGGCAAGAGCCTGGGAGGAAGGTTCAAAGCAGCAATTGGCAGGCTGAGGAAGAATGGGATGCTAAGGCTGGAGGTGGGAGGGTGTCTCTGGGAGGAGAGAGCAGAGCCACCTTGGTGGCAGGGTTGGAGTGGTGGGAAAAGATCTGGCTGAGGCCCACTGATACCAGAGGCCTGGCCCCTTCACTCCAGGAAAGGTCACACACATGTGCAGGATCTCTGTGTGTGTACCACCAGATGCAGAAGGGATAGGTGCAGGAACTGTATGCCTGGTGTATGCATGTGTCGTGGGGGACTGTGGAGCACTGACACTGGGGCTGCAGGTCCATTCTGCTGGTCCACAAGCTGACTCAATGAGGCTTCCTGATCACTGGAAATGGGTTGTAGATGTTGGGTTTGTGGGTCAGCAGCTATGTCAATGGTAGGGATCTCTCTCCTTGGGCTGGTATAGTGCTCCACCCGCTTTCCAGAGGCAGTCAGGATGACTGCCCAGGTGGGCTGGAGTCCAGTGGAGATAGGTGGTGGCAGGGGGACTGAGCAGCATCTGGCTTGGTAGGAGAGGGCAGCTTTTTGAAGCACCTAGCAGGTGAGGACTAGGGTGAAACACATGGTGTTTGCCTGGTGGTACCTGGGTCTCCAGTAGAGAAACATGCTCCCTGTGCCTCCTGGGAACCCTCTTTTTTGGCAAGATGGGCTGTGGTGCTGGACTCAATAGGAGTACCCTGGGGCCACAAAGTGTGGAGCAGGGAAGTGGGGGAGGTGGTGGGTAAGCTGCCTCCAGGCCTCTGAATGGGGAAGAAATGACAGGTTATAGAAGGTGAGCAAGCACAGGACTGGTCCTGCAGGTGTGCACCCAGTGAGCATGTGGGAATAGTACTCCCAGGATCTCACTAGCTGGGCCTGAGACAGGACACTTTGTTTTCCTCTGTATCAGTGAAGATGTGAGCTAGTTTTTACATCTAGTTTTGCTCTGGTGAGGACAGGCTGTGTTGAATTTGACAGCTAGGAGCTCTTGGAATGGCAGAAATCCCTCCACCCATGTCCTTCCCCAGAATTGTCAGAGAGCTGTCTGCTGTCCTGCATGCGCCTGGCCAGACAGAAGGAGAACTGCTAGGGAGCAAGTTTCCTGGCTAAGTGGCATCTGCAGGTGATGGAAGCTTTGGGATCATGGCCTGCATGTCTTCTTGCACGTCCTCTGGTAATATAGGAGGAAACATACAAAGAGAACACAGTGTGGGTGCCACCCAGCATCTGGCTGAGGGCTTCAGCAGGGCAGTCTGGAAGGGACTGTACCCTGTGTACAGTGATTTCCTTTGGTATGAACACCAGCTTGTGTGCTCACAAAATCTGGATTTATTCATGTTTGGGCTACTTTCTTTGAATTTTGGTATCAAGATTCTCCAATTTTTTTAAGTGTGTCTTCACTGCTTAACTGTTCTGGGGACAATAGTAGGTTTTCTACTGATTCCACAGTGTAAAACTTGTTCACTTTGACCACTTCAATCCAACACAAACACCTTATAGATCTAGAGATCCCCTTAGCATTCACTCTCCCGAGGTTCCAGGTGTCTTGGGTATTGGCTTTCTCTGGATGGAAGTGCACCCTGCCAGAGTTAGTTTTGACTTTTAAAGCTCAAGCTTCTCATAACCCTCCAAGCAGCCTTGCATGTTCCACTGCCTTCAGGTATCAAGAGCTACCACTCCTTGTTACTGGTAGAGTGCTGGGCCAGTTCCAGACTGGACAAAATATCCCTGGCCTGGAGGAAAGAGGACCAAGTGCCCCTCAGTTGGAACCAGTATCCAAGAAGGGTGCTCCTCACACCCTTTTTTTGCCCCTAGGCTCTCTTGGTCCACTGGACCTGCAGAGACTCAAGTGCCACCTGTAGGGTGGGGGTGTTGTAGTGCCCAGTGTACCTGGTGTGTTTACTCCCACCTGAGAGATTCTCCTGACCCAGGCAGGTGGTGCTGGCCAGTGGGTCACAGTAGAGTTCAGGGCCCTGGAAAGAGCAGAATAACAAATATCCCAGATGGGTCACATGCAGCCACAGACCAGTGCTCCTCTTCATCTGGGTAAAGTTGGGGTCAGGTTGCCAAGGACACCCTCCTGGGGCTCAGTGTCTAGTTCCCCTAACCCCATGCCAGAAGAGCTGAACTGGTGCTTATCTTGAACCTTTCTCTGGGGTGGCCAGGACCTGAAGCTCCTCTACTTTCCCCAGTGTAATCATAGTGCTGTTGGTTCACCTGTCTGAGACATCAAGAGTTACCTAGAGAGCAGCTGGGATGCTATAGCATGCCCTAAGGAGGACCCTTGACACCCAAGGCCCAGAAGGACCCACAGAAGAAAAATCAATTGCAGTCTTCTACCAGGGCCTGAAATCTCCAGGCCTTTGAATCCAAATTTCCTGGATGCAGCCTTTCCCACTTTGAATATCATAGTTTTCAATTGTTTGTCATCATTTCACAGGAGCATTGCTAATACAGTTAGGCATTTCTTTAAGAAGAATCAAAATCAGGATAGGAGGTATTTGAACAGGAGAGAATGTTGGGGTTGTCAATAGAAGAGAATTTCTGGAAGCTAAACTCTCAGTATCTTGTTTCCTGATAGGAATTGCTGAAAGGAAAACCATCTGGAGGGCTGATAATTTGATGACTTTTCTTTTCTTTTTCGCAGTGAATACTGAACCCAGGAGTACACTTAAAAACTGAGCCATAGCCCCAGCCTTTTATTATTACTTTTATTTAGATACAGGTTCTGGATAAGTTTTTTGATGCCTGCCTAAATTTCTGAGGCTGGCTTTGAACTGGCCATCCTCCTATCTCATCCTCCCTGGCTGCTGTCATTAAAGGCATGGTAGCACCAGGCACAGTGGTGCACACCTATAATCCCAGTGGCTCAGACCAGTGCTTCTCTAATACCTAAGCATTTAACCAACCTAGATGCCCTTCAACAGATGAATGGATAAAGAATATATGCACAATGGAATATTGCTTAGCCTTAGTCACAGGCTGAGGCAGGAGGATAATGAGTTCAAAGCAAACCTCAGCAATTTAGCGAGTCTCTGAGTAACTGAGAGCCTGTCTCTAAATAAAATATAAAAAAAGGACTGGGGATGTGACTCAGTGGTTAAGTGCCCCTGGGTTCAATTCTCAGTACCATCCTCACCCCCCCAAAAAGGCATGGTAGCTTGGCCTATCATTTTGGTCAGATATCTACTAGTTGAGTATTTTTCTTATGGAATGGCAAGGAGAAGAAGAATGGGTCAAAAGTTAATCTTTTGTTATTGCAAAGTGCTAAAGAGTTGTGGTTTGAATTAATTCAATATTTTTCTTAAATAATAATGATCTCAGCATTTAATTTATCCAGGTTGTCTCTGCCTCTCTTTCTGTCCCATGCATCAATAGATCACTGAGGGTTTTCTATGGTCAGAGTTCAGTCACACCCTTTTCTTTGTTACTAAGACTGGGCTAAATCTTTCTATAATGATACCTCTAAGATCTGTTGGTCTTGACAGGTCACTAAAGCTTTTGTCAGTAGTGCTTTCAAATAGGAAATTACAGAGTTTTGGTAGCAAATTATTTATTTTGTCTATCGATGGTTTTCTTTTAAAGCTTCCCAAAGAGGTCAGACTGAAAGAGGACCTAGTCACCTGCCATATTGACTTTGTCTGGTATTCTAGCACATCAGTACTTTTCATAATTTCCTTCTCTGTGTAGATGAAAGTTCTTTCTTATGTTATCATGAAGTTGATGGATGTACTGGTATTTTCAAGAGGGCATTAACAATTTTCTAAACAATTTTGAATATCAGTTAATAAAACTTAACCTTTCATTTCCCACTTCTTTCTATACTTAATATTCAGATTCAGAAGGTGTGTGCATTTCCTCACCTTAGCAGGGTATATTTGTAATGGTGAAACTAAGCCCTAGATAAGTGTGCTTATAACAGCACTATCAGGTATTTGTTTCCTTTACCCCACAAACATTTTTGGATCATCTTTGTGTCAGAGACTGAGAGTCACATGAAATATCTTTTGTCCAGGGTCTGCTGCAAAAATCTTTGGCTTTGTCACAGAGTGCTTTGGGTTTGAGAGGGGATGAACCATTTATGTTAATCCAGCTTAGCCAGATATTTTTCATCTTAAGGTCAGTTTAAAGGGGTGTTGGAAACTCGGGGAAAAAGAATAGGAAATATGTTATCATGGCCCAAGGTAGAAAAAGGACTTTTATAATCTAGTATTAAGCTTGTCCTAGAAGGAATAGAGCTTAGGAGGCAAGAGTAAGTGCTTAATTAATCTCCAGGACATGTAAAGAACTCAAAAAACTTAACAGCACAAACCAAATAACCCAATCAATAAATGGGCTAAGGAACTAAACTTCACAGAAGAAGAAATGCAATTGATCAATAAATATATGAAAAAAAATGTTCAACATCTTTCAAATGAAAATTAGAGAAATAAAAATCTAAACTACACTGAAGATTTTATATCACTCCAGTCAGATTGGCAATTATCAAAAACAAAAGCAACACTAAACATTGGCAAGGATGTGGGGGAAAAGTTTCCCTCATACATTGATGGTGGGAATAAAAATTGGTGCAACCTATGGAAAACAGTATGGACAATCCTCAGAAATCTTCAAATAGAACTACCATTTGACCTAGTTATCCCACTCCTTGGTTTATACCCAATGGATTTAAGATCAGCATACTATAGTGACTTAGCCACATCAATGTTTATAGCAGCTTGATTCATAATACCTAAACTTTGGAACCAACCTAGATGCCCTTCAATAGATGAATGGATACAGAAAATATGCACAATGAAATATTGCTTAGCCTTAAAGAAGAATAAAATTATGGCATTTTCCAGTAAGTGGGTGAAGTTGGGGGATATTAGGTTATCCGAAATAACCCAATCCCCCCACAAAAAAAAAAGCCAAATGTTTTCTCTGATAGGCAGATACTAATTCACAATAAGGGATGGGCTAGGGAAGAATAGAGATACTTTTGATTAGATAAAGGTGAGTGAAGAGAGGAGAGAATTATGGGGGTAAAAAGTAGAATGAATAAGACATCATTACCCTATATAAATATAGGACTGGTGGGACTATACACCATGTACAACCAGAAAAAAAAGAAGTTATACTCCATTTATGTATGATGTGTCAAAATACATTCTACTGTCCAATACAACTTTTTAGAAAACAACAACAAAAAAGAGTAAGTATTCAAATCCAGAACTAGTGTGCATAACAATGTCAAGTTGGAGGAAGAGAGAAGAGGGGCAATCTAATGTCTGTCCCTTTCCTTACGTTCGCACCTATGTGTGTGCTTTCTCCTTTTTGAAAATGATTTTTTTTATCCACAAGAGCAATTCTTGAGCCTCTTATAGCGTTCATTTCTAGTCTGTGCTTTCCTTTGCTAATCATTGTTGGTAATAAGTCCTATTACAGAAAGGAATTTGTGCACTGAGTACCTAAAACCCACCACCTACATTCTGTGATTCATATCGTACTATATTTGCTTGACCTATGTATTTACCCTCTGTTGATTCATAAGTCCATCTTCAGTTTTCATGGTGATTTCACCTGCACACTGCAGCAGGCCTACTAGTAACTGTTTACTTGGCTTTTAGAGAAAAGAAGCTTCACATGCATTAAGGCATTTAATTAAAATGATCTTTCACATCTATCAAAACTCTGACCACTTCTGTTTCCTTCTTTCCTTCCTGAGATTTCATGTTTCCCTCTTGTGTCACTTCACTTCAGCCTGAATAAGATCCTTCCACAAATTTTGGAAGCAGGCATTATAGTGGTACATTGTCTAAGTTTTATTTTATCCGCATTAACCTTTGAATTTGTTTTTGTTTGGTCCTCAATGAGGTCTAAGATTGATCTTTTATCTCAGCAGTGCAAGTTCGTATTGAAATCTCCTCTGGACCCATGTTTTCAGATGAGGAATCACAGATGCTCAAATTGATGTGCCCTTATATCAAACTTGTCATTTTCTCTATTTTTAAAAATTTTATTCCTCTTTGATATTTAGTGAACTGAACACATGTGAGAATGAGGCTTTTGAATCTTCCTAGATATGGGTTTCATGCATTTATGAAGTTTGCAGCCATTTTTTCTCTCATGGAACTCATTGTCCAACACCTTGCATTCCTTCAGGCATTCCTGTGGGACAAAAGGTACAACGTTTACTATTGGTTCGCACATCTCTGAGGGTTTTTACATTTTTATTCAATCTTTTTTTCTTGCCCTTTGTTTGTCAGACAGTGTCAGTACTATTGGTGTGCACATTCTTGGGCCAAGAAGTTATTTCTTTTATTAGAAGAGTTCAGGTCTTTGGGAATGGTTATAATGGGTGCTTTCTATGACAATTCCTTTAAGGGCATCACTTCAGGGCTGGAGTGTTGCCAGATTTTCCTCATCCTATGTGTGCTTTGGTGTGTAAATCTGCATGGTTTCCTGAATAGATGGATTTTGGTATGGTGAGATTCTTGTTCCTATTAAAACACAGTCAACGTCAAACAACATATGTGTCTTGCCCAGGTGACCTCTATTGCACCCAGTGCAAATTTTAGGCCCTTGCTGTGAAGTCATGTCCGCATAGGTCCTGCACCACTCAGTGGTTGATGTGCAGTTGAGTTGTGGTTCATGGAACAGTTTAGTCCTCAAAGGCTTCACTCTGCTTCTTTGGATGTGATCTGTGCATGTGAAATTTATGGTGGTTTGGAGAATAATGTTGGTTCACAACGGACTTAACTAGTCTCCTCTACAGCTTGCTCCTCCTTTAGATTCTAGCCTATTCCATGTTACCAACTACCCTCAGGATGCTGGACAGTGGCAGAGAGATCTGGCTCCAAGTGAGCCCCACTGTTACCATGGGAAGGAATGGATGCTACTGCACATTGTTTCTAAGATAGGGTGTTTGGTTCCAGGCATATTAAACATATTTTTAACAAGAGGTCTTTTCTATTTTTGAGAGCTTACCCCATCTTAAGTCAAGCAGTATCTGTATTATTTTAAAGCACTTTTCTATACTTTCTCCCATTTATTTCACATAAAAAAACAGATTAACCAGGAGGAGACAGAGGCTCAGCAATATCATGTTGTTCATCCCCTGAAGTTCCACTGTGCCACAGGGAATGCTGGGAGTTGAACCCCAGGATCCATAGTGTTTACCTTCAATATCTTTAGTGCCCTCAAGTTGTGTCCAGAACAGACTGCTCATGAAAGCTCTAATCTTGCAAGTACCACTCCACTCTGCCAGGAATCCTGCCCTTTCTCCATCCAGTCCCCTTGAGGCAGAGGCTGTGTTCCAGCAAACCATCCAGCCTGTTCTTGAGGATCTTACTCAGGTCCTGAATGGACTCTCTCTCTCTCTGCAGAACCAGGCTATTTTTCTCTGCTTCTCCCCAGCCTGATAAGGGTAACCTTTCAGCCATCTCACAGGTTAAAGAGTTGTATAGGGGGAAGGGGCAGCATAAAACAGAAAGGGACTAATCCTCTGCTGTTTGGTGTAGGAGAGAGCTGGAGAACCCTCCCAGAAGCACATTGATTCTCTCTTCTGGGCTGCCTTAAACTTAGTAGTCAGTTCTCACACAAGGTGCTTCTGCTTTCTTCATATTTAGACACAAAAACTAAGTTTGCAAATAATATCTATCTTCACTTTTAAGATGAAAAGGGACAATGACTGGGCGATGAGCCAGGTGACCCCTAAGGCCTCCCCCAGGTTCCTGGACTGGGAATTCCCTAAAGTGTCCTAGAGGGGGGTTCTCTTTCTTTCCCATTCCATGATTCATGGAGAGAAGATCTGGATCTCATCTAGGAACTGATTCATGACTGGCCCCTAAGTCAGCTGACTTCCAGGAGTTAGGGGTTGAGAATTTTGAACTGGGTCTGTGGTCCTGGGGCTTAGGATTGACTTTGTTCTTTATTTTCTAAGAGCAAACACATGTTATTGCTTATTATTCCTTATTATTAAAAAAGCTAAATGTTCCATGTAGATTTTTAGAAAGTGAAGATGTACAAGATGGAAAAAATAAAGGCTATCCATAATAATATCACCAAGGGGTCATCACCATGAAAATTCTGTGTAGCAATTTCTAATGCTGTTTGTCTCCTCTATGATCCCAAAAGAAAGGAGGCAGAGCCTCTTATATATATAAAGAAGCCTTTCACAGGGAGTGCTTCTCTCAATGACTTCATTCAAATGACTTTCATTTTAAAAGGGAAATAACAGTTTGGGGAGAAGCATTGATTGACCTTAAAAGATCTAATTTAATGTGAGTTTTAGATACTTAGAGTTGTAAACTGATAAAAGCAGTGGAGCCAGAATTTAATATTAAATTAGAGAGAGGGACAGGAATAGAAAATGCAGTAGAACAATTTGGACATAACTTTTCTATACTCATATATGAATACATAACCAGCATATCTCCACATCATGTATAACAAAAAGAATGGGATACCAGTTAGAATGTTATACTCCATGTACATATAATATATCAAAATACACTCTACTGAAACATATATCTAAAAAATGAACAAAATTTAATATTAAATTTAATAGAAATATAACCTTATACTTGCCCGTAGGAATAGTATAATTCTCTTGCATTTCAACAATAATTTTAAAATAGAGGAATCTCACATTAATACTTTGGAACATAAATGTATCCCTACAGGATGAAAAAAAACATTTTAATACCACATAAAATGCACTTCTGGGATCTGTCATGAGCTTCCAGGTTCATAAATCCTGTATTTCATTCCATTTAATGGAAAAGAAGATGCTGTGCCCTGAAAAACTGGCTAAAGAAGGCTCAAATCTCCTTAGAAATGGTAAAATAAAACACTGATGGTTACAGTTGCCTCTGAAGAATTTGCTTTAAAAAGTGTATTTTTGAAATCTAAAATTGGGAAAGAAAAATACTTTCACATTGTTTCATACAGAATAAGTGTCAATATATAATTGTTTCTAACTGTCACTTTCCCCACAGTATTCTTCAAACATTTCCTAATGAGACCAAAAATTTTTAGGGTAAATGTGTATCAAATGTTTACTTAAAGTGTGTAATTGACCAGGAATCATTTGATGTCAGTTCTGCTCAGTCTTCTCTGTTGTGAGACAGTTTTCCTTCCTTGTTTTTCATGACTGTGGCACTTTTGGAGGTACAGGATAGGGAATTTACAGAATGTTCCTCAGTTTGTGTTTGTGTCTTGTGTTTCTCATGAATAAACTAAAGTTAGGGACTTCTGGAAACAACAGCATGGAGGTGAAGTGCCTTTATGTCTTTTCATCACACTGGGAATTTTATTATACTTATTTTTAGTTTTAGGTGGATACAATATCTTTATTTTATTTTATGTAGCACTGAGGATCAAACCCAGTGCCTCACACATGCTAGGTGAGTGTTCTACCACTTGAGCCACAACCCCAGCCCCAAGGACTGGGGGCTTTGAGAGAGCTATGTGACCCTGCTGGTGACGTTGACCTCACTTGGTGCCAGGCTGCTCTGTTGTAAAGTTACTCTTCCTGCTCTACCAAATTTAGCTCACCCTTCAGGGACAGGGAGAAGAAAGCTCTTTCTTCTGAAGGGAGGAGTCCAATCTTTGGAATTCTTCCTAAGGAAAATTGTTTCTTCTCCACCCTTCTTTGTTTATTCATTCATTTGTATCAGTGTGAATTCACACATTTATTTCATACTTTGTTATAACCCAAGGCTGTGTTATTAAGAAGTATTCACAGGGGCTGGGGTTGTGACTTAGCAGTAGAGTGCTTGCCTAGCACGTGCAAGGCCCTGGGTTCAATATTCAGCATCACATAAAAATAAAATAAAAATATTGTGTCTAACTACAACTAAAAAAATATATTTAAAAAAGAAGTATTCACAAATAACAAAAATGAATGCATTTAAACATCACAGCAGCTCTCTGAAATTGATTTTATTATTATGCCCACTTTAAAAATGAGGAAACGACTCCTAAAGTCACATTGGCAGAGGCTGATTTAAATTCATCTAGGCCATGAAAAACTTGTCCCACCTCATTTATTAAACCGTTTTCTGTTGCTTTAACAAAATACTTGAAGCTGGGAAATATATTTAAAAAGAAGAATTATTTAACTCACAATTTTGGAGATTCAAAGACATGGTGCCAGCATCAGTTCAGCTCTAGAAAGAACTTTGTGATGACAGCATCAAAATGGTGGGAATTTGTATGGAAGGAAGATATCACATGGTAAGACAGAAAGCAAGGCAGCAGGGAGGCATCTCTTTTATAATAACATTCTTTCAAACACTAACTAGGATTCTGTGAAAACTACCATCATCTTTTCTGAGAGTGATGCTGCCAGTGATCTAATTATCTCCCAACAGGCTACACCTGTTAAAGGTTCCACCACTTCCCATAATTTCCACACTGAGAATGAAGCTCCCAGCCCATAAACACTTGGGGAATATACTCAAGCCAAATCCAAACCATAGTTCCTTGTTGGTATGAGTTGCTCTCTGCTGATGAACAAACAAGCTCCTTTCTCCTTCTAGAGTTCACAGTCTCCAACCTTATCTCAGGCTTGCTTGTTTAATTTGAATCTTTCATAATCTTGTATTAATCAATTTTCTGTTCTCATATAAAACACCTGAGTCTTGGTGCTTCATAAAGACAATCATTAATTTATTTTGGAGTCCTGGGAATTCAGGAGGATGCAATCAGCCTCTGCTTAGCTCTTGAGGGGGCCTTTTGTCTTTGTCACAACACGGGGTATAACATCATGGTGGAAGTATAATCAAGAGAAAGATCACATGGTAAGACAAAATCCAGAGAGCCTAAGGCTTTGGGCTTGCTAAAACAACTCACTTTCATGGGTAATAACTAGGGTCCTGAGAAAATGACATTAAACTATTTTTGAAAGTGGCACCCCAAATGGCCCAATGACTCCAAAAATTGCGTATACAACTTAAAAAATAACTATTGAGATATGATGCACTCATTTTCACCTCCCATCTCTTAAAGGTTCTACCATGTAGTGGTATCAACAACATAAATGTACCTTATCTATTGTTGTAGCCATGAAGCCAAGAAAAACTAACTCATGGAATATGTTTAAAACACAATCTTTGTGTTCTGCCTTTCATTCTTGTATTATCATCAGTCTGTAGCCCTACATGCCAGCAAGCAGTAACTCTATTATTATCATCAGTACAATATGTCAACATTTTGTAACTAATAACTTTCTCCCTGGGACACTGTTCTACCTTCCTGGAATATTCTGTTCAGAGAATTTAGAGAACTATTTGCTGTGTGCAGCATATATTGTTTTTCTCTAATCTTAACTTCCCTTAACCTAATGTAGACTTCTCCCCATTTGTTAATCCCCACAAAAATGTCTCTGAGATGGAGTCACTCATGGCAAGCAATTTGCCTCATTATTACTCCAGCACTACCACCACAACCACACGCACATTGAGGATCAAAAATCCAAAGCATAGTGTACTCAAAAACTATTCAATCCATAGTGATCATTATTCCTTTATGGCTAACAATTTATTGATCAGATATTCCACAGTTTGTTTATATGTTCCTATAGAGATAGAGGAAATCTAATTTCCAGAAAACCACATTAAAATATTCAGGTGTTTAGTTTTCAACAAAACGTCACAAAACATACAGAATGAGAAAAACATATTGCCCATTCAAAAGAAAAATTAAACTCAAAGAAACTATCCCTCAGATAGTGCAAGCTTTTGAATTACTAGATAAAGACTGAAATATTTGTCTTAAATATGTTCAAAAAACTAAAGAAAAAATATTTAAAAAGAACTAAAAGAAAGCTGGAAAAATGCATGGGAGAGACATTAAAGATATGTAAACTATAAAAATGAACTAAAAATTCTGGAGCTAAAAAATATAAACTTGAAGTGAAAAATCTATTTGTGTCTGATAGATTCTGCAGGCAAATGGAGGAATCGGTAAACTTGAAGATAAAACAATTTGAAATGATAGAGTTTAAAAAACAGAAAAAAAGAGAAGTGAACAAATGTTTACAAAGTCAAAGAACATGTGGAGAAGGCACATGAAAAAATCATGGACATTAAGGGAGACCTATGAGGAGAGGAAAGTGATAAAGGGGTAGGAAAAAATATATAAGAAGAAAATGGTTAACAATGGCCAAAATTTTATGAAAAACAGAAAACTATGAATCCATGAAGATGAACAATCTCTCAAAAGGATAGACTCGGAGGCTTACATGTAGACAAATGTAATGACATTTTCAAGAGATAGTGATAAACAGAGAAACTTGAAATAAAAAATGCAGATGCAATTCTTTCCAAACAGGATATCCTAAACACAGTAACAACCAACCTTTTCAACTGAAAACATGAATCCCAGAAGACAGTTGTCCAACAACTGTGAACCAAGAATTTATACCCGGCAAAACTGTTCCTCAAAGATAAATGAGAAATTAAGATATTTTCAGACTTTAAGAAAAGCTATTGTAATGTGATCATCAGAAGTGCTCGGTAAGAAATGCTAAAGAAATTGCTTCAGACTGCAATAAAAGGATACTACAGAGTAACTCAAATGTGATTGAATAAATAAAGACCCTTGGTATAAATGTAAATGCATAGGAAAATAGAAATGGAAGTGTTATTGTAATTTTTTTCTTTATGACTTCATATTTTATTTCCTGTATGAAGCCATACAAATTGATTAAAATAATCACAAATCAATATTATTGGGCACATATTCTATAAATCTGTAATTTGTGACAAAACATAAAATGAGTAGACATTGCTATATAGAAGCAGAATTTTTGCATGCCTTTGGAGCTAATTTGGCATCAATTCTAAATATTGTGTTTCAGTTGTAGGAAGTTTTATATATATATATATATATATATATATATATATATATAGTTTTGAAATATTTTTACTACAAAAAATATCAACTAAACACAAAAAGGTGAAATGGGAGGAAATGAGGGGCAAAAATCATAATATATACAAAAATAGTAAAGTAGCAGAATTAAGTCCTTTCTTTGAAGTAATTACTTTAAATTTGAGGTGATTAAACCTTCAATTAAAAGGTAGAATTTTCCACAAACTCTTCAAAAATTCAACAAACCATAATCCAGAGTCTGATTTCTAATCTGAAGACATAGGTAGGTTGAAAGTAAAAAGATGAAAACTCCATCCAACATGATAATCCTCAAGAGAAATTTGAGATGGCTATCCTAAAATACAAAACAGACTTTCAATCCAGAACCATTTAAGACCACAGAGTATCATCCATATTGGTAAGAAGTTTAATTCATCAACAAGATGTGATAATTTTAAATATACATACCCTACAACATAGAGGCAAGTAGATGAGGATAATAGTGACAGAAGTGATAGGAGATAATAGTTCTATAATAATAGTGGGAGACTTCAATACACAACCCCAAAGATTAGATAGATCATTGACACAAAAGGTCAGTAAGGGAGCACCACCACAAACCACCAGAACCTAAGAGATATAAAAATAGACTGCCCACAACAACAGAATACATGTTTCCTAAGTGAACTTGGAGCAGTCTCTAAGACAGAACACATGTTGGGTCATAAAACAAGATTTAATAAAATTTAAATGCTTGAAATCACATGAAGTACTTTTAGAAATCATTTATTTTATCACTGGGTAAAAGAAGTTACACAGGAAATTATAAAATACTTATATGTGAATGAATACACACACAAAGCCTACCATAATTTCTGAGATGTAGTGAAAATATTACTCAGGGGGGAATTTGTTACTGTAAATACTTCAATGAAAAAAAAGAAAGAGCCAGGTGCAGGAGTTCATGCCTGTAATCCCAGCAACTGGGGAGGCTGAGACAGGTAGGCAGCAAGTTTAAGCCAGCCTCAGCAACTTAGCAAGACCCTGTCTCAAAATAATAAGTAAAAATGGCGGTGGATGTGGCTCAGTGGTAGAGCACTTGCCTGGCACTTGTGAAGCCTTTGCTACATGGAAGATATACAAAAATTTTTAAAAATGGAAAACAAAACAGAGAATTAGTGAAATAAAAAAATAGTTCTTTGAGAAGAGCAACAAAATTGGCAAAATTTTAGGTAGACTAATGAAAGAAAGGGAGAATGAAGTCTAAGGAGTGAAATCCAAAGTGAAAGTGGAGACACTTCTTCTGATCTTATAGGAACAGAAAAGATCATAAAACTATACTGTGAACAATTGCCTGCCAAGAAATTAGATAATAAACAATTAGAAAATTTTCTGGAAACATACACAAGCTGGTAACATTGATTCAAGAAGAAACAGAAAACCTGAATAGACTAATAAAATATGAAACACAGCGTTTTAAATACAGAAAAGCACATGCAAAGATGATTTCACTGGTAAATTCAAGCATTTAAAAGAAGAATTCATATGAATACTTCTGAAACTCTTCCAAAAAATGTTAATAGGTGAAAACACTTCCTAAGTCAATGCATGAATCAAAATTATCCTGACACCAAAGACAAAGACATCTCAAGAACAGAAAGCAATTCTGAAGTTGCAATATAGGATTACTCAGAGACACACTACAATTCCAAAAACTGCATATGCAACTTAAAAAAATAACTATTGAGATATGATGCACCCATTTCAAGGGCACAATTTGACATGTTTTAGCATATATGTTTATATATATAGATAGATATATATAGATATATATATAGCATAGTTGTTCAACAGTTAATACAGTAAGTCTCAGAATGTTTGTTCAACTGTGAGAATAAAAAACACATTATTTAACTTACTCCCCATTCCTTCCAACCTGTTGGCCCAAGTAACCACTAACTTTCTCTGTGAATTTTCCTATCTGAGATGCAATTATATATTAAGTGGCCTCTTGTGACTAACATACTTAGCATGCTGCTTTAAATATTCATCCATCTTGTAACAAATTGTAGATTCTTCATTTTTGTCACAAGATTGTGTTTCCAATCCTTCTTTTGATTAATTCCCCTGGTTTCCATTCCAGTAGATACAGACAAGAAATAAATATATGTTTGATGATGATAATGTTATGTTGACAAACAAAGCAGGCAAAGAAAAGTGGAAATAGAGACACTTGAGCAGAGTACTAAAGGAAGTGAGCAAAGGATCTCTATGAATATCTGAGAAAGGACAGAAAGGGGGAAGGGTCATATGCTACTGGCTAGAGAGAATTCTCAAGCATTTGGAGGCCTTGGTAAAAGATTCTGGTTTTTCATCTGAGGGCAATTGAAATCACTGCAGGTTAGAGTACACTAGCATGATATATGCTTTTAAGGTTTATTCTGGATAATGAAGAAAACAGAAGAAACTAAATGGTGCCAAGGAACCAAGCCAGGGCTGGAGGAACAAGCTACTTGGAGGCTGCCCTAGACTTCATGAGCATATGTCCCTCTAATAGAGCTGGTCAAAAGTTAATCAAGCTGCCTAAGGAGACAGTAAGTAGCTCCCTGAGTTACAACAACTCTCAGTGATTGGGTGGTGAATAGGGAGGTCCTAACCTCATTAATCCAGTATCTGATGGCAGGTGGATTGGACACATCTCCAAGTCTCTTCATAAGGCAGATGATGGGGTTCTGGAAAATCCATGGAACACACTATTTGTTTTTGAGTTGAGGTGTTGACCACATGGGAGGACGAGGATGTGTTCAGTGGTAGAAAGGAGGTGAGAGGCACTCCTGAGTGAAGGTGCAGTCTGAGCCAAAGTACAGACTTCTTTGTGGACTCTGGCATTCCCAGAGGGGAATGGTGTATGAAGCAGGGAGGGAGCTGCAGCTGGAAAGAGATATAAGATCACATAGAAGAGAGCTCCCACAGGGAAATATGATGCCCCAAAAACACCAGTAGAAGAAACAACAGAGATTTTGAAGGAGCCACAAAAGGAGTTTGGGGCCACATGGTACTGTGGAGCTATTTGGCTCCCTGACAACTAAGTCAGAAAATTCTTGAGGGCAGGGCTATCCAATATTCACTGTGTTCCCTGCCCCACTCTCCTCTGAGAAATCCATGCAGAGGGTTGCATTTGTGGCTCAGTGTTAGAGTGCTAGGTTAGCATGTGTGAGGCACTGTGTTTAATTCTAAGCACATTATATCAATAAATTAAAAAAATAAGGGTGCATCAACAATTAACAAAAGAAAAAGAAGAAGCAATCTAGAAATGGCTTCCTAACAAACAATCACATAAATAAAAATTCCTGAGGGTGTGAGGGCCCTTTACTGGGGGCTGTTCTGTGAGTTCCCCATATGAAGTGGGGAACAGACAATTCTGTCTTGGGACCATTCTTTGATGGAAGACAACTATGCTCATAACATGTCACAAGATGGAGTCCCTTTCTTCCATCAACTGTCACCCACTCCACAAACACCAATCTTAGAATTCTCAGTGCTCAGAACCAGGTGACCTCATCTTGAGGGCATAATGGGGCTGGGGCCTTCTGAAGACTCCCATGGGTGGAACAAGCAGTGGGTGAGTTCATTCTTTCCAGAGCCATAGAACTGGTAAGAAGCCTCCAACTGATAGATTCCCAAAGATTCTGGACCTTTCTGGACATCAGTAGCCCTCCTGTTCTTTTGAGTGTAGGGGAATACCCTTTGGAGGGATGGGGTGGTAGCTGCCTGCATCAAGTGCTAAGTAGTTAAGAGGGACTATAAGAGTGACTCCTTGAAGACACAGACCACGTTCTGACCAAACAGAAAAGCTACATGGGAGTTTTTGTCAAGTGGTGAACTTTGACTTCCTCAAGGATCTTGCCTTTGTAAGGCTTCTCAGTGTGAAGGATGGGATGGTTCCGGGACTGGGAGCCAAAAGATGTGACTGCATAGATCATGACCCCTGTACACCTAGCATTCCATATCTGTCAAAGGTGAAATTGGCCTCTCAGGCCTCTTGCCAAACTAGCTTGGATTGAATCAGAAGAGGATGTGGCATGTCTTGGAGCAGAGTGGGAAGGAATGAATTGATGAATGAATCAAATCAAATAGAGGAAGGAGAAAGAGTTCAGGTCTCAAGCTACAGCTGTCATTTGCCTTGAAAAACCCAGCCTAATTTCCTCTTGATTGGGTGCCATCTCACCACAAAGGCATGAAAAGTTAATTTTGGCTTTACTATAAATTACTGTGATTTCTAGACTTGCTTGGATTTCCTGCCCATGCCTTGAAGTCACCCATGACTGGGCAAATAACAACTCTCTCTGAAACTTTTGTGGTGCCTCATAAATTCTAGCTTTCCTTGGCCAGATAAGAATCCTCTCTGAAACTCTAATGTTGCCTCATAAATTCCATGCTGAGATCTAATTTATTCCCTAAGTGCTGGACCATTAATTTACTACCTGGCTTTGTGTTATACTTGTCAAAATTCTGTTATCTGTAAGTTCTCATGACACTCTCTGTTTTTTGTAACTTTCTGGGCTATAAAGCTGTGCTTCTAGAAAGCTGCAGGGCTGCCTTCTGCGCTTGCTGTTTTTAGGAGAGACAGCCTGGTCAGTCAGAATTACAAGCTTGCTTTAATTTCATTTTAATTGGAGTCAGTGGTCTTTTCTTTGCATCGTGGTTTAACATTTTGAAGGCCCCAGCGAGATCAGACCACCAAAAGTTCTGAAACTGGAACTTTGTTTGGGGACTCTGGACTGAAGAGCCGCTCTAGGGTGTACATACCTTATAGATGGTCCAAGGCCCCAGAGTGTGCCTTCAGTTCCTTGGGTTGTTGGAGTGAACTGCCACCCTAAAACAATTAGTGCAGGAGGCCCTCCTCGCACGTGATTTGAGTTACCTCCCTGGCTGGGCGAGAGGCACTTAGGCACATCTTGTGTCCAGAGCTTTCCCCACCCTTTTCAGGTCTGAGGGCTTATCTGTGAGGAGGCATGTCTGGCCTCTACCCTGAAGACCAAATCGTTGACCCTGACCTTGGAACACTGCTCCCCTTAATCTTCATTGGATGGGATTTTCCCCAGAATTTTTTGTTCCCCAATAAAAGTCCACTCCCTGGTGTGTTCTCTCTCCCAAGCCTCTTCAGTAATCCTCGTTACCATAATAGGTGGCTGAAGGCTGGAGCTAGGAGGAGCCATCCTGGAGCTGGTTTAAAGGTAATTAGAATCTTGTCTCTTTAATTCAAAACTGCCTAGAGATTTCTCACGTTTCGAACCTTCATTCAAGAAGCTGGTGCTGGTTGCGGGCTAAAAATTAACAAGCAGGTAAGTGACACCATTATAACATCTGGCATTCGGCTAAGGGAGATCTCTTCTGAAGACAGAGAGGTGGCCTGGCAAGGCTCACATATACTCCTGTCCGGGACAGAAACAAAATAACATTCTGTCATTCCTGGTTGGAATTCCTCTGGAAAGGCAGAGAGGTGGCTGACGAGCCAATACGCACTCCTGTCTTGGAGCTTTAGCAGGATGTTGCACTGCTCCTTGGTTTTGGTGCCTGGTTCTTGTTTCCTTGTGTCTTGTTTTGTGTTATATATGGTTTTTTTCTACCTTTTGTTGTGTGTCTTCTGTAGTAAAAACTTAAGATAATTGAACATCAAAATGGGTAATAAAGCAAGTAAGCCTTACTCCCCTTTGAGCTGTGTTTTAAAGAACTTTGATAAGCTTTACCCCTCTTTGTTAAGCGGGATTAGGGAAGCAATGTTTCTTTTCTTTCCCTAGTTGGCTGCCTTGAATACACCCACTGCAAAGGGAAATGCCTGCTGGGGATCTAAGAGCTGAATATCTCCCAAATTAACAAGGGAGTCCTAACCTGTCATCAGGCACCCTGGGAACCCCCACCAAAATTAACTCTTGAAAAACTCCTTTAAAATCCATATCCCTCCAGATCAAGAGAGTTACAACCTTTGAGATGGAGTCCCCTGTGTTTCTCCTATGTTAGCAAAGCAATAATCTTCCCTTTTCTTTTTCTCAAAACCCTGTCCTCATTATTAAATTGGCATTAATTGGCTTTGAGGACAGGAACTGAACTTTCAGTTACAAATTTTCACACCCCAGGGGGGACTCTAAAGGAGCCCCCACTCTACTTTCTTGGGGAAGCCTAGCACTCTAACTGCATGCTGAGGATGTAAGATAAATTTTTTGAGAGCTATCTACTGGAAAGTTAGGAGATATGCGAGCATGCCTGAGATTGAACCAAACCAGAGGAGCTAAATCCTGTAAGTAAAATGAGGGACCGAAGGACTCCCAGCACTGCCAAAGTCCCTTTTGCTTTGGGGATCTCCCGCCTTCCTTTCCTGCACTTTAAGGATTGCTCCACCTCTGTATACTTTTAAAAGGGGGAGCACTAAATGCAGTAAAGTTGCCACACTGAGACCCTTGATTTTACACCTCTGGTTGCCCCTCTGTGACAACATCTGCTAAAATGCCTTAGGCATGAGGTTTCTGCTCAGAACAGCAGTTTTCCCTAGCTCCTTCCTGACCTAAGCCAGGACTCATATTGAAATGCTGCAAATGAAAGCTCAGTAGGAGACCAGGTCTCAAACCCTTAAAAGGAAAGTAAAAGTTCCCTTTACTTGAACTTATATTAGACTAAACCAAAAAGGTAAATTATATGATACTTTACTAATTACCAGCTGGTCATTTTTTCTAGGACTCTTGCTTTTTCTTAGATTCTGTATTTTGTTTGAGCTCATGATTTTGATCCTACAGACCTAGGTTATTGTTTGTCCAATCAGCACTATTTTTTTCAACTATGGAGTTTTTAAACATTGCAATGGAGATTTCACCTGCGAAAAGCTACAAGGCCTTTACTATTGTGTTATGTGTGCACACTTGTGTTATGTGTTGTATGGCTATTATGTGCATATATCCATATCATGTACATGATATAAAAATTGGCAGATATATAAGGAGCAGTCATAAAATTAAAAATTGGACCAAATACCTTTAATTCATGTGATTAAAAATGATTCAATTTAAATTGGGTAAACAGATGAAAATAAATATGTTTTTAAAATTAAACTTAACTCAAAATTCTCTCTAGGTGGTCAAAAGGGTTAATCAATAAGATATTAATGTCTATAACATGTCTAATATTACTTGGTTCTAGAAATTGTCTTCAACAAGGAAAATGGCTAATACTGTTTAATTCACTTGTTAATATTTTGGTAAAATAATTAAATAGATTTGACATGGGATTACTCATATTTATCAGTAATTTTGTTTGTTAGACATCCGATTAATTTACAAGATTAAATTGCTAACTGTTAAATATACTATCAAGTACTCTTGATTTTTTCAATTCCATTGGGTAATATTATTGATGTTTTCATAAATTGGTAAATTTTAAAAAAGAGTTTAAAGATACTTTGTCAGCACTAAAAGGTTTTAAGGTTTTACTAAAAATTTAAAGTCTCAATAGACATAATTCTATATACTTAAACATTGTGTTTTCATAAAGTGGTAAATAGATGTAATTCTATATACAAAGGTCTATTGAAGATTTTTATGTGTGAAGGCCCAAGAGTTTCAACTATTTCAATTAAAAGTGATGTAAACAACATAAGATATTTCTTTTTATTAAAATAAAATAATTTGCCTAAATTCCAAAAATTTTAAGTATTGTTTCAAGTATTGTTTCATTTTGTTACACATATTCTTTAAAAGCCAAACTTGGTTAATATAAAAAACATCAATGTAATTGAGGTGCTATTATTCTTCCTTGTATATTAAATATGTTCATATTTCCAAGTATACAAGTTTTTAAGGCAGAAGCTTTAAAAGAGCATTATATCAAACTGATGTTCTAAAGATGTATAGTAATTTTAGACTTAAAAGTTGGAAATTTATTTATATCATTTAATGTTCCATAACTGGACCTGTTATCAATAAGATATATAAAGTTTTGTTACTTTTTACACTGGGGTACAATTTAAATGTATTTTAAGTTAATGAGAGCCTAATGTATGTAAAGATTAATATTGTGAAACACAAACATTTTGCAAGTTTTCCACAAAGGTTAAAAGTTCTCAGCTTTTCTGTAATTCTCATGTTTTAAATGTAATATCATATTGTGGTAGCTAATATTCATGTGACCTCAAGCAACAACATACATAAACTTTATAAAATGATTTTTAAGAAATAAAAATCAGCTTCAAAACTAGAACAGTTTCCTCAAGATTTATAAAGAGCCCTGCCTTACCTGGGGCTAAGGCTCTGCCTCCCATCTTAATAACATGTCAGAATGACTCCACAGCAGGCCAGACTTCACTTAATTTAAAGTTGTATTGAACAGATTAATTTTTCTTGCTAAGATTACTAGGATCTCAAATAGAGGTTATAATATAACTCAGGCAAAATTAAAGGTAGATATTACACAAACTAAATATGTTTTTAATCTGGTTAATTTTATTTTTAATTTTCCTTATAAACTGTCTAAATGTTGCCTGTTAATGTTTTACAGAGGTATTGCTTCAAGAACACACAATCTGGGTTAATTTAATAAGCCATCACTTAAAGAACATATGGGATAGCACAGACCCCAAATGATATGAGGTTATATACATTAAAGTTAAAGCCCAGTATTCTCAATTTGAGACTATTGAGAATAACTTGCTAGATGTTTAAGATCAAGTCTTAAAAATTAAAGTTAAATTAAAAGGGACCAAGAACCAATATTTGGCTCTTGCCCTCCGAGTCAGAGTAAATCAGGGAACAGAGAAATTCTCTAAAGAGCTTTGCAACTCTGGGCCACATAACCTCCTGATCAGGGAGATTAATGAGACCCCTGGAGAACAGAAAGCCAATCAATGTACATGCCATGAAGAGGAGAGTTGTTGGAAAATGGAAACATCCCTGGTTCTTCCAAGGGAAGCCACATGATCAGCAAGACCTGGACACCTCCTAAAGCAAATGGCCCTGGCAAAACTAAGAAATTGCTCTTAAGTTCCCCCAAGAGTGACTCCCATGGAAATTCAACTGATTCTTAATAATAGATAGAAACAAAAATCAGTTTGACTTGCTTCATCCTAAACACATAGCAAAAGCAGTTAAAAACAAAATATAGCCACTCCTGGGGATTTAAAGATAAATAATAATTGTTAAATATAATGTAAGGTACACAATTATATTAGTCCCCAAAATAAGTAAGACTGGAGTCTACAAAGAGAGATTCTCAGGCAGGAATGCCTGATAACTATCAAAAGAGACTATCAAGAGGAACTGCCAGAGTCAGAAGGTTTTAGTTAATTTAAGGCCTACAGATATTCCTAATTTACACAGGTAGGCTTCATGTTTGCTAGTATGATTATCCACCCCTAAGTAACAGATATAAAGGGACCTCTACTAGACATGGAGGTCATACCAGCAACATCTTACAAGATCAGATGACATTGAGTAGCTTAACTACATCTCATGGAAATGGACATCTGCAACATTAAAAGTTAAATGTTGTGTTTACATTCCTGATAACTTTTAAAATGTTAAAGATTTACATTCCTATATAAAGGGCTTGTCCACTCTGGCCTTATTATGGGGACAGCTTCTCCTGGTGAAAAAAAAAAAAAAAAAACTTCTGCTATCTTAATGATATTTATTGACATGTTTCATAGGTGGCAATATATGTTCATGAGTATGTTTTTGTTTCTCTTCCATAGAAGCCCCATCTTCACAGAACTTTNTAGAAAAGGGATCAAAACTCAAGCAATTGACATTGAAACAGAGGTCACAGCCCTGGTAGATATTTCAATAGTAAAGGTTTTATAAAGAGTCAGAGTCATTTGCATCTCAATGGCCCTTACCTGGGCAATGCTCTTCACCTCTAGGATAGGGGAACAGGTCTCACCAATACAAGGAGATTTGGAGGGTGGATGGGAAGGGACACATTGAAACAATACTTGTGGAGGAGCTCAATTCCCTCCACCTATCACTGAAGCTCCCATGTGTGCAATGCTCTGACAAGGTCCCCAGAGGCACTGCTATTCTGCAATATGGGAAGAGGACATTAAAAATTTTCCACTTACTGGGAGATGTGTGATTAGCCTGGTCTGGGAGTACTTGCTACCAGTAAACTGATGCCCAAAGAGAGTTACCACAAGATTAGGGAGCACAAAAGGTTAGGACCACACCACCCAAAGAACTTCTGTTGCCTAAACCAAAGGTTTCAAGAGAGGCTACATGGCTCTTCCACACCAAATCACTTGTCAAAAGAGGGGTTGAAGCTCTCACACTCTAGTGCCTTTGCTATGAGCATCATGGAAAGAAATGCTTCTGCTCATATTAGACTTAGGTCCCTAGCCAAAGTCAAGCACCCTTCTGCTCCTAGAATCCTCCCATTCAATGGGAATGGTTCAGAAAGAAATGAATTTTTCAGTCAATTTTATATATAAATGACGAGTCCCCACTTGGGCTGGTGGAATATGTCACTAATGTGTTTGCCTATTCATGGATGCACACAACATGGAGAAGTCTATTTCCAGCTGCACATTCCCCATTCTTCTCTTAATAGACCAGATTCCAAATCAGGTACAAGGGGGCCTTTTTCTAAATGGAAGCCGAGGGCATCAGCTTCATCTTGGTGTGCTGAGGAATTGCTCCCTTGGTGGCATCAGTGTTGATGAAACACCTCTTCCACCTCCTGTGTGGGAACAAACTAATCAAGTCTGCATGAAATGTTCCCAGACCAGCCCTGTGATCATGTTTGTGCACACTCCATTAAGGCCTTCCACTTTATAACTGTTATCTGTCACAGTATTGCAAAAAATATTGCTTCTAAACAATAACTTTAGTAAAGATCATAAGGCGTCACCTACAGTACAGGTAGTATGTAATACCGACTTCCTGTACTCACACTAATTCAGATTAAATGAAGGGGTAAGTATAAGATGATCAACAGGGTCTGTAGATCAGAGAGACTGAGAGGACCCCAGAGAACAGAAAGCCATCCCATGCACCTTCTGCAAAGCAAAGGGTCATTGCAGACACAATTTTCCCCAATGCTTGCAAGAGAAGCCATGAAAGGGGAAGTCTGAGCCAAAGCCCAGTGTTCTTGGTGGACTCTGGCATGCACAGAAGGGAATGGTGTCTGAAGGATGGGGAGGAAGATGAAGCTGGAAAGAGACTCAGGATCACATAGGGAACAGCTCCCACTAGGATGGATGATGCCAAAGAAACACTGTTTGAAGAAACAACAGAGATAGTCCAGGAGCCACAGAAGGAACTTTGCACCACATGGTACTTTGGAGCTTTGTGTCTCTTTGACTACTCATGCAGAAACTTCTTATTGCCAGGACTGTCCAATGTTCACTGTGTCCCTGACCCACTCCCCTCTGAAAAACTATCCACAGGACTGGGATTGTGACACAGTGGTAGAGCAATAGCCTAGCACGTGTGAGACACTATGTTTCATTTTAAGCACAACACATCAATCAATTAATAAAATGAGAGTCCATCGACAATTAAGAAAAGAAAAAAGAGGAAGAAGTAGTAGAACACGAACAAGAAAAAGAAGCAGCAGCTATGCAGAAATGGCTCACTAACCAACAACCTCATACATAGAAACTCCTGAGGGTGTGAGGCCTTTTGAGGGGGCTGTTCTGTGAGTTCCCCATATGAAGTGGGGAACAGACAATTCTGTGTTGGGACCATTCTTTGATGGAGACAACTATGTCCATGAAGTGTCACAAGATGGAGTCCCTTCCTTGCATCAACTTTTACCCACTCCACAACCGCCAATCCTGGATTCTCAGTGATAGAAACCCGCTGACCTCATCGTGGGGGCATAATGGGACTGGGGCCTTTGGAGGACTCCCATTGGAGTAACGGGCAGTGGGTGAGTTTATTCTTTCCAGAGCCATAAGACTGGTAAGAAGCCTTCAACTGATGGATTCCCCAATGGAGGACCTGGACCTTCCTTGATGTAAGTAGCCCTCCTGTTCTTGGAGTGTAGGGGAATACCCTTTAGAGGGATGGGGTGGTAGCTGCCTGTGGGAAGTGCTAAGCAGTTAAGAGGTAGACTCCACTAGAGGAGGAGGGACTCCTTGAAGACTCAGACCATGTTCTGCCCAAACAGAAAGCTACATGGGAGTCCTTATCAAGTGGGGAGTTTTGACTTCCTCAAGGACCTTGCCCTTAGTGAGGCTTCTCAGTCAGAAGGATGGCATGAGTCCAGAACTGGGAGCCAGAAGGCCTGACAGAGTTGGGGTAGGATATGGCCCCAGTCCACCTAGCATTCCTTATGTGTCAAAGGCCAAAGTGGCTTCTCAGGCATCCTGCCAAACTAGCTTGGACTCAATCAGTAGAGAATGTGGCATGACTTGGAGGAGGGTGGGAAGGAATGAATGGTCCAATGCTTAGGGAGTAAATTAGATCTCAGCATGGAATTTATGAGGCACTATTAGAGTTTCAGAGAGGGTCCTTATCTGGCCAGAATTTATGAGGTGCCACAAAAGTTTCAGAGAGGATTGTTATCTGGTCAGGGAAAGCCAGCCATGGGTGAGTTCAAGGCATGGGCAGGCAATGCAAGCAAATTTCGAAATCACAGTAATTAACTTATCATGCCTTTGTGGTGAGATGGCTCCCAATCTTAAGAGGGAATTAGGCTGGGTTTATCATTACTTTCTTGTCTTATGTGTCTCTTTCAAAACTTTGAGAGGGTAGGAGAAGATCACTGAGGCTCTCATTAACTTAAGAATACATTTAAATTGTATCTCAGTGTAAAAAGTAACATGGAACTGTACATATCTTATTGATAACAAGTCCAGTTGTAGAACACAAATGATATAAACAAATCTCCAACATGTTTTTCTTTTAAGCCTAAAATTACCATACAACTTTAGAACACCAGCTTGATATAATGTTCTTTTGAAGCTTCTACCTTACAGACTTGTATACCTGGAAGATATGAACACATTAATAGCACCATAATTATATTGATGTTTTTATATTGACCAAGTTTAGCTTTTAAAGAAACAACATTACAATATTGAAAAATAACAGCTGTTGTTTAACCATAGTTGTATAATCTTTAATTTTCTTTAAGATTACTTGCTCAAACTTACACATATAACCAAGTTACACAGACCTTCTTTATCACTTACTTAAACCCTCTTAATTACTTAATCACATAGACTCTCTTATCCAGAAACACATTTTCCCTCTATTAAATCCA
>NW_025999898.1:403008-504156 GCF_001458135.2 Marmota marmota marmota
GAGAAAGAGACCACCAAGTGACCACTCATGCAATTGGCAGAAGGGGGATTTATTGAACCAGCATGCTGGGGCTCCGTGCCCACTCAAGAAGGGAAAGCAGCCCAGAGCCCTGAGCAGGGGCTGAGCACTGCTTAAGTACACTTTTTGGGGAGGGCGGAGGGCTTTGTATACATCAGAACAAATCATCATGAGGCGCGGGAAAATTGAACAACAACTCCTAAACATGATTAGTTCATTCATTGGCGGGAACAGGTCAGGCTGGAGTGATAGGTCATTCCTAAGGAGGGGGTTACATTTAAACTGATTGGTCCAGGCCCTGCAATGCCTACGTGCGACCACACAGAGCCTTTATTAAACAACCAAATAGTCAGGGGAAATATTTACTGGGCAGTTCCAAGCATTGTCTTAAAATCTACAGAAATTTCAGGTTTTGCAGGTAGCATAGAAACCTAACAATCCCTAATCCTTTACATTTTAACTCAGACCTTGCAGCTTAGAAACTTTACAACACCCGGTCTTTTACCCTTTAACTTTTATGCTTTAACTTCAATTTCTTTTACCCTTACAAAGTAGAGGAAGGAGAAAGTGTCAATGTTTCAAGCTACAGCTGTCAGCTTGCCTCTTAGCCTAGGTGCCATTGTAATTTGGATTGCTGGGGCTGTACTAGGTGATCACTGTGGGCTTCCTTCTCTTTCTTTGCTGCAAGAGGAAAGTGGAGGAGCATGCCTGGCAGTTGGTGAAAGTGCTGAGAGCCGCCGCCTTCACTTAGAGCCCACTCTTGTACTGGAGAAACAAAAAACCACATTATGGCATGAAGGCAGCTATCAACCCAAGCCCTTTCTTGGCTGCTCCCCAACTGACTATCAAGTAGACATTCCAGATTCTCTGTGGCAGTCGGACACCTGTGAAGGCAGGTACTATGCCATCAGAGGAAGCAGCACCGAGGCACAGGCCCCTGTTCCCCTGCAACCTGCCCTGCTGGCCGCACAACAGCTCTTCCCTAACCTGGTGCCAAAGCAACACTCACATCCCCTCTCCTGATTATCTTTTAGGAGGTATCTTTTGCAGCACCCCTCTGCATGCTGAATCTACCTCCCATGCTGGATCACTCTGCCTCATGTCCCTGTCTCCACTGGAAGTGGAAAGGAATGTCCACTCCCATTCCCTTCCCAATCTAGCCCTTGGGGGAAAGTTTCCATGCCTCCATTTGGCTTTAGAGTTTCAGCCTCTGCTCACTGAGGGGGAAAACTTCAGGTACTAGGGCTATCACAAAAGGGAGCTAACCTCACATTGCCACCAAGGTCAGACCCCTGATACATGTTACAATAGTAAATGTTTTGGAAAGAGTCAGTCATTTGTGTCTCAATGGCCCTTAATTGGGCAATGTCCTTCCCCTCTAGCAGGGGTAACAGGTCTCACCAATACAAGGAGATTTGGAGGGTGGATGGGAAGAGATACATGGAAATAATACTTGTGGAGGAACTCAATTTCCTCCCCCAATCACTGGAGCTCCAAGGTGTGCCACCCCATGGAAAATGTGCCCAGAGGCACTGCTCTTCTGCAGTATGGCAAGTGGATGTTGATGAGCTTTCACTTCCTGGGAGACGAATGATTAGCCTGGTCTGGGAGTACTTGCTACCAGGTAAGCTGATGCCCAAAGAGAGTTACCACAAGATTAGGGAGCACAAAATTTTAGGAATATGCTGCCCAAAATCCTTCTGTTGCCCAAACCAGACGTTTCAAGGCAGGCTACATGGCTCTTCGAAACCCAATCATACTTGTCAAAGGAGGGGTCGAAGCCCTCACCCTCTATTGCCTTCCTTATGAGCATCATCAAAAGAAATGCATCTGCTCATGTTATACAGTTAGTTCCCTATCCAAAGTCAAGCATTCTTCTGCTCCTAGAATCCTCCCATTCAATGGGAATGATTTTCAGAAGGACTCAAACTGATGTTTCAGTCCATTTCTTACAGAAATGATGAGTCCCACCTAAGGCTGGTGGAATATGTCATGTCACTAATGTGTTTGCCTATATGTGGTTGCACACCACATGAAGAAGTCTATTTCCCGCTGCACATTCCCCATTCTTCTCTTAATAGAGCAAATTCAAAAATCAGGTACTAGGGGGGCCTTTTCCTAAATGGAAGCTGAGGGCATCAGCTTCACCCTGGTGTGCTGAGGCATCGCTCGCTTGGTGGCATCAGTGCTGATGAAACACCTCTCCCATCCCCTGTGTGGGAATAAACCCATCAAGTCTGCGTGAAATGTTCCCAACCCAGCCCTGTGCTAACCTTTGTTTAAGACACTCCATGGAGGCCATCCCCGTGATAACTGTCATCTATTAGTGTATGGAAAACATTTTGCTTCTAAACAACAACCTGGTTTTAGTGAAGATCAGAAGCCATCACCTCCAGAACAGGTAGTACAGAATGCCAACTTCTAGTATTCACGCTAACTCTGATTAATGGAAAGGATAAGTGTAAGATGATCCATAGGATCTGCAGATCGGAGAGATTGAGAGAACCCCAGAGAATAGGAAGCCATCCCATGTTCCTTCTGCAAAGAGAAGGGTCATTGCAGACATAATTGTCCCTGATGCTTCCCAGAGAAGCCATGTAAGGTCAGCCAGACACAAACCGATCCTGGCAAGGGGTACTGCTCCTAGAGGAGAGCTAAAGAAATCAGAGGTCTTCACAGTTGTCCCAAAGTTGATATCTGAGGTATCTCAGCTATTTCATATGAATACATAGGGAAAAAAAGGTCAGTTTGGACCAACTAGGTCCTCAAACACAGGACAGGAGAGGACACCTAAAATCACACCCCTACATGGATGTTGAAAAGGAAAAAGAATGTTGGTTACTTTGATTGTTGATAAAAACAGAGATGCACTTGTGTCTGCCCTACCAACACTTAAGGGACACTGAAGGCCATGAAAGAAGGGTTCCTCTGCAAGAGGGTTCATAACCCCAATCACAAGACTCACTAACTGGTCTTGAGTTCATTGTAGTCAGAGTGTAATGAAATGCGGGATAGGAAGCAGTAGGCATCATGCCTGACAGAGTGTGCTACTATTACTCTTATTTTGATAATCAGTACACATACCTGAAATAAAGGTCATGAAAAGATTTGGACATGAAATTGGAATGGGCAATGAAAAGCAAGACATGTAAGGTGATGCAATAGGCAGATTGGATAATAAGCACTCGGAAGGAAGAAATCAGAAAGCTTCTTGTCAACGTTTGTAGCATCCTGGAGGATTAGGAATTCCAAACAAGAAGGAAGGAAGGAAGGAAAGAAGGAAGGGCTAAAAAAAGGAAGGAAGGAAGGAAGGAACAAAGGAGAAGTTATGGAACATTTGTAGGCAGGTTCCCAACATAACCTTTATTTTTATTCACTGAAGATGAAAACTGGCAGACTGGTTCTAGAGTCTATGTGTCAACCAGTATGCTCTGCTTTCCTATAAGATAGGCAGAACTTGAAGAGGACTCAGCAGGTGAGCATCACATATATAAAGGGGAAGAAATGGGAGCAGGACACCTATCAGAAGTATCACACAGTCTTCTAGGCATAGAGTCTTGAGGAATTGTAATGAGACGCAGGCAACAGTAGTGGAAATGGGGAAAGAAGAGATGGTCAGCTCTGAGAGCAAGACAGCGAAAGAAGAGCTTGCTCATACCACTCTGCAAAGAATTCAGCACTTTAGCCTCATTGGATTACTTCTTCATTTGGACAGAAAAAAGGCGTCAAAAAGGTTGGCTCTTTCTACATTCAGATTGGTTTCACAGAACACATTTTCATCCAGGATACCAATTCATTTGGATACATCACCTGTTTGATAGCTTCTGAACTTTGTTCTTTCACCCTCTCCACCTTAAAGAGGGAACTGAGGGTCTGAAAAAGAGACAATAAGAAGCAATCAACTCCTAGGGTAGAAACAATAACAACAAATGCCCCTCCCCACACCATGATTCTGGCTCTCAGGCTTGTTGGAAACAGCCTGTCAGCACAATGGAACAGATCTTCCAGAAGCACAGGAAACCTATGTGAAGAGCTGTAGGCGGGCAAGGCTGGGCTTGTGGTCCAATGCCGGCCAGGCATGTATGAGGCCCTGGTTTCCACGTTGTGCACACAGTATCACTGATTACATTCTCTAACTAAGGAATTCCAAAGAAAAACTGTAGAATCAGGAACACTTAGTCCTCAGGCCACACAGCCTTTCACAGTCCTACTCCTGGGCAGTACCTATGAGGTCTCCATGTTCAGGCTTCACCAGCACCAATGAGGGTGAAGTCCTACAGCACTTTGCAACCATTGAAAGAATACAGAGGTTGTCATTTTGGATGCAACTGTCATTTTAACAGAAAGGCTTCCTCATCTGCAGATAAAGAACAGATACCCATGTTTTTCTTGGATTTTTTCTAAGGAGGGCTAGTGAATATAGGGATGTTACTATGTTTCCTTCCAATATGCTCCAGCAACCCCAGAACACATACTGAAACAAGGTATCATGGCAAGGCCACAGAAAGCCATGGAAATATCTAAGGTCTCTTTGAAAAACCATCTTGCACAAAATCAGTAAACCCTGGCCAATATTTTGAAATTTTCACCCCGTTGCTAGAAATGTCTCCTAGAGCTTTAGACTCAGATCTCTGTGTTTCCTTACAAACCTTCCTGTTCTGGAGTGGGTCATCTGCACCCAGCCTGCTTCCCCAAGGCAGCTGTGTGAAATACATGATGAGACAGAATATTAATCTATACTTTCTTCATAGGGAAAAGAAAACCAATCTAGCTGAGGTGCACAAACACAAATGATTTTGCACCTAAGAACTCACTCCTTTCCATTCTCTCTAACACTTCTACACTTCATGCTGAGAATGATGGATTCAGAAAGAGCTAGTCTCTGACCAAAATTCTGAGGTGCACAGATGAGAGAGGATTTGTCAGTAACCACTCCGCTAGTACTGAGGGTCCATTCTAGAGGTGGCACTGTGAATTGCAGGGATGCCTTGGCAGAATGAGCTCTCTTGGGTCTCCTGTGTTTGGCCATTTCACCTCTTTCCCTTGGAGCTGCAGAGGGGGTAAGAAATAGAAAGATACCTTGGGAAGAATGTTTCCCATTTGGGACAGCATTTTGAAGGGCAGGTGGCCAGAATGGACTAGAGTCTACTAAGGGGTTGTGCTGGCCGCTGAAAACCCTGCCTGTGGGCTCTCTCTGCTCTGCAGGTGCCATGCCCCCCTAATCCTGCCTTCCCTCCTCCTGACCAGCCCTCCTTTAGTGCAAATCCTGCTCTGGGGAGCTGGCTAAACCTGAGGGTGCTCAGGAAGCTAGCTCCTCAATAGACATTCTTGGCACTCATCATACCACTCATTCCTCTAGCATCAAAGGTGGTTTCCCCAGGCATCCTCACAGGAGCTGCTTCTCTCTTCTGAAGTTTCTAGGTACCCCCATTTTGTCAGAATCAGGCAGGCATTATCCTCATTTTCCGGGTGAGGAAGCTGAGGCTGAGGGCCTAATACTAAGTGATTTCTCCCAGTTCTACCACAGAGCTGACCTTTACAATATGCTCCCAAACTCCACTTACCCTATGCTTCCTAAAGCCTAATTGCATCTCCAACCACATGGAAACAACTTCCCAGAGTTACCCAGAATTGGGCCCGATGACTTCTTCTACAGGCTTCTTTGGATCCCTGCAATGCATGTTGCCTCACTCAAATATAATGCAACTATTCTTTTCACCTCTAGGACCAACTGTGATTTCCTGAGGTCAGGGCCAGTGACATGCTCATCTGTCTGGCTTGCTCGCCTTATGAGCGCATCCTCTGTAAAGGCACTCACTGATGTGCATTGAGTGCAAATCTGGCTGAGCCTAAGCTTACAGAAAGCCCTCCTGAGGCAGGGACAGAGCCTACAACTCTGCTCTAGCACACCTGTACATAGAAAATTCAGATCAGCACTGCTCTGTGCTGTTTGGAAGGTAGTAGAGGGTTAAAAAGTTTAGGTGGCCTGTAATTGGCTCAGGATCATTACAGTTCTTCTCACTGCATCCATCTGCACAGGCTGCCTGATCATCTCCTAGGGCTTTGTTCCCATGTCCACTCCTCCAGGGAACCTTCATAAATGAACTCTGTCACTCTTTGCACACCTTAATTGTCTCTTTGATTTCAACTCCTTTATTCCCTTCATGGCAGTTTCACTCTCTGAATTGCTTCTATCCTTCTTTTCTTTGATTCCACTGGTTTCCATTCCAGTGGATACAGACAAGAAATCAATATACGTTGGGTAATGAGAATGCTATGTTGATGAACAAAGCAGACAAAGAAAAATGGAAGTAAAAAAGAGACACTCAAGCAGAAAACTAAAAATTGAACAAGGATCTCTAGGAAGAAGGGAGAGAAAATCTTTCCAGGAAGTGGGAAGAGTTACATGGAGTGGCTGGTGAGAATGCTCAGGCATTTGGAGGCCTTGGTTCAGGATTGTGGTTTTCCATCAGAGGGCAATGAGAAGTCACTGTGTGTGGGAGCAGACTAGCATGATCTGTGCTGTCAAGGCTCATTCTGGCTACTGAAGAAAATGGGAGGAACTAAATGGTAACAAGGAGCCAAGCCAGGACCAGGGGTACAAGCTACTTGGGGACTGCCCTCGGCTTCATGAGCAAATGTCCCTCTAGCTGAGCTGGTCCAAAGTGAATCCACAAACCTCAGGAGAGCCTATGCAAGTCCCTGAGTGACAGCATACTTCGAAGATTGGTTGGTGAGTAGGGATGTCCTAACCTCATGACTCTGCTATCTGATGGGATTTGGATTAGACAAATCTCCAAGTCTCCTTCCACTGGAGACCATGGGGTTCTGGGAAATCTATGGAATCTGAATGCCACTGAGGTGGGGTGGGGACCACGTGGGAGGATGAGGTTGTGTTCAGTGGTAGAAAGGTGGTGAGAGGCAATCCTGAGTCAAGGGGAAGTCTGAGCCAAAATCCAGAGTTCTTGGTGGACTCTGGCATGCCCAGAAGGGAATGGTGTCTAAAGGATGGATGGGAGGGAGATGAAGCTGGAAAGAGATATAGAATCACATAGAGGACTCTCTCACTGGGACAGATGATGCCAAATAAACACTGTTTGAAGAAACATCAGAGATATGCACCACATGGTACCTTGGAGCTTTGTGTCTCCTTGACTACTCGTGCAGAAACTTCTTGTTGCCTAGGCTGTCCAATGTTCACTGTGTTCCCTGACCCACTCCCCTCTGAAAAACTTATCCACAGGGCTGGGATTGTGGCACAGTGGTAGAGCACTAGCCTAGCATGTGTGAGACACTGGGTTTGATTCTAAGCACAACACATCAATCAATTAATAAAATGAGGGTCCATCAACAATTAAGAAGAGAAAAAAAGAGGAAGAAGTAGTAGAACAAGAACAAGAACAAGAAGCAGTAGCTACGCAGAAATGGCTCCCTAACCACTAACCCAATAAATAGAAATTCCTGAGGGTGTGAGCACCCTTTCCTGGGGGCTGTTCTGTGAGTTCCCCATATGAACTGGGGAACAGGCAATTCTGTGTTGGGACCATTTTTGATGGAAGACAACTATGCTCATGACATGTCACAAGATGGAGTCCGTTCCTGGCATCAACTGTCACCCACTCCACAACTGCCAATCCTGGAATTCTCAGTGATTGGAACCTCTTCTTCGCTGCCTTCATCTTCAGGGCATAATGGGGCTGGGGCCTTCAGAGGACTCCCATTGGTGTAACGGGCAGTGGGTGACTTCATTCTTTCCAGAGCCGTAGGACTGTTAAGAAGCCTCCAACTGATGGAGTCCCCAAAGGAGGACCTGGGCCTTCCTGGATGTAAGTAGCCCTCCTGTTCTTGGAGTGTAGGGGAATACCCTTTGGAGGGATGGGGTAGTGGCTGCATGTGGGAAGTGCTAAGCAGTTAAGAGGTAGGCTCCACTAGAAGACCACATTCTGCCTAAACAGAAAAGCTACATGGGAGTCCTTGTCAAATGGGGAGCTTTGACTTCGTCAAGGACCTTGCCCTTGTGAGGCTTCTCAGTCCGAAGGATGGCATGGGTCAGGACTTGGAGCCAGAAGGTATAACAGAGTCCTCCCTAGGTCATGGACCCTGTCCACCTAGCGTTCCTCATGTGTCAAAGGCCAAAGTGGCCTCTCAGGCTTCCTGCCAAACTAGCTTGGACTCAATCAGTAGAGAATGTGGCATGACTTGGATGAGGGTGGGAAGGAATGAATGGATGAATGAACCAAGTCAAGTAGAGGAAGGAGAAAGAGTCAATGTCTCAAGTTACAGCTTGCCTCTTTGTCTAGGTGCCATTGTACTTTGGATTGCTGGGACTGTACTATGTGATCACTGTAGGCTTCCTTTTCTTTCTTTGCTGCAAGAGGAAAGTGGAGGAGCATGCCTGGAAGTTGGTGAAAGTGCTAAGAGGCACCGCCTTCACTTACAGCCCACTCCTGTATCGGAGAAACAAAAAACCACCATATGGCATAAAGGCAGCTATCAACACAGGCCCTTTACCGGCTACTCCCCAACTGACTATCAAGTGGACATTCCAGATTCCCTGTGGCAGTCGGACACCTGTGAATGCAGGTACTATGCCATCAGAGGAAGCAGCGCCAAGGCACAGGCCTCTATTCCCATGCAACCTGCGCTGCTGGCCACACAGCAGCTCTTCCCCTCACCCGGTGCCAGAGCACCAGTCCACATGCCCTCTCCTGATTATCTTTCAGGAGGTATCTTTTGCAACACCCCTCCCCATGCTGATCTTACCTCCCGTGCTGGACCACTCTGCCTTCCGTCCCTGTCTCCACTGGAAGTAGACCTTGGGGGGAAGGTTTCCATGCCTCCATTTGGCTTTAGAGTTTCAGCCTCTGCTCACTGAAGGGGAAAACTTCAGGTACCAGGGCTATCACAAAAGGGAGCTAATCTCAGGCAATTGACATTGCCACCAAGGTCAGAGCCCTGATACATGTTACAATAGTAAATGTTTTGGAAAGTGTCAGAGTCATTTGTGTCTCAATGGCCCTTAACTGGGCAATGCCCTTCCCTTCTAGCATGGGGGAACAGGTCTCACCAATGCAAGGAGATTTGGAGGGAAGAGAATGGGAACAATACATGTGGAGGAGCTAATTCCCTCCCCCCATCACTGGAGCTCCAAGGTGTGCCACCCCCTGGACAAGGTTCCCAGAGGCACTGCTCTTCTGCAGCATGGCAAGTGGATGTTGATGAGCTTCCACTTCCTGGGAGATGAGTGATTAGCCTGGTCTGGGAGTACTTGCTACCAGGTAAGCTGATGCCCAAAGAGAGTTACCACAAGATTAGGGAGTACAAAAATTTAGGAATATGCTGCCCAAAATCCTTCTGTTGCCCAAAACAGAGGTCTCAAGGCAGGCTACATGGCTCTTCCAAACCCAATTATACTTGTCAAAGGAGGGATTGAAGCCCTCACCCTCTAGTGCCTTCCTTATGAGCATCATCAAAAGAAATGCATCTGCTCATAGTATACATTAGTTCCCTATCCAAAGTCAAGAACTCATCTGGTCCTAGAATCCTTCCATTCAGTGGGAATGATTTTCAGAAGGACTCAAACTGATGTTTCAGTCCATTTCATACAGAAATGACGAGTCCCAACTAGGGCTGGTGGAATAGGTTATGTCACTAATGTGTTTTCCTATTCGTGGATGTACACCACATGGAGAAGTCTATTTCCAGCTTCACATTCCCCATTCTTAATAGACCAGATTCAAAAATCAAGTACAAGGGAGGGCCTTTTCCTAAATGGAAGCTGAGGGCATCAGCTTCACCTTGATGCGCTGAGGCATCTCTCGCTTGGTGGCATCAGTGCTGATGAAATACCTCTCCCACGCCCTGTGTGGGAACAATCCCATCAAGTCTTTGTGAAATGTTCCCAACCCAGCCCTGTGCTCACCTTTGTATAAGACACTCCACGGAGGCCATCCCCATGATAACTGTTATCTGTTAGTGTATGGCAAACATTTTGCTTCTAAACAACAACCTGGTTTTAGTGCAGATCAGAAGCCATTACCTACAGTACAGGTAGTATAGAATGCGGAATTCCAGTACTCATGCTAACTCTAATTAATGGAAAGGGTAAGTGTAAGATGATCCATACGATCTGCAGATCAGGGAGATTGAGAGGACCCCAGAGAATAGGAAGCCATCCCATGTTCCTTCTGCAAAGCGGAGGCTCATTGCAGACACAATTGATCCCAAAGCTTCCCAGAGAAGCCATGTAAGGTCACCCAGACACAGACCCCTCCTGGCAAGTGGCACCACTCATAGAGGAGAGCTAACAAGTCAGAGGTCTTCACAGATGTCCCCAAGTTGATGTATGAGGTATCTCAGCTATTTCATACAAATACATAGGAAAAAAAGAGGTCAGTTTGGACCAACTAGGTCCTCAAACACAGGACAGGAGAGGACACCTAAAATCACACCCCGATGTGGATGTTGAAAAGGAAAAAGATGTTGGTTTCTTTGATCATTGATAAAGGCAGAGATGCACTTGTATTAGCCCTACTAACACTAAGGGATGCTGGAGGCCATGAAGGAAGGGTTCCTCTGCAAGAGGGTTAGTAACCCCAATCACAAGACTCACTAACTGGTCTTGAGTTCATTTGAGTCAGAGTGCAATGAAATGCTGGATAGGAAGCAGTAGGCATCATGCCTAACAGAGTCTGCTACTATTACTCTTATTTTGGTAATCCGAACACATACCTGAAATGAAGTTCATGAAAAGACTCAGACACAAATTTGGAATGGGCAATGAAAAGTGAGGCATGTAAGGTAACCAAATAGGCAGATTGGATGATGAGCACTAGGAAGGAAGGAATCAGGAAGCTTCTTGTCAACCTATGTAGCATCCTGGAGGATTAGGAATTCCAAACATCAAGAAGGAAGGAAGGAAGGAAGGAAGGAAGGAAGGAAGGAAGGAAGGAAGGAAGGAAGGAAGGAGGGAGGGGAAAGAGGAAGGGAAAACCGAGGAAGAGAGGACAGAAGGAAGGAAGGAAGGAAGGAGTTATGGTACATTTGTAGGTAGGTTCCCAACATAATATTTTTTTCACTGAAGATGAAAACTGGCAGACTGGTTCTAGAGTCTATGTGTCAACCAGTATGTTCTGCTTCCCTGTAAGATAGGCAGAACTTTAAGAGTACTCAACTGGTGAGCATAAGATATGTATAGGAAGAGAAATGGGAGCAGAAAACCTGTTGGAAGGATCCTACAGTCTTCTAAGCATAGGCTCTTGAAGACTTGGAATGAGATGCAGGCAACATTCAAAAAGATCCTCAGGAGGATCACCAGATGACAGTGCCCCAGGCCTGCCCACCACCTGGAGAGAGGAGCAGCATTTGACAGCAACTTTAACCACCATGTGTAGGAGCAGAGCCATCCTTGAATCCACACTGCTGAAGAAGAAGACATACAGACAATAGGAAGACAAGGGAAGAAAGTTCCATAAACAAACTAAGCTGATACAATAAGAGATTTCATTGATAGCACAGTACATGAAATGTCACAGGAGTTCGAATGTACATAATTAAAATGATCTGTGAAGCAAAGAATGAATTAAGAGAGCAAATATAGGCAAAAATTGGCCATTCGAACAAAGAGATAAAAGAAGAAATACAGACAGCAAAAGATTATTTCAAGAAAAAGAGATTCTGAAAAAAAAAAGAAATTTTTTAAATGAAGCAAACAATAAACTAAATAAAAAGTTCAATAGAAAGCCTCAAAAACAGAAATAGATCACTTGGAAGACAGAAATTCAGGCAATGAAAACAAAATTATAATCTTGAAATAAAATTGACCCACACAGTGAAGATGGTGAGAACCATGAGAAGAAACTCCAAAAATTATGGGATAATGTGAAAAGAAATCTAAGAATTACCAACATAGAGGAAAACATAGAGATACAAATCAAAGGACTACACACTAAAATAATATCAGAAAATTTCCCAAACATGAAGAATGAATTGGAAAATCAAAAGGCTACCAGGACACCAAATATATAAAATTACAACAGATTCACACCAAAGCATATTAAATATAAAATGCCTAGCATACAGAATAAGGTTAGAATTTTTAAGGTCATAATAAAAGTTTTCAATTGCATATAGGGGAAAACCAATTCACATCTCATCAGATTTCTCAATCCCATCAAAGCTAGGATATCCTGGAACAACATGTACCAAGATCTGAAAGAAAATGGATGCCAACCAAGAATCTTATACCCAGCAAAATTAAGCTTCAGATTTGATGACAAAATAAAAACCTTCCATGATGAACCAAAATTAAAATAATTTACAACACAAAGGACTACACTACAGAATATTCTTGGAAAAATATCCCATGATGAGGAAATAAAAAACAACAATGTAAATCAGCAAAGGAAAGAACAGCACTAAAGGAAAATCCAATCAAAGGAGAAACCAACTCAAGTTAAAATCCAAAAATAAACCAAAATGACTGGGAATACAAAACATGTCTCAATAATAATCCTGAATGTTAACGACCTAAACTCATTAATTAAAAGACAGACTGACAGATTGCATCCAAAAAAAAAAAAAAGATCCAACAATAGGCTGCCTTCAAGAGACTCATCTCAGAGAAAAAAAATATCCACAGACTGAAGGTGAAAGGATGGGAAAAAACATATCACTCACATGGGCCAAGAAATAAGCAGGGGTTTCCATTCTAGTATCAGATAAAGTAGACTTCAAACCAAAGTTAGTCAGAAGAGACAAGGAAGGACATTGCATACTGCTTAAGGGAACCTTACATCAACAGATATAACAATCATAAATATCTAGACCCCAAACCATGGAGCATCTATATATATGGAACAAACCCTTCTCAATTTAAGAAGCAAACAGATCACAACACAATAGTACTGAATGACTTTAACACACCTTTCTCGCCATAAGATAGATCTTCCAAACAAAAACTAAACAAAGAAACTGTAGAATTAAATAATACAATTAATGATTTAGACTTTGAACAGACACATATAGTGTATTTCATCCATCATCAAATGAATACACCTTCTTCTCAACAGCACATGGATCCTTCTCTAAAACAGATCATATATTATTCCACAAAGCAACTCTCTGAAAATACAAAAAAGTAGAGACACTACCCTGTATTCCACCAGATCATAATGGAATGAAACTACAAATCAATGATAAAATAAAAAATAGAAACTACTCCAACACCTCGAGACTAAATAACATGATATTAAATCAGCAATGGATAGCAGACATCAGGGAGGAGATTAAAAAAAAAATCTTAAAGGTAAAGGACAACACCTTTGTAAATGACAAAATCTCTGGGACACTATAAAAGGCAGTGCTAAGAGGAAAGTTCATTGCATTGAGATCATTCATCAAAAGAATAAGAAGTCAACAAATAAATGACCTAACATTACATCTCAAACCCTAGAAAAAGAACAAATCAACATCATAATTAGTAGAAGACAGTAAATAATTAAAATCAGAGCTGAATCAATGAGATTAAAACAAAAGAAATAATTAAAACATTAACAAAATGAAAAGTTGATTCTTTGAAAAAATAAATAAAATTGATAAACCCTTAGCCATGCTAATGAAGAGAAAGAGAGAGAAAACTCTAATTACTAAAATTCATGATGAAAAAAGAAATATCAAAATGGACACCATTGAAATACAGAAGACAATTAGAAATTATTTTGAAAATTTATACTCCAATAAAAAAGAAAATCTGGATGACATTGACAATTTTCTATAAACATTTGATCTACCTAAACTGAATCAGGAGGACATCCACAATTTAAACAGATCAATTTCAAGCAAGGAAATAGAAGACTCCATCAAAAGCCAACAACCAAGAAAAGCCCAGGACCAGATGGATTCTCAGCCAAGTTTTCTAAGACCCTCCAAAAAGAATGAATCCCAATACTCTTCAAATTATTCTATGAAACAGAAAAAAATGGGAACCCTTCCAAACTCATTCTATGAGGCTTCCATCACCCTGTACCAAAACCAGACAAAGACACATCAAGGAAACTTCAGACCAATCTCCATGATGAACACAGATGCAAAAATTCTCAATAAAATCCTGGCCAATCACATGCAAAAACATAAAGATAGTGCACCATGATCAAGTGGGGTTTATCCCAGATATGGAAGCTTTGTTCAACATAAGAAAATCAATAAATGTAATATATCACATCAATAGAGCTAAAGACAAGAATCATATGATTATCTCAACAGATGCAGAAAAAGAATTCGACAAAATACAGCACCCCTTCATGTTCAAAACACTAGAAAAACTGGGAATAATAGGATCATGCCTTAACATCGTAAAAGCTATCTATGTTAAGCCCAAGGCCAACATCATTCTAAATGGAGAAAAGTTGGAAGCATTCCCTCTAAAAACTGGAACAAGGCAGGAATGCCTTCTTTCACCACTTCTATTCAACATTTAGTCCTTGAAATTCTAGTCAGATCAATTAGACAGAAAAAAAAAGAAATTAAAGGGATATACATAGAAAAAGAAGAACTAAAAATTATAACTATTTATTGAGGACATGATTCTATATTTAGACAATGGGAAAAAAACTCCCACCAGAAAACTACTAGAACTAATAAATGAATTCAGCAAAGTATCAATAAGTGATGAATCCACTGAAAGAGAAATTAGGAAAACTACTCCCATTCAAAATAGCCTCAAAAAATATAAAACACTTGGGAATCAATTTAACAAAAGAGGTGAAAGACCTCTACAATGAAAACTACAGAACACAAAAGAAGGAAATTGAAAAAGACCTTAGAATATGGAAAGATCTCTTATGCTCTTAGATAGGCAAAATGGCCACACTACCATTAAGATTACGCAGATTTAATGCAATTGCCACTAAAAGCCCAATGTTATCTTCATAGAACTTGAAAAAGAAATCACAAAATTCATTTGGGAGGGGAAAAATAACAGACCCAGAATAGCCAAAGCAATCCTTAGCAAGAAAAGTGAAGCAAGAGGCAGACCCTAAGCTATACTATAGAGCAATAATAACAAAAACACCATGGCATTGGCACCAAAATAGACATGTAGACCAATGATACAGAATAGAGGACACAGAAACCAGCCCACATAAATACAGTTATCTCATACTACACAAAGGCAACAAAATATATATAGCCTCTTCAGCAAATGGTTCTGGGAAAACTGGAAATCCATATGTAGTAAGATCAAATTAAACCTCTCTCTCTCACCACGCACAAAACTCAACTCAAAGTGGATCAAGGACCTAGGAAATAGACCAGAGACCCTACACCTAATAGAAGAAAAAGTAGGCCCAAATCTTCATCATGTCACATTAGGACTCAAATTCCTTAACAAGAGTCCTAAAGCACAAAAAATAAAAGCAAGAATCACTAAATGGGATGGATTCAAACTAAAATACTTCTTCTCAGCAAAAGAGACAATCATTGAGGTGAAGAGAGAGCCTACAGTTTGGGAGCATAGTTTTACCACACATACATTAGTTAGAGCACTAATCTCCAGAATATATAAAGAACTCAAAAAACTTAATCAAACAACCCAAACAATAAATGGGCTGAGAAACTGAACAGACACTTCTCAGACAATACACAAGCAATCAACAAATATATGAAAAAGTGTTCAACATCTTCAGTACTTAGAGAAATTCAAATAAAAACTACTCTAAAATTTCATCTCACCCCAGTCAGAATGGAAGTTATCAACAATACAAGCAATAATAAGTGTCAAAGAGGATGTGGGGGAAAAGGTACACTCATATGTTGCTGGTGGGACAGCAAATTGGTACAACCACTTTGGAAAGCAGTACAGAGATTCCTCAGAAAACCTGGAATGGAACCACCATTTGACCCAGCTATCCCACTCTTCGGTCTATACCCAAAGGACTTAAAATCAGCATACTATAGTGACATAGCCACACCAATGTTTATAGCAGCTGAAAATTCACAATAAACTGTGGAAACAATCAGATGCCCATCAATAGATGAATGGATAAAGAAACTGTGGTATATGTACACAAAGGAATATTGCTCAGAATTAAAAGAGAATAAGATTATGGAATTTGCAGTTAAATGGATAAAGCTGGAGAATATTATGATAAGTGAAGTAATCCAATCCCAAAAAACTAAAGGCCAAGTGTTTTCTCTGATTAATGGATGCTGATCTTTGATGGAGGAGAGGCCACAGAAAGAAGAAAAGATTGCAAATTTGAACCAGTTCCCCTCCACTGGGTTTGTGTCCTTGGATCAACTTTAGATTGGGCAAAGGAGACAGTGGGAAGGGATTATGAGGATAGGAAAGATGGTGGAATGAAATGGGACATCATTACCCCATTATACCATGTACAACCAGAGAATTGAAATGTTGCACTCCATTTTTCTACAGTGAATTGAAATGCATTCTGCTGTCTAAGTGCATTCTACTGTCTCCTTGTACAACTAATTAGAACAAATTTAAAAGCCTCCAGTATTTGAATACAGGTTTGGCTGAGCCTGAAGTACCTTCTTAACCTGTTTCACTGGTCCTAGGTCCTGATGGGTTTCCAGGTCAGCACTAGACATATTTTCTAGCCTAATACCTTTATGGTCTGCTTGAATACTGTGAGTAGAGCCTGCTATTAAGAGCTGTTTGGCTGCACAGGCCTGTCACTTACTAGGAATTCACCCGCCAGTACAAGCAGGAAACTCTACTTATACTACAGGGACCTTTTAGCAAGGTGTACTTATTCATATATATCAATACAAATGATATTTTATTTACTTTATATAATTTCACACTTATTTATTCAAAAAACCAAATTGATTTAAAAATTAGACACAGGCAATACATGGTGGACATACCTGTAATCCCAGTTATTGTGAGGCTGAGGAAGGAGGGTTGCCAGTTCAGGTTACCTTGTCATTTTAAAGGACTAATAGAAAATCTACTTCCAGGAATTTATCTGTTTTACATAAATTGTCAAATTTGGGGATCAAGAGTTATCTAGTATTATATCATTTCCTATTAATATCTGTGGGGTCATTGAAGGTGCCTCTTCTTTTATTCCAGATATTGACAATTTTTGTCCCCTACTTTTAAAAATCAGTATGGTTAGAAATTTATCAATTATGAGGGGTTTTTTTAATATCCATATTGGTATTGAATTTTCTTTATTCCTCTTCTTTTGTCTGTTTTAATGATTTGACCTTTATATTCGTAATATTTTGCCATAGATTTAATATTTTCTTTTTTTCAATGTGAATGTGCAAGTTAATTATTTTAAAACTATTTTCATTCTAATAGAAACATTAATACTACACATATTCCTCTCAACACTGTATAAAAGCACTCCATAGATTTTACTTGTACCTTCAACCTAGTATAAAATTTTAAAAATTCTGTTTGTTCCTTTGATTCATGGATTATTTATTTATAGTTATGCTCTTTATTGCCAAATATTAGGGATTTTACACATTAACTGTCTCTTTCTCATGTGTGTACATGTGTGTTGCCCACAAATAGACCCACTGCCTCAAGTAGGCATGTGAGTGCTATATCACTGACCTATTATCCCAGCCCCATTATTATTGAACACATACTTTGTATGATATCCATAATGACACATTTTGAGGTTTGTTTTACCTGTAGTCTAGATTGTTGAATATTCTGTGTGCATTTGAGAAGTGCCCTTTCTGCTGTTGGTGGGATTTTTTTCTATAAATAGCTGATGGTTTTGTACAGGTCATTTTCTTCTATAAATTTGCTGAATTTCTGTGTAAGTTTTCTATGAGTTGCAATCTTCATCTTTGTCATTGGATTTAAATAGTTTGCTTATAGGTCTATCATTTTATGCTTAAAATACTTCAAAACTTGTGGGGAGAACAAGCAAATTTAGGATTGTTAAGACTTATGGAATTGTTCTGTTTATCAGGTAACATGCCTTCTATCTCACATAGTAGTTTTTGTTCTGAGGCTTATTTCACATTACTAGACCTACTTTAACCTTCTTTTGGTTAAAGATTTCATAATACAGATTTTCTTCCCATTGCTCGAAAGATAATAAATGACTTTAATTAAATGCCTGTCAATACAGAAATATCCTTATTGTAGTAAGATTTTATTTTATCCTATAGTGTCATGGAAAACATTTTATAGCTTTTTAATTTTGAAATCTGTAAATAAAGTATTAATATTACTTTCTGACCATGCTTATTAATACAGTGAGAATTGTCTGTACTGTAAAAAATTTCAAATATATAAAAATTTGAAATGTAAAAAAATTTAAAAATATAGAAATTTTGAAATTTGTAAAATTTACTAGGAATTTTGAAATTTGTAAAATTACTTACTAGGAATTCACCCACCAGTACAAGCAGGAAACTCTACTTATACTACAGGGACCTTTTAGCAAGATGTACTTACTCATATATATTTGCGCTGATGATAACCAGTCCTACTGACACTAACTTTTCCTTTCTATATTTTGCAAATGTTTGACAAACACTGAAGCAAATGTGTCCAGAATGAAGAATTTTATAAAATTGAGTGTGAAAATAAAAATTTAATTTTTACTCTTGTCTCTTGAAGCTAACATTCTACTATTTAAGGTGAAATAGTAGTAAAAAGATAATACTATATTGCTAAGTTAACACAGTTTAAAAATAAGTCTAAGATTATGCAGGCATATTGGAATTGGAAAATAAAATAAATGAAAGACAAAAGGTAAAAGTCAAGTGTCTCACCATTGGAGTGGAATTTTGTTCTGTCTTTTCATTCTTTCTCTAAATCTTTAAAGATTCACCCTAAAACATACACATAAATACACACACATATTCATTCAAGAGAAAGGGTTCTAGAACATACTTTATGGACAACCCAGAGCAAAGTTTTAACTGAGGAGAAAAGAAATTTAAAAAGCAGTAAAATGTGAAAACTTTATTTTTTTTAATTTTTTATTGTTGGCTGTTCAAAACATTACATAGTTCTTGATATATCATATTTCACACTTTGATTCAAGTGGGTTATGAGCTCCCATTTTTACCCCATATACAGATTGCAGAATCACATCAGTTACACATCCATTGATTTACATATTGCCATACTAGTGTCTGTTGTGTTCTGCTGCCTTTCCTATCCTCTACTATCCCCCCTCCCCTCCCCTCCCCTCCCCTCTTCTCTCTCTGCCCCCTCTACTGACATTCATTTGTCCCCCTTGTATTCTTTTTCCCTTTCCCCTCACTTCCTCTTGTATGTACTTTTGTATAACTCTGAGGGTCTCCTTCCATTTCCATGCAATTTCCCTTCTCTCTCCCTTTCCCTCCCACCTCTCATCCCTGTTTAATGTTAATCTTCTTCTCGTGCTCTTCGACCCTACTCTGTTCTTAGTTACTCTCCTTATATCAAAGAAGACATTTGGCATTTGTTTTTTAGGGATTGGCTAGCTTCACTTAGCATAATCTGCTCTAATGCCATCCATTTCCCTGTAAATTCTATGATTTTGTCATTTTTTAATGCAGAGTAATACTCCATTGTGTATAAATGCCACATTTTGAAAACTTTATTTTTGAAGGTAGAAAACTAGCAAATTCTCTTTAAGAAAATAAAATACCAGCACTGAAGAAGGCTTGGGGCGGTGAGTCTTCTATGGAGTTGCTTAGGGACATATGTTGACTCTAGAGAGAGTGACTTAAAAACAGGAACTGCTTTACTTTTGACAGCTAAGATTTAAAAAAAAAATGTTACCCAACTAAGTTGAGACCCAAGTAGTATAAGCTAAAGAAAGTGGGAAGTCAGAAATTGATGGGCACTTACAGAAGCTGTAATTCAGCTTGTAATCATTATATCCTTTGAAATTGCAGTCTTGTATTTTCAATTCCTGGAACTCTGAGTCACAAAAGCAGAATTAAATATGCATTGTTTTAAGGAAAATCATATGAACTAGCTGGGTGTACAATGATTCCTATAATTAGCACTTACAAGCTCCTGCATTCACATGCACACTCATACAGACATGCACACAAACAAAATGGAATGAAGACATGGAAGATATAAAACATGATTGTAAAACCAGTAGAAAAAGAAACTAGCCCATAGATATAGGGTTCTAAGACACAAGTTTTATAATTTTGTTTACTTTATTTAAAAAATAAGAAGTACATTTTGAGAATAACTGCAAACATAAAATAATAAAATAGCCTAAATAGAAATGATATGTTTAGCCAAAAGGCAATTAAAATATTTTGTATCTCAGTGGTAAGGTTTATCTTAAATTTAAATACACTGAAGCATGAATTAAAGTACATGAGCTGGGGAGTAAGGTTGAAAGTTGGAAAAGACAGAAATAAACAAAGTAGTACATATTTAACTGAGGTACTATACCAAGTTAGCAAAAAAAATAGACTTTAAAAATCGCATGTTAGGACTGGGGTTGTGGCTCACCTAGCACATGCAAGGCCCTGGGTTCGATCCTCAGCACCACATAAAAAGAAATAAAATAAAACAAAGGTATTTTGTCCAACCACAACTAAGAAAATAAAATATTTTTTAAATATTGCATGTTAATGAATGAGGTACAAAATATATACAGTGAATTATCATTCATTTGTTTAGCATTTATTTTTCTCTATTTGGTAAGTAATACCATCATTTATGATGCTATTCTTTTGTCACATTTTTTTTAATTAGTGCTGGGGATATAGCTCAGTGGAGGGGTGCCAACTTAACATGCATGAGTCCAGTGTATGATTCTTAGCACTGAAAATAAGGGGAAAAACTTATAGTTTAAAACAAAATAAAATCAAAAACTAGTAATGTGGTTACCAATGAAGGTCTGTGATAGATTTATAATGTCTCTGCCTTTATGTTTGGCATATGAACCATATATCCGGTCATAATATCTTTATATGGTCTCATTTTATGCCAGTACTTACTTTTATCAGCACATGTATGGAGCCTACAGAGAAGGCATTAACCACTCCATTCATTAGATATAAGAAGTATTTTATCAGTAAGAGAGTACCTCAATATTATCCTTGAGAGATTTTTTAACTAAGTCATTATTATTTAAGAGAAGTCAATGAAAATCATTATGACTTTATTAAATAAATGTTTATTTGACCCATAAAGAAAAATTCCAATAGTTGACATTATTTAAAACTGAAAGTCTGGGCTGGGGTTGTAGCTCAGTGGTAGAGTGCTCACCTCGCATGTGGAAGGCACTGGGTTCTATCCTCAGCACCATATACAAATAAAAATAATGGTATTATTGTATTCATCTACAACTAAAAAATATTTTTTAAAAAAACTGAATGTCTTGAGTGAAATTTATGAATGATGATTTTAATCTAGAATTCATCTCCTAATGAAATATGTCATTTTCCCCCAAGTTCTAGATCAATAGGATTTAAAAAAAATTTTTTTTTTAGTTGTAGATGGACACAATATCTTTACTTATTTTTATGTGGTGCTGAGGATTGAACCCAGTTCCTCACACAGCGAGGCAGGCACTCTACCACTGAGCTATAGCCCCAGCCCCCCAATAGGATATTGTGTCACCTAAAAACAGTACTTAATTTGGGGCTAGCACTGATGTCATCTTTCAGGAAAACTCCTACTGAGTATTTCCTAACATTTCCCTATTCCTATGCCTTTTGCAGACTATTTCCTATGCAAACAATAATAACAAAATGCTCAGCATGTTTCCAGAAACTCCATTCTTCTCACAGAGAGGAAAGATAAATTAGTCTGACCATTTTTTTCTCTTCCTGTCTACTCTGTCATGAATTGAGTCTTCCTACCTGAAAATAAATCAGAGTATATGAAATTAACTTCTGCTATTTAATTCTGTCTGCTTCAGGAAATGAAATGAGTTATCAAACCTGAAGCAAACTTATCTTCTTCCTATTATTTCCTTCCTATCTTTTAAGAAAACCTTTGGGCAATTCTATTTTGTATGGATGGGGTTCAGACCTCATCAATGAATTTAATCTTTCTTTTAAGATTAGCATCAAACACTGCTTGAAAGTACTTGAGTTGTGTTCAGTCAGGAACATTTGCAATTGACTATGATATGAGGAAGACTCCACAAGTTCTAGGCATTTACTGCTACCTATTTAGTTACACTTAATTACATGCATATATTTTGATTTTTTTGCAATGCCCTATAAAATATTTCAGTGTTTTTAAATTATTTTACCAGTGGAGAATCATTTCACCAAATGAAGAATTATAACTGCCAGGTGGTAGAACAAAGAATTGTGAAATGATATTATAGTACTAAAAGGGAGCTTAGAAATCAGTACAATTCCCTTATTTTTACAAAAATAAAAGATAAGGCTCAGAAGTGAAATGAAATGAAATGATCAAAAAACTTTCAAAAATTATAATGTTTCTGTATGATCTTCTCTGGATCCAAAATCCTGAATTGTGCTAATTTCTACCCCCATTGGGTTCTTTCTCTTACTATCCATACCTTTCATTGTTTACTACCTCCATTCATCATTCCAACTAACATTGATGAGTACCTATTCTATATCACATACTGTTCTAGTCTTTGAGAATAAAAAAGTGGGGGAAAATTAAATTCTCTTTATCATCTGGGGTTTATATTCTCGTAAGGAAGATGAGCCATAACAAAATGAATAAATTAATTTCATAAAAGAGGCAAATGAACCATGAAGCTAACAGAGCCCAATTTTCCAAAAAAAAAAATCTCCTGACAGCAACTTCTAAGATTATAATAAATTTTATTTAGTCACTATGTAGTAGAACATACCTACTTCTTCATCTTATTCCTCCTGTATAATTAGAAATCTGTATCCTTTGACCAACATCTAACTAATTCCCCCCTCCTTGTCCATTAAAATTTTTAGATTTCACTTGAAAATAAGATTGTGAATATTTGTTTTTCTGGGCAAGCTTTGCTTCACATAAGAAATGTCCTCCTGATCCATCCATGTTGTCACAAATTACAAGACTTCTGTACAAAGGAAAAAAAGTCAAGTTGAAATCCATTCTGTTTATGTCCCACATTTTTTATTCATTCTTCAATTGGTGGATAATTTGGTTTCATCCAAGTCTTGATATTTTGAACTATGTTTGCAGTGAACATGGAAAAAACACATATCTTTTCAAAATACATGAGACATACATAGGTAGGTAGGTAGGTATGTAGATTGATTGATTCCATGGAGTATTGCTAAATCACATATGACCATATGGCCTCTTTATTTTTAATTTTACAAGAAGTTTCTACAGTGTTTTTCATATGGGTGTATTTATATTCCTACCAATAACATATAAGAGTTCATTGTTTTCCATTTCTTATCTGAAAATTCTTATCTTTTATCTTTTCATAACAGCTATTCTAATAGTGTGAGGAGTTATCTTTCTTGTAGTTTTAATTTTCATTACATGTATAATTAGGGATATTGATCTTTTTTTCATGTAAATTTTATCATTTTGTTTCTTCTTTAGAGAAACGTCTGTTCAAATTCTTTGCCTTATATTAAATAATTTTTCATGTGAAATTGAATTATTAAATTTTCTAATATACTTTACACATTAGCACCTTATTAGGCATATATTCTTTAGATAACTCTCTTCCATTCTATAAGATTTATCTTTACTCTGTCAGTTGTTTTCTTTCCAGAGCAGAAGCTTTTAGTTTGATGTAATCTCATTTGTCTACTTTTATGTTCGCTTCTGTGTACATATCTTGGTCATTCTGATGTCCTGAAGTATTTCCCCTACATTTTCTTCTAGTAATTTTATAGTTCCAGGTCTTGTCAAAAATGTTATTGCCAAAACCAACATTATGGAGATTTTCCTCTATAATACTTTAGTAGTTTCATGGTTTCAGATATTTAATTTAAAATTCTAATCCATTGTGAAATCTTTTGGTATATTGTGATAGACAAGGTCTAAATTTATTCTTTTCCATGTTGCTAATTGTCCTAACACCATTTATTGAAGACAATTTTCTTTCCCCATTGTGTTTGGTACTTTTACTGAAAATCAAATGACAGTAAATATTTCTGGGCTTTCTGTTCCATTTGTCTATGTATCTTTTCTTATGCCAGTACCATATTGTTTTGGTTACTATATCACTGTGGTTCATTTTGACATCAGGTAGTATAATGCCTATAGCTTTGTTCTTTTTGTTCAAGACCATTTGGGCTACTTGTGGCCATGTTTCATATACATTTTAAGATTGAATTTTCTATTTTTCTAAAAATTGTCATTTCGGGGAGCTGAGGTTGTAGCTCAGTGGTAGTGTGCTTGGCTAGCATGTGTGAAGCACTGGGATCCATCCTCAGCTCTGCATATAAATAAGTAAATAAAAGTCCACCAACAAGTAAAATAAAATATATTTTTAAAATGTCATTTGACTTTTGGCAGAAATTGCATTGACTAACTCTTTAAGAGCACTTTGTGAATTGTAGATCTTTAAATATTACTAGTTCTTCTAATTCATGACTACTGGAGGTTTTTCTTTTTTGATCTTCTTATACTTTCTAACATGTTTTATAATTTTCAGTGCACAGACATTTCACCACCTTCTTAATTTTATTGCTAATTAGTATTACTATTTTTGATATTATTGTGAGGTTATTTTCTTTATTTTTTCCTGATATTTTTAGGGTACAGAAATACTAGTGATTATATCTTACAACTTTACTGAGTTAATTTAATATTTCATCAGTTTTGTTGGTAAATATCTGTGTTTTGTCTACACAAGATTACATTATCTGCCAAGAGACAATTTACCTTCTTCCTTCCTTTTTTTAAATTAATTTTTATTTATATATAACAGCGGAATGCATTACAATTCTTATTACACATATAGAGCACAATTTTTCATATCTTTGGTTGTATATAAAGCATATTCACACCAATACTTCATACATGTACTTTGGATAATAATGTCCATAATATTCCACCATCATTTCTAACCCCATGCTCCCTCTCTTCCTTTCCAACCCCTCTGCCCTCTCTAGAGTTTGTCCATTCCTCCCAAGCTCCCCCTCCATACCCCATTGTGTATCACCCTCCGTATATCAGAGAAAACATTTGGCATTTGTTTTTGAGGGGGGATTGACTAACCTTACTTAGCATTATCTTCTCTAGCTCTATACATTTACCTGCAAATGCCATGATTTTATTCTCTTTTACTGCTGAGTAATATTCCATTGGGTATACATATCCCATATTTTTTTATCCATTCATCTATTGAAGGGCAAGTGTTGATGAGGTTGTGGGGTGGGGGGAAGTACACTCATACACTGCTGGTTGGACTGAAAATTGGTGCAGCCAATATGGAAAGCAGTACAGAGATGTCTTGGAAAACTGTGAATGGAACAACCCATTTGACGCAGCTATCCCACTCCGCAGTTTACACCCAAAGGACTTAAAAACACCATACTACAAGAACACAGCCACATCAATGTTTATAGCTAAACTGTAGAACCAACCTAAATGTTCTCCCTTCCTTTTTGATATGAGTCGCCTTTATTTCTTTCTCTTGAATGATTACTTGACTCAGATTTGTTGTAATTGGATAAAAGTGGTGAGAGTGAATATAATTATCTTGTTCCTGATCTTAGAAAATATTCAGTCCCCCCCTCTGACTTAGAATTTGATTTTTGCTATGGGTTTTTCATATATAGCTTTTATTGTGTGGAGATACTCTTTCCTTTATACTTACTGTATCAAATTTTCTAAATAAATGATGTTGAATTTTGTTTAATGCTTTTTCTGTGTTTATTGAGAAATGATTGTACAGATTTGTCATTCATGATTGTACAGGTTTGGCATTCATTCTTTTAATGTGATATATCACATTTGTTGATTTACATAAGTTGAATGGTTCTTGTATATCTGGGGAAAATCCCATTTAATCATAGAGAACAATTCTATTAATATGATGTTAAATTTGGTTTGCTATTATCTTGTTGAAATTTTTCATCAGTTTGGGAAGGATACTGAATTTTAATTTTCATTTCTTGTTCTATCATTGTCTGTATTTGGAATCATGGTAATACCAGCTTTATCAAATAAGTTTTGAAGTATATCCCTTTCTTCATTATTGGAAGAGTTTGCAATCATTAGAATTATTTCTTCCTAGAGTATTTGTAGAGGTGAGCAATGGCTATAATACCTTGGGATATCTTTGATTGGAGAATATTTATGACTAAATTAATTTCCTCACTAATTATTGGCCTACTCTTATTTTTATTTATTTATTAACAACTCAATTCTGTTAGTTATTTGTGTCAGGGCATTTATCAATTTCTTCCAGGTTTTCTAGTTTGTTTGGGTATAATATTCATAGTAGTATCTTGCGATGCTTTTTTATGTCTTTAGTATCAGTTTTAAAGTCTTCTTTTTAGTTTATAATTTCATTTATTTCTGTCCTCTCTTTTGTAAGTTTTTCTAAAGCTTTGTCAGTTTTTTCAAAATCATTTCAATTTAATTTACATTTTATGCTTTTCTCTAGTTTTTATTATTAATTTCTACTCTGATATTTATCACTTCCTTTTGTCTTTTTCCTTGAAGTATATCATTAGGTTATTTGGGGTTTTCCTATTTTTCTTTGTTACAAGGGATTGAACCCAGGGACATTTAGCTACTGAGTGACATTGCCAGCCCTTTTTAGTTTTTTTATTTTGAATTAGGGTATCATTAAGTTGCATAGGGCTAGCTTTGAACTTGTGATTCTCTTGCCTCAGCCTCCTGAGCTTCTGGAATTACAGGAGTGCACCACTACACTACTGCACCACCCACGTCTGGCCCTTGTTTTTGATATAGGTGTTTCTTGCTACTAATTTTCTTTACAAAGTGATTGCACTATATCTCAAGTTTTAGAATATTGTGTTTCCAGTTTTGCTTGTGTAGATACATTTTAAAAGTTCGCTTTTAATTTTTTCATTTTTTTTTCATTATTCTGGTGCACGTTACTTAATAGCAACATAATTGTGAATTTTCCAAGACCCTTTCTTTTATCAATCCCTATTTTCAATATCATTTACTCAGAAATGATACTCAATATCATTTCAGTTTTCTTAAATTGATGAATTCTTTTTTTGTGTCCTAACATGTAATCTGTACTTCTAGGGGCATTTAAAATGAATGTATACATGAAATGAATGTATATATTCAGCTGCTGTTAAATTAACTGTCTGTTCTAAAATTCACTTTATATCCAACAGTTCCTTGTATGTGTGTCTCTGGGTGATCTGTCCATCATTGAAAGTGGTGTATCAAAGTGCCCTACTATTACTGCATTGCAGCCTATCACCTTTCAAATCTATTAATATCTGTTTTAAATGTTTAGAAGCACTAATATTGAGTGCCTATACATTTACAATTGTTATACCCTTTCAGTGAATTAACGCACATAATTATACAATGACCTCTTTCTCTTGTATTACATTTTTTTTTATTTAAGGTGTATTATCTGATAAAGTATAAGTTACTCCTGTTCTTTTTTGATTTCCATTAGCAGGCAACATTTTATTCCTTCCTTTTCAGGTTTCATTTGTCATTACAGGTAAAGAAAGTCACTTGTAGGCAGCATATAATTTTTTTAACTACTCATTCAAGTACACTGTGCCTTTGATTGTAGAGAACTTCATTTATATTTAAGGTATTTAAGATATATTTAGTATTCCCATTTTTTTCAATTTTTCCTGATGGTTTTATATATTTTTTTTGCCCCTTTCATCCTGTTTGTTTGGTTTTTTTTTTTTTTGTAATTAATGATTTTTCTCTAATGGTATGCTTTCATTCCTTTTTTTTTTTTTTTTTTTTTTACCTTTTATGTAACTACCATAGGTTTTTTTCTTTGTGGATACCATGATTGCATAATACATCTTTTTTTTCAGGGCCTTGTACATGCTAGGTACGTGCTCTGCAACTGAGCTAACTCCTCAATCCCTGAAGAACACATCTGAAACAGCTGTTTTATAACTTAATTACAAATTAACTTTGATCACATGTAAAACTATAATTTTATTCCAGTACCACCTCTCAGATATTAAATTGTCCATGTCACAATGTACATATTTTAATGAATCTCTGAACAAATTGTTGAGGCTATTGGTATTTTAAGGGTTTTATGTTCTAATTCTCATGCTAAAGGTATAGGTGATTTACAGAGCAATATTAAAGTATTAGAAAATTCTCAGTTTTCTTCATTTTACTGATGAATATTTACTTTTATATGTTTTTGTTTTACTCATTAATGTTCTTTTCCTTTCCTGAACCACTCTTTTCAGCATTTCATGAAGTACAGTTCTGACAGTTATGAACTTCCTCTGTTTTGCTTGTCCAAGAAAGTCTTTATCTTTCCATTTCTGAACAACAGCTTTATATGGCATTGTATTCTTGCTTGGGACATTTTTATTCCTTCAGCACTTTTCATTTATTATTTTACTCTCTCCTGGACTATAAGGTCTCCACTGAGAAGTCTGCTGCCAGTCTTACTGATACTCCCTTATATGTCATTTGTTTCTTTTTTTTCTTTTTTTTTTTTTTTTTTTTGCTTTCAGAATCCTCTGTTTGTGCTTTTCTTTTTACAGTTTTCTTATAATGTCTTGGTGTCTTATTTGAATTAAATGTGATTGGCAACTTTGACCATCCTCTGTCTGGATATTTTATCAATATTTGGAAAATACTCTCATATTATTTCTTTAAATAAGCATTCTGCCTTTTCTTTCTATTCTTATTTATAGACTCTTCTAATTTAAATATTCACCTTTAATAATTTCCAATAGGTTCCATAAGCTTTCTTCTTTCCTATCCATCTTGTTTCTTTATCTCTCTGATATATTTTTAAATAATCTGTCTTTGAGTTCACAAATTCTTTTTTCTTTATCAATTCAGCTAATGATTTTTCTATTGTATTTTTCCTTGATTTCATTGTATTTTTCATCTCCAGGCTTCATCTTGCTAATTTTTTTAATTGAACTCTGCTGAAATACTATTTTACTCACTTAAGATTTTCTTGATTTCATTGAATTGTTATTGTTTTCCAGTAATTTCTTGAAGTTCACTGAATTCCTTTAAAATTATTGTTTTTAATTTTTTGTTAGGTTGCATATCTCCATTTCTTTTGAGTCAACTACTATAAGGTTTTTGTGTTTCTGGTGGTATTGTGCTTCAATTTTTCATGTTTCTTATTTTGTTGATATAATGTCTATACTTTTTAAGGAGAAAGTATTTCAGTCTTTACAGACTGACTTTGCCTGAAAATACCTGTATGCATGTGCATAGGTAATGTCAGGCTGTGTGGTGTGGTGGGAGTTTGAGGAAGAGGTCTTGTTACTGGATTCCTTAAACAGGAATTTTTGTTAGCAGATGGCAGGTCTTGAATATAGGTCCATGGGGTGGAATCATTGACTGGATCTCCATAGAAGGGTCTGGAGCCTGGGTCTATGAGGATGGACTTGAAGCCTAAGTCCATAGAAATTGGCCTAGAATTTCATTTCCACTCTGAAGCCTGGATCCATAGAAATTGACTTAGTACTGAGTTTGCCTAGAGCCTTATACCACGGGGACAAGACTTGAGCCAGAATTGTGGTAGTGTTTCAGGAGCCTGGGTCTGTATGGGTGTTTTATGAGCCTCAGTCTATGTAGTTCAGCCTGACATTGAGGACTAAGGTGAATCTATACCCTAGTTATACTGAAGCATAACTGGACCCTAGTGCTGTGGGAACCAACCAGAACACTGGGGCTATTGGTTTGATGTGATGCTGGATACACTTGGATCCTGTATCTAAAAAGACTAATATGGAGGTAGGGTTAACAGGTGCTGATCTGAAAATCTAACAAAGCAAAATGGTGTTGATGCAGACCTGAAACTTTTGACTGTGGGGGCAAATCCAGATTTGGTGAAAAGGAAGTTGCTTTTGGTTTCTGAGTTTGCCTTGAATTCTGGAACAGTCAGAGCTTAAGACTATTGAATCTGGTCTGGCACTGAGGATAATACAGAAGCTGGGATCACTGTCTGGCCTAATGAATGATTGGAGTAGATATTGAGTCTCCTATTCAGGCCTAGAGCCTGGGCTTTGAGATTCAACCTGGTGGGAAATTGGGTCTAGAGGCTCAGTACAGTGGTTGCAGTGGCGGGGAGCATTGAGGCTTACCTCATCCTGGGTTATGCTGTTGTATGTCTTGATTGGGATTCTGTGGAAAAGTCCAAGTAGTTCTTTCTCTCAAAACTGGGGTGACACAGGTAATATAAAAATATTCTTCACATACTGTGGGAATTGTCAACTCATTTTTTTCTCGTATCTGTACTATACTCAGATGGTATAATCTATCACCTGTTTTCTTTAACTCTTGTCATAGTAGTTACGTATGGATAGTTATTTGAATTGTTTCTACCAGGGAATGAACACTGGAATGAATCCTATTCCCCCACCTTTCTGATTCCTTTCCCTAAAGATAATATTTTTTAAAATATTGAACAGCACTTTCAACCCTAATTAGAAATATTTTTTAATTATATGGTTCCTTGAGTTTAAGAAATTTCAATAATTGAGAATAAGTATGCCACATGAATATTTAATATCAGTAACTAAAAAGTAAAAACAAAAAGGAGAATACCTTCAGTTATCTTACTGGAATATAGATATATTTACTGTGAATTTCTTTCATATGAAAAAGAATGTTTTACTAGCAATGTCTATTTTACATTGATACATACATAGAGAGCACTGTTAAACATCTGTATAGACACAATTTATGTTATATATGGACACAAGAATTAATCAGTGCCAGGCATTGTGGCACATGCCTATAATCTCAGCAAGTTGGGATGCTGAAGCAGGAGGAGAAAGCTGAAAGCTAGCCTACCAACAACAAGGTGCTAGCAACTCAGTGAGACCTTTCTAATAAAATATAAAATGGGGTTGAGGATGTGGCTCAGTGGTTGAATTCCCATAGTTCAATCCCCAGTACCCCTGCCCCAAAAGAAAGAATCACTGACTGTTAGAATTTTTCTTTTGAAAGTAAATATAGATATTTTATATTAATATTGAATAATACTATTAGAATTTCATTGGCTTTGCCTCAAATTCTGAAACAATTCATTAGGAAGAAGTATTGCAAGTAAATAAATATATATTTTACAGAAAAAGAAATATGGCATGTCTAATAAAATACATTTTTGAAATATTATGACATAATAATTACTGAATATCAGTCATATCAATATGAGTGGAATTAAATAACAGAAAAAAAATAATTTTCAATCTGATTTACATGTCCCAACAAAATGAGGTATAGGAGATACTCCTAAATCAAAATGATATAAAGTAGTTAAAATTTAGAGTAAACAAGAGGCAGGTGGACATAGAAGGTATGGTGATCCTGATTCACTCTTCAACCTCTATGGAAACAGATGCCATTTTAACATAAAAAAATGAAATTTAAAACAAATATTTCAGATTTGTTTCTACACACTGAATAACACAGCAAAATCCATTATGGAACAAACTCTCCAGATCACCAGGGACATGCAGATAGAAATCCAATAATAATAGGATAATTTACCAAACTACACATTATAAGGCTAAACAACTTAGAGAAAGAAACAAAGAAAAAATTTAAAATTAAATAACATAATCAGTTAGGAATATTGCATTATATTTTGAATGTGATACCCTGATAATTTTAAGTACTCCTTCTCCAGTGCCCAGGACTTTTATGTAAAAATTGATATGTTTTATGACAAAGAAACATCTATATTATATTATCCATGCAATCAAAATATTATAACCAGTTTCCTCTAATAATAATGTAATAAAACTAGAAATCTCTAAAGAAACAAAAAGAAAAAATACTATTTGCCAGAGTTCCCCAGAGAAACATACATACATACACACACAGTTGTTTGGCTTTTTTGTTTGTTTGTTTGTTTGTTTGTTTGTTTTCTGCCACTGCTTGAAGTCTAAATCTCTGGTGAGCAACTTGCTTATTTCTATAGTGAGCAACTTGCTTATTTCTATAGTGAGCATGTGGCAGTAGTATGAATATTACTGAAGTAATTCTGACATTTGGTTGATAAGATTTACATTAAAATATATTTACAGAAATTCTTTGTAACTAGCATATAGCTACACAACCTTTATCAATTTCAAACACACTTGGTTTTCTCATACATAAAACTTACTGAAATGTTTGCCAAGAAAAGCAATTCCAAACTTTCTTCAAGCAGTTACTAAGGACCTATCTACAAATTTCCTCTATGGTAAAATAGGGAAAGAATACTATAAAGCTGAGATAAATCAAAGACTAAGATAATAAACTCTTGATTAATTAATCTATACTTATTTTATTGGCAAGTGTCATATGCAAATATGCACCATTAACATCATTCTTTTCAATAGAGTGCTTTGTGTTTTTGTAATTTTTCCCTCCTTGTTGTCCCATAGTTCAATTCCCTGAGCACATAAGAACTAACAAGGAAAGGCATTTCTTTCTCTGGAGTATATTATCTTCACATTTGTTTAAAAATAGTTAAAGTGTATGCGAACATTTTCTATGCTGGAGTTTATTTTTACTAATTTATATTCATAAACTATGGTATTGCATATCAATAGACAATCAAGTTCTATAATGTTGATGTGTTTTAATAAAGTTGTATTTACTGATTTGCCTTTGAACAGGTTTTACCTTAATGTTAAGATACAAAAGAACTTTTAGCTTATAGGAAAGCAACTAAATATTTCTAATAATAAGTATAGAAATGCAATCTTTACACAATTTTTACAGTAGATTGGCATAAATAATACAGACATACATTAAAAATTTGCTTGTCAATACTGCCTTATGTTCACTTAAATTTTGTAGTGAAATAAAAAATTGGACTTTTATTAACTATGTACTTTGATGACAAAACAATTTTAAAGTGTTAAAAATATCTTTTTTCCTAAACACTGAAATCCAAAGATCTAACATGTGAAATTAGGAACCCAATTATGAAAGCTGGGTGCACAACAAGATGGCAGCTGGAAAAGATCCCCTAAGGATTGTCTCCCTACAGACAAATCAATAATAAGTTATACATACAGCACCAGATTACCTTCATAAAAATTGAGGGAGCCAGGTGAGAAACTGCAGTGACTGATTTCAGTATAATAATAATAAAAACCATACTAAAGAAGGTGGGAAAGAAGACCCATACTACCCACCCCCAACTTCAAGCCCCTTGAGAGAGATATCTCCTTCTTGGAGGATGGAATAAGGTCTAGACCTTATACTTGACACCCCATAGTTGGCCTGCCACTGTGAAACCAGAGCTAGTCAAGTCCTTCAAATTCTGTCCCCAAGCAAGTAACTGCAGAAAATGCACTGGGCTTCATTATACAGATGCCTACTGCCCGCATCATCCCTTCTCCAATTGTGAACAGAAGAAGGGGAGCTGGATTGCATCCACAGCCAGGTGGTGCACCAACACAAAAAAATTGTTTGAGAGGTCGGTGCTGTGGATTACAGGGTGGTATTTGGCATCAAGAGACCTTTATGGAAGGCAATATTCAAATACAGAGCTTGTAGATCTGTTCCAACATCAGAGAACATCAGCGGAACAGGTTCCAGTGCTGGCTAGTACCATTCATCCCCCAAGACAAGGCAGGTCCCTGCAACTATGAGAATCAAGAACCACCCAGATTTATGTCAGCTTCCACAGCCACGGTACCTGAAATTAAACAGTGTTTCCTCATATAACCAAAAGATCTGGGAAGAAATCAGGAATGAATTAAAAATTTCTTAAAACAAATGGGAATGGAAATACAATATACTCAAACCTATAAACTGCAATAAAAGCAATTGTAAGAGGGAAGTTTATGGTGATCAATATCCACATCAAGAAAGTAGAAAGAGCCAGGCATGATGGAACACACCTGTAATCCCAGCAGCTCCAGAGGCTGAGGCAGGAGGATCAAAAGCAAAGCCAGCCTCAGCAAAAGCAAGGTGCTAAGCAACTCAGTGAGACCCTTTTCTAAGTGCATTGTTCACTCTGTTGTTCAGATGTAATCTCTTGTTGGGTTCAAACCAAGAAACAAGCTGTGTGAAAGTTCTTTCTTATCATCATTTAGTCATTGTTATAGTTTGGATCTGGAATATTCCCAAAAGTCCCATGTGTGAAAGGCTTTATCCCCAGCTTGGCACATTGGGAGGTGGAGAAAGCCCTTAGAAATGGAGTGTAGTGGGAAGTTATAGGCACTGGGGCATGCCTTCACAGGAGATTATGGGACCCTGTTCCCACCCCCCTCTTTCTTTTTGTTCCTGACCATGACGGCAACAGTTTCTCTTTGCTACACAATCACACTGTGATGTGTCCCCACGGGCTCAAAACAATGGGGACAATCAATGGGTCATGGAATGAAACCTCCAAAACTGTGAGTCAAAATATATCTTTCCTTTTTAAAATTTTGTTATCTCAGATACTTGTTACAGTCACAGAAATCTGACAAGCACATCCATTCTTGAGTTCTGAATTTTTACTTTTGTTTTTTGATAGGTGGAGTACTTTTTAATAGTTGGGCTGGGTATAAAATTCTTAAGCCACAGCTTCTATTCTTTTAACATTCAATTTTGGGGGAAATTATTTATTGCAGAGAAGAAATCTGAGTCTTTTGAAAGTAAAAAGATCATTTTCATGTTTTATTTTTTTCTGTCTAGATTTTTAGAAGATTGTTAATTTACCTTGGGATTCAAACTCAGAATTCATCCAGTTACAGTCTTCATTATTTGGTCTATAAAATGATAATATTTTCCTAGATACATTATTAATTTTTTTAAACTCTGGGATATTTCTTCCTATTGTATCTTTGATTATTATAACTGAAGCAATAGTGCATCCCTCTTCATGGTGTTTATTATAATTGATTGATATTTCTTCCATAAAACATTTAGGGTGATGCCTGGCATTCACTAAGTGCTCAAATATTTATTTCCCTTTCCTCTGTTCTTCACCGTTATCTTCTGGAGTAGTCAGGCTTCTTATTTGGGCAGAGTTCACATATATTCATAAATTAGTACTGCCTGACATCCTTTTCTTCAGATCCCTAGAATTAGGTCCATGATAGGGCACCATTGTTTCCTGGAACAAATGAGGTACCTGTATTTCAGAGAGAGAGGCTTTGAGATCTGACCTGACTCTCTAAAAGCACTAAGCTTTTGATCTGGTACAAACCAACTGCAACTGCTCAAAAAAACATATTGAATATAGAGATGGGCATTCTGAACTTTCAGTGAGTGAAAAAGCAAAGAAATTCAGCCACTCATCAATTCTTTCTACAAATGCAATTAGCCTGGCTAAGGAATGTAAACAGGATCAAAGAGTCTTCAACCAGCTATTAAGGACCTATCTACAAATTGCCTTTATATTAATTATAATTCAAGTACTCTAGAAACACCCACATAAGTTATTTTCATGCAAATTATAAATCACTGCAGAAGTTTCTTTACAAAATGACCTGTGCACTACTACAAATTAAGCAACTTAAACATATACAATTGGTATATGTGCTAATTACAAAGGTGTTTTAGAGACAAATTTACATATATGGAGACATTTATGAATTAAATATGTGACATATTTATAAATTAAATATGTATTTATTGCCCACTAAACTTTTTAGAAAATTATATGTACTGATGATTTTCATGCTAACTACAAGGCATGTAATTTGAAATTATACTTGCAAATAATCTATGTGCTAATTACACAATACTTTAAGAACACTAGTGTAGAAATGATTTATGTTCAAATGACATACCTAACACCTCAAAAATGCTCAAATTCAAATGATTATGTGTTATTATACATGACCCTTCAAAAACACCAATGTGTACTAATTACATCAATACTTAATTTCAGAAACATCTAATAAAAATCAAATGCATGCTAATCACAAAACACTTCCTTGTGATTGATGTATGTTCTAGTTGTTAGCTTCTCTTATTTAAGGACCAACTGTCATCAACAGATTGACAGCTTTCTTCTACTTGATACTTATTATGAACATAAGTAAAATGTTCAAGTTCATAATACAAAGGTCTCAGAATTTGGGGCTTGGGTTGTGACTCAGTGGTAGAGCACTTGCCTGACATGTGAGAGGCCCTGGGTTTGATCCACAGCACCACATGAAAACAAATAAATAAAATAAAGGTATTGTGTCCAACTACAAGTAAAAATAAATAAATATTTTTATAACTTTATTTATTTATTTATTTATTTTTATGTGGTGCTGAGGATCAAACCCAGGGCCTTTCATGTGCAAGGCGAGCACTCTACCACTGAGCCATAACCCCAGCCCCAATAAATATTTAAAAAAAAAAAGTTCTCAGGGGTTGAGGTTGTGGCTCAAGTGGTACAGCACTTGCCTTGCATGTGTGAGGCACTGGGTTTGAATCTCAGCACCACATATAAATAAATGAATAAAATGAAGGTCCATCAACAACTAAAAATAATTTAAGTCTCAGAATTTGCTTTTTTCTCCCTTCCTTCTGCATTCCTGCCCAATTACCACAGACTGTTCACAATTTGGGATGCTGGGAATCTAAAGAACCATCTCTTAGAGAAAAACTCAAAAGGATCCCTTTTGTCCATCTGGAAACATCACACTAAATTAATAAATGAAATATACTTGCTTTTAACCACTCAGTCTATGTATTACTATTTCACATTTTAAAAGAGTATTATAATCTCAATTTGTTTATTTGTAAATTTCATTATTCAGCCTATCATGGCCACTACCACTTACATATGCCCTTTCTGGCATACGAGAGTTTACAAAAGATTTCTGTATTTGGGGCTAGGAGTGTAGGTCAGTGACTGAGTGCTTGCCTGGCATCCACATTGCCCTGGGTCCGATCTCCAGTACTACAAAAATAAATATAGATTTCCACATTCACCATCTTATTGGTCTTGCGTCATATAAAGGAGGGATGAATAAAGACTAGAGATTAGACACTCTCATTTTGTGGGCCGGCAAAGTGAGGCTCAGGGTAGCACAGCTGTGTTTCTTCCAGACCCAGCTCCAAAGTCAGCCAGGCTCCACAGCCTACTGGCCCCTCTTCCACCTGGTCCCCCACTGGCCCTTCCTCTACAAGCAAATCTCCAATAATCACCATTCCAGAAGTCACCAGAATAAAACACCAACACTGGCCCCAGCCTCTACTCTCTCTTCCTCCCTCATCCCATGCTCTCTTTCCCTGGCTATGTTAGGTCGCTTTCCTCTCCTTCCCCCACACCATGCTGGTATTTACCAACCAGATTGGGAGTCCCCAGTGTGCTTCTCACCTCCTTAAGAGTGAAAATGGATACCCCAGAGATTGCAGTTTAATTGACTGATTAATAACAGAAAACCTAATTGAATGCCCCCAGCTTTTCTGTATGATGTCTTGGGAATAAATACAGTGGGGAGTGCTGAACTGCAGAGCGAGCACTAGTACTTTCAATTTAAAGAGTCAATCTCATACCCCATGATCCGCCTGCAAACCCCAGGCTTCAACAGATTTGCCTCCTTCCAGAAGATCCTCAAATCCACCTTGAGAAGGTGCAAATTACAGGTTATAGTTCTCCCCCCATCTATCTATCTATCTATCTAATTATCTCTCTATCTCTCTATCTCTATCTCTATCTCTGTCCCTCCCTCCCTCCCTCCTTCTTTTTATTTGGTCTTCTGTATATATAAGAATCTCAGTAAATGTTCTCGAGTGCCATTGTAAGGTCTGTGAAGAGCACAATGTGGGCAGCACAGATGATGTGGATCTCTAGTGCTGAGGATGGAGGGATGCAGTGAACCTGATCCTCCAGTCAGGCCCTTAGCTACAGCCTGCTCCCAGGGCAGCCTGATGGGAAGGCTTCTGGGACTCAGAGCTGAGGTCAAAATTGTGGGCTGAGCTCTGAGTGATCAGGGAGCAGTCATGAAGGCTCCCTGGACCCCAGTCTCCTCTTCCAGGCCTGTCATCAGCCATAGCACCTGAGGCTTCACTGGGGCCACCTGGGCATCTGTAACAAAGTATCATAGGCTGAGTTACTTCAACATTGGAAATGCATTCTCTCACACCTCTGGAGGCTGCAAGGCCAAGATTGAGGTGTGGCAGGCCTAGTATTACCTATGCCTTTCTCCTTGGCTCACAGATGGCAGCTACCTTCTGGTCGTGGCCTCACAAAATCTTTCCCCTGTGTGTCTGGGTGTCCAGATTTTTTTCTTCAAACGGCCCAAATCAGCCTAGATTACAGCCTCTCTCTGAAGGATTCATTTTAACTTAATCATCTTTAAAAAGCCCAATCTCTGAATGGTCACATTCTGAGTCCTGGGAGATTAGGACTTCAACATATGAATTTTAGGAGAGAGAAAATTGAGACCATATAACATCATTGCTGCATCAATAGATCCAAACCCCTAACTTCTACTGGCTTGGTATGTTCTATGACCTTGAAACTCTGCCCAGCTTCATGGTCCTAACAGAATATCACCAACACAAACTGGAATCCTCAGACATGTTTTGAATTACTTTGTTGTCTTGGCCCCTGCCCAACTCATCTCAAACTGCCCCCCAGGGACCTGACACCCCAAATACACTATCCTCAAACCCCAGTGTCCACTGTCCCTTCCCAGGCACCGGCCTGCCTCAGGTGTCTTCATATGTGAAGCCTGTGTAGCTGAAGCCCACTGTGCATTCACCACAGGAGCCCCACACCTGCTCACACCCCTACCTGGCACTCTTCATGCCCCCAGCCTTGACCTCACTGACATCACTGCCTCCTGATGGACCTGCAAATACAAACCACATCTCAGCCTCTGACCACCTCCTAAAGGCCGAGGGTCTTAGAATCCAGTCCTGCCCATTCCTCTTTTCTTCACAACATCTCCCTGGCCACTCCTCAACTACCTGCCACATTTTCACACAGGCTACCAAGATGGTTCCCTGACCAATCCCCAGACAAAGGCCTCTCAACTACCTTCTGACCCAAGTGTTCTCTGAGCTTTAATCCATGCTCATTAATGAAGAGGACCACCTTGTAGAGTAAATGTTTATAATGAGAGAGTTCCTGAAGCAGAAATGATCATTACTGTTTTTGTTGAAAGGACCCACCAGTCACTTCTCTAAGTGAACTAACCCCTATCTCCTGGGGTTAAATTTTGGATCATAGAAGATCCACATAATCATACCCTATAATTAAGGTAGATGGACATTCATTTATTGGGGACAGGTGCATAGACCCAAGGACACAAGATTGCCCTTCCATTCCCACCTGAATCTCTCGTTGAGCAAAAATAAATTTGCCAGTCAGGTACAGTGAAACATGCCTGTAATCCCACCAGCTCAGGAAGCTGAGGAAGAGGATCACAAGTTCAAATCTAGCCTCAGCAAACATGAAGCACTAAGCAACTCAGTGAGACCCTGTCTCTAAATAAAATACAAAATAGGGCTGGGACTGGGGCTCAGTGATCAAGTGCCACAGAGTTCAATACCCAGTACCCAATAAATTAATTAATTAATTAAAAATAACAATAAATAAATTTGTCTTTTGGGTTGGCAGGAGCCAATAATATCTGGGTGCTTGGGGAAATGGGTAGACTCTCCAGTAGCAATGCCTGAACTTGACTGCAAGTTCAAAACACAACCACCAAACTCAAGTGCTTAATGACACCCTGGTGAACAGCTGCCAGTGACACCCTTATGGGCAGCTGGGACCTATACAAGGCTATCTGAGACCTCACTGGAGGAGCAGTGCTGTTGCCTGAGTAGAACCTGGAACATTATTCTCCCAGCAGAGGAAATTGGTGCACCAGAATGCATCATCCACTTTTCCAACAGTGACCTCTTGTGAACACTGAGAAGTACAACTTGATCATTTGTAGACTATTCTCTTCCTGGCTTTTGGAAGCAAGATAGACCCCTTGGACAATTTGCTACAGAGAAAGAAGTCTCCAGAGGGAGAAAGTGGACTCCCTGGAAAATTTGGCAGGTGGGAATTTGAGGAACAAATTTGAAAGAGACTTTTTTTTGCTTCACCAAAGTGAGAGCCTAGTGGTCAGTAAGTTTATGAAAATAACCCAAAATCTTTAGTCCTCATACAAATGCAAGTTAAAATCACAAGCACATAGCACCACACATCCTGCAGAAGGGAGAAAATAAAAGAACTGATACCAAGTACTGGAAGGATATAAATAAACAAGGGCATGAATGGTGAGCATAGATAGAACATAGATCTACCATAGATGGTAGATCCAGGCCTGACTATTCATGTCCCCATGTGCCCCCCACAACTGGGGAGTGGGATGCAAAGGGGGGATCTGAAGAAGGGGTGTCACCAGCCCTGCATGTGAGCCAGAGAGTCAGGACAGGCAAAACATCTGTACCCTGGGAACCATCACCAGGGCAGTGCCCTTCACCTTTCCATCAGGACCACCCTGTCTTTGGAAATCACCAAAACTTGTGACTTTCACCCTCAGCAGAGTCTTGGTCTCCATAAAATCCAACAGGACATGTTCCTCTTCCTAATATTGGATGTCAGGAGGCCCAAAGAGGCAGCAGCTTTTTCTAGTCTCCTATTATTTTCAGAAATGCCAGTAATGCTGACAGGTTCTGGGAGAGGAGTGAGTCCCCTGCAGCTAACCAATATAAGGGCCTCAAGATGCCTTGTGCCTATGACAAGTGTGAGCTTGCAGCAGCAGAGACCTGGAGTCTGGGGTAAGTGACTTTCTTTCCTTTCTTCCCTGTTGGTTTGGCTTGGTTTAGTTTGATTGCTGTTGGGTTGCTAAGGACACTGTGCCTTCAATACAGAGCAAAGTCACAAACTCATCTTCTGCTGGGTCCTTAAGGAAATGTGTGTGTGTGTGTGTGTGTTTGTGTGTGTAAGAGAGAGAGAGAGAGAGAGAGAGAAGAAAGAGAGAGCTGAGGAGGTAGGAAAAGCAGGTAAAGCAAAGACAGGAGCACATGGAAGAGGGAAGAGAGAGTAGAACAGAGAATAAAGAATAAAAAAATGAGATGAGCAAAATAGCCAGTGGTGGTGGAGAGCTTGAGAGATAAGAAAGAAGGAAAGAAAAGAAAAATAGGGAAGAGAGAGGGGAAATGTAAGTTTGGGGAGAGAGGAAATGGAAAAGAGAAGAGAAGACCAAGCATAAGAAAGGAGAGGATGCACACCTGTAGGCCCAGTGGTTCGGGAGGCTGAGGCAGGAGGATCACAAATTGGACGCCAGCCTCAGTGACCTAGTAAAGTCCTAAGCAACTTAGCAAGACTCTTTCTCTAAATAAAAATAAAAAGGGCTGGGGATGTGGCTAAGCAGTGAGGCATCCCTGAGTTTAATCCCTGCCCCCCCCAAAAAGAAAATGGAAGGAAAGAAGAAAGAAAGAAAGAAAGAAAGAAAGAAAGAAAGAAAGAAAGAAGAGAGAGAGAAAGGCAGGAATGAAGGAAAAGGAGAGAGAATAATAAAAAAAATAAGAAGGCAAACAGGGCTGGGGCTGTAGCTCAGTGGTAGAGCACTTGCCTGGCATGTATGAGGCACTGGGTTCGATCCTCAGCACCACATAAAAATAAACAAATAAAGGCATTCTGTCCATCTACAACTACAAAAAAAAAAATACAAATTTTTTAAAAAGAAAGCAAGAAGGAAGGTGCTCAAGTGTCCTGTCCAAGGTCTTCAGGACAGCCAAGCTTTCTCATGCCTGCTAATCCTGGAAGTTGTCAGGCAGACCCCAGGGAAATCCTGAGACACAGACCCAAGGGGAGAAGCCCAGGCCCCAGGGAATCCATCCTCCCTGACTTTCAGATTATAGTTAGGATGGCCAGAAATGTGGCTGAACATGCATCCTGAGCCCTAGCAGCCCCAGGGAGGAACTAAAGCAGTGTGTGGTCAGAAAAAAAAAAAAAATCTTTGCCTTTCTATGGGACTGTGAGTGCCTTTGGGTTGGCCAGGGCCACACATGCTATGGTCCAGGACCCTGCTGCTCAGTTCATGGGCTCCCCTCTGCCCCAGCCCATAGGCCCCACTGAAACTGAAGGACATCTCACCCTGAGATGAGGGTGGCTGTTGTGGTCTGCTTAAGTGTCCCACAATGGTCCATGTGTTAAAGGTTTGGTCCCCACTGTGGCTCTTCAGGGAGGTTGTAGGACCCTTAGGAAATGAGGCCTAGTGGGAAGGCCTAGGTCACTGGGGGTCAATGTCTCTTCCTGGGTCACAAAGTGAGTAGTTTCTCTGACACATGTTCCTGCCATTGCCATCCAGCACCAGAGGGTTCACTGAAGACCCAAAGCAATGAGGCCACTTCATCTCAGACTAGAACCTCTAGAACTGTGAGCTTAATAAATCTTTTCTTTTTATAAATTATAGCGTCAAGGATTTTGTTATAGTAACATAAAGCTGACTTACACAGTGGCTTCTCGGCTTCTGGAAGAGCCAATGCTGTTTTGCCTAATAATTTAAGCTATTTCCAGATCATCTTAGGCCCCCATATGGATGATCTTCTCAAAAAAAAAAAAAACAAAAAAAAAAACACTTTGATATGGAGTCCCTATTACAAAAATCATTTAGTGTGTTGTATAAGTCAGGGTGTATAGTAATTGTACGTAAATACCAACTTAATATTAAAAACAAAGGAGATTTGATTCATTGTCTTCTGATTTTTAAAGTCATATTTCTAATGAATAACTTTTGGGGAAAAGTGATTTCAGACTCTCCTTTACAGAAATATTTTAAAACTCATAGGACCAACACAATGGAGATTCAGAAGAAGAAAAATAATCAAATAAACAATAGAATAATGTTCTGCCATTGGAAGTAAAATCTTGCTTGGAACTTTCTAGAGGCTTGCACAAAATAAAATCATAACCAAGAAGCTGTAAAACACTTTTCAGAAAATTTCCTCATTGTTTACCCTACTCTGGATTCTGAGAGAAATATTTCAAATGAGACTTTATTTAGAGACCACAGCATGAATTTTCAAGCACTCCCCTCAAAGGAGCAAAATTCTCAATAATGTTTTAAAATGACATTGCTGCAGGAAAGACAGCTCTGTAGAAATCTTATGAGGCCCTTCTTCATTTCTTGCAAACTCTTTGCTACATTGTTTGGTCTCACTGCTTGTCCTAGTTTTGTGACTCAGCATGGAACCTGAAACCAAATAATTAAAAATAGTGAAAAAGATGCCAATTTGAACCTAGGAGTAAAAATCCTACTCACAGAATTGCAAATTTAAAATATATTTAATAACATATACTAGGCCCTTTATATCTATGGATTGAAAATAATTTTGAAAGCTTTGCCTCTGTATTAAACAGGTACAGACTTTTTTCTTGTTGTTCCCTAAACAATAACAGTGTAACAACTATTTCCATAGCACTTAAGTTGTTTTTGCATTGTAAGTCACCTAGAGATGGTTGATAACATAAAGGAGGATGTTCGTGGGTTCTATGCAAATATTATACCATTTAATATAAGGGATTTGAGCATCCTTGGACTTAGGTATCCAAAAGGGTCCTGGAATCATCCCCATAGTTAACTGAGGGACTGCTATATATAAAATAAATTATGTAAAATATATCATAAAACATAGGATAAATGTGAGTGCATATATATATATATATATATATATATATATATATATATATAGACATTTTTGTGTCCACATGTGTATATGCTTTGTTCCTAAGTGTTACAACCCTGTATTCATTATGAAGAATTTAAATTTGAAACAGAAAAATTTAACGAGGAAAGGTGTTGCTTCTACAAATAACTCTTGTGTGCTGAAAAAGGCTTTTGGCTGGGTGGCCACACCAGGGCCCACTTCTTCTGGTGCCAGCCATGATGATGACAGGCCCAGAAGCCCGCCATACAGGGCAGCCCGCAGAAGCCTGGGGCAGGTGTCTTAGTTTAACAACTCCACATGGCTTCTGCAGGAATCTGTCCAAGCCTTTTTTCAAACTATTTATACATTCAGCCTTTTCCTAATTGGGGAAAAGATAGAGGGGGGCTGGAAAAAGATTTTAATCACTTGTGATTGCCTCCTTGTCCAAAGATGAAAGATGACAGAGCAGGTTCAATGGTCCTGTATTGAAAACAAGCTGTGGCTCAAGGATCACACTAGGGTCTTCCTAACTTGACTCTCACTTAATCTTCCCAATACCCCTGCAGGGTGGGGCTCTGCAGGGCAGGGATCAGCAGAACACGTCATACTGGGGAACCAGGCTCTGAGAGGTCAGGACAGTTGCCCAAGGACATGCGCAGTCTATGTGGAGAGAGTGTGAAACCTGGTCCGTTTGCTTGCCAAGTCTGGGGCCCTTCACAAGTGGCCAGCTCTTCCCTGGGTGCCAAGGGCAACTTAATGCCAACATATCCTGGTAACCACCTGGTGGGAGCCCAAGTGCCAAGTACAAAGTGTCAGCTGCAGTTCAGCTCTTGTCAATGTGTCCACCACCTCCCTGCTCCTGCTTGCCCTCCTCACTCCACGACTACTGTGGGTGGCTTTTCTGGATTTTGCAGAAACAGTAAATGAAGGTGGACATGTATGGGGGTCTCCCAGCTCTAAGAGTTCATAAAATAGTCCAACAGCCACAAGACTTTCATAAAAAGCCCATTTCTGCAATGGCGAGGCACTAAGTAACTCAGTGAGACCCTGTCTCTAAATAAAATACAAAATAGGGCTGAGGATGTGGCTCAGGAGTCCAGTGCCCCTGAGTTCAAGCCCCAATACCCCCCTCCAAAAAAAAAAAAAAAAGGTAAAACATGCTACCATCCACAGTCAGGAAGCCAAAAATTATCATTTCACAACAGGGGGCTGCAGAGCCTGTACACAGCTTGCTGCTGAGCGGGAGGCACAAAGAAAGCAAAAGGAGACAGAAGTGAGGTGCAGAGGCAGAATGGCAGAATGGCTCCTTGTACAAGCTGCCAGCTTTATTTATATCAATAGGTTACATTAGGTCACTGGCATCAGTATTACATTATTTTTCATTGTGTCATTAGGCAGATTATAGAGTTAGCAACATTAAGCAGCTTATTCCTCAGTTAATATTACAGTTGCCCTGTGCAATGTTAAGGGTTTTGTGTAGCTCTCAAGAAACTCCATTGTTTAAAGTTACTATTATGTGGACAGGTTTAGGTGCAGCGGAGGTGACAGTGGAGCTTGGTGAAACATGATGGTTGTCTAACAAGAGAGTTTATTGATTCCCAGGAGCTGTGTGCCTGAGATCAAGGGCATCTTGTATCTTTGCACAGAAACTTTCCCAGCAGCTAGGCATCCTGTACTTTTGTACAGAATCTTTCCTAGCACCCAGCATGCCACAGCCATGAAGCCATCAGACACCGCAAAACCAAACACAGAAAACTTACAGCTCTCTTTTCTTGTTTTATATGGCCTTTTGGATGAATAACACTTGTCTTCTCTTTAATATTGGTGGAATCAAAAAATAAGGTAGGTCTCGACAACAACAAGCACAAATAACAATCCTAGTTATTATTAGTAAACATCCACCTATGAATAATTGTTTGTCTTAGATGAATTGACAGTTTTAGCCAGGTGAACCCAGATATTATAATGGGCTCTAAAAGTAAAAAAAGTTTGATTTTACTGGATTTCCCAAAGCTGGGGTATAACAACAGAATATTATCATTAGGATGAAAGAATTTACAGAGTTTTCTGTATACTTAGCAATCAAAGGGGTGACTAAATTTTCTGGACTACATTTTATTTTTTAATTTGTTTTAATAAATAAAAGTTATACATGACAGTAGGGGTTTTTAATTTAAACAAAGAGTTAATTTAGGTTTACCTTCAGTAATTGGTAAACATGTTCTAATGACAGTAGAGTTAATTAGTTATACATGGGGAAGCCTGTGACATTCTTTTTTAAAAAAATTAAAGAAAGCTTGTATATTTGGAATCTTTTTATTTTTTCTCTTTCTGTGCTGTAACATTAGGGAGGCACTGGTTAATAAAGCCAACTAAAAACAGATAAGATACCTAGCCAATTAGTTTGGATTTAAAAGGGACACTTCTGTCTTAATTGGTTTTTCATAAGCCTAGTAAACCTTGTAGGCCCTGTATACATTTTAAACATAAGGCTAGGAGAGCTAGAGATCCAGCAGAGGCTAAGAAATAAGGAAAACTGCTGTAATCATTTTTTTTTTCTTTTGTAAGATTATTCTCTTAAAGCATGACGTAGTAGTTTATATTCTTTCTGGAGAGTTATTTTTGTTTTTGTTTTAAATCTTGTAAATATTGTAATATTCTCCACATATGGCTGAACATGAGTGATGATTTGTTGTAGATTGGAAGGGGAAGAGCATAGTAGCCACAGGGAGCTTTTGGATACCTACTTATTATGGCTTCTTTTGCCCTTAACTGGGATAGCCCTTTGTAGTGAAAGATCCACAGATCCCAAACCCGGAATGAACCACACGAGACACTGGCTGCAAAAAGCAAGAGGCGTTTATTCTCACACAGGCGCCTGCGGGTGCTCAGCGAAACCTCAGCCGGAGCTTCGGTGAACTGGCACACTGGGCTTTGGGGTACAGATCTTTTATAGGGAACAAGTGGGTTAGTTCTTAGCATAGCACAGCAACAGCCTTCCTATTGGTCCTTCTGAATCCAGCAGTTGGGTCACCTAGGGGGTAAACTTGTTTTTCACCTTTCTGTTCTCGGAAAAACCATAAAATTACATCCTGCCTTTTCAGTTCCTGTTATTAAACCTAGTTCTCAAGTTTAACCGGTAGGGCTGTCTAAAGGGAACATCTTGTGGTAGGGGGCCCGTTAGGGTTATCTATATGGAACATCTTGTGGTTGCATTGTGCAACACCTGAGGTGCTACGTGCTGCTGGAGGGGTTCTGACATGGGGGTTGGGTGAGGGAGCATCTTGCAGCTTTGAGGCCTAGGGGTTAGGTCACCTAATGCTGGGCCTGGGGTCTTGAGGTCCTTCAGTAGGAGCCAATGTATAAGGCCATACCATAAGAGGTATTACTATAATCCTATAATTGGTTGGTTTCCAATAATCCTGTAATTGGTTGCTCATTTAAACAAAGAGTTAATTTAGGTTTACCTTCAGTAATTGTAAACATGTTCTAATTCAGTAGAGTTAAATTTGCATTTCCCCTTTCATTCAAAGGTTGTTGACTGAAACATAGGGACTCACAATCAATTAAGCAACGGAGGATCCTTTGGGGAGGTTTAAGGGCATATGGGACCACGTTTGGACATATATTGTACCAGTATAATTAAAATCAATTACTCTGAGAATAACAAATTGTCCCTCTTTAGCATTAAGATGATAATGATTAATGATACAAAATTAATCCAAAACTATTCTTGGGTAAATTAATCCAAAAGTATTTTTGAATTTGAGTAGTAATTTTATATATTTCCCCAGAAAGTTGCATTTGAACATCTGCAGTAGTAATTAAATTAATATTAGAGCTCCCTCTAGTGGCATGAAAGGATTCCTGCAAGGATGTTTTGTTTAAATTGGAAACATTTGTATCATGGAATCTTGAGGCAATTGGAAAAAACGGATTCCCCCTCCTTTTGTTTTGGGTCCACAGGTAGCAATTCTTTAAATACAGCAAAAGGTAATTATGCTCTGGCTGGCTAGTGGGATTTAAATTAATAGGACAAACAGCTAAAGTATGTGTCTCTCCCTCCTTTGTTGCCTGCTGTGAACAGTCAGCCAAGGGAGATTTAAACAGGGGCCACAGCAGTGGAGGAGGAGAGTGCTGTGAAGGCAGAGGGAATGTCTCTGTAAAGGAGACTGTTGCCGCTGTTGCTAAGGGGGAGGGAACATTTGCTGAGAAATATAGAACTTATAAATAGCATGGCAACAAAGAAACCAAGCTTCCAGCACAAGCAAAGGAGTATGTGGCTCTTCATGAAGATTTTTACCTATGTCTTCCCAATATTTTAAACATAAGGAATCACTTTCTGGTTACCAGGGACAAGAGTCTATCTCTGTCAGCAAGGCAGCAAGATTAGCACTACTTACAGTATGTCCAGTCTTGTGAAGTAAAAAGGAGAGCTCAGTCCGATGACATCATGGAGCATCAGATAGGGAATTCCCCATATTGGGATTGGTACCAGCCAATTAAAGACATGTGTTATAGTCTGCTCCAGTCAGTAAGCTATTCTCTTTCCTATCAGCACATCTGGAAGAGACCCTTTCTCAGGCAGATCTGTTGCTTTAAAGTCCCTGTGGATAGAGGCTTTGAAGTAGTGTGGGGAGAGAACTCTCTTGTGCCCCATGTTGGGTCCAGCTGCAAAGAAAACAAAAGGAGACAGAAGCAAGGTGCAGAGGCAGAATGGTAGAAAGGCCCTTTGTCCAAGCCGCTAGCTTTATTTATGTCAATAGGTTACCTTAGGTCACTGGCATCAGTAGTACATTATTGTTCATTGTGTAATTAGGCAGGTTACAGACTTAGCAACATTATGCAGCTTGTTCTTCAGTTACATATTAAGTTGCAATGTGCAATGTTAGGGGCTTTGTGTAGCTCTCAATAAAGTCTATTGTTTAAAGTTACTGTTATGTGGACAGCTTCAGGTGCAGCCAAGAAGCAGGGAGCTTAGTGAAACATTGTGGTTGTCTAACAAGAGAGGTTCTTTATTCCCAGGAGCTGTGTGCCTGAGATCAATGTTGAAGCTGATAAGACTCTAGCACAGAGCCTCTGCATGCAGGGCATTGCTACAGCAGCTAGGCATCCAAGTCTTTTTGCACAGAAACTTTCCCAGCAGGTAGGCATCCTATACTTTTGTATAGAATCTTTCCCAGCCACCAAGCATGCCACAGCCATGAAGTCATCAGACACCCCAATTCCAAACACAGAACCCTTACAGGAGGGGGCATCTGGGTTGGTGCGTCTGACAGATGGTCTTTCTTCTGCAGCCAGGCAGGGTCCCTTTTCCTCAGTGAGCCTGGCCATCCCCATCACTGACAATCTCAGATGACCCAAGTTCCCCTCGCATTAAAAGGAAGGATGGGACAACTGTTCCCACCTCAAAGCAATTGCCTGGGCTTCTACTTTTTCAGAGTACCTGGCTTATGCAACAGATGGCTTATAAAAAGGAGCTAGTGTGACAGACGCTGGTGGTGAGGAGAACAGGATTGGAAACCCCTGGCTGTTGACCTTCAGCAAATGACTCAGCATCTCTGTTTCTTCTAATAGGGACTATTCTTCTGCACTTGGCTGTTAAAGAAACATGAAAATAATGGCAGAGTAAGTCCAGGATGCTGTGACTGGCCCCAGGATATGACTAGAGGGTTACATTAAGCTCACATGAGCTGCTTTTGCTAAGATGTTGGGTGGAGATGGAGGAATAACAGGAAGATTGCGGGAGGTGGAGAAGGGTAGAGGGCAACTTAGGAAGAGAGGGGCACCAGCCAGGATGGCCTTGCCCTTGAGCATAACTCTGCAGGCACCCTGGGTGAGCAGACCCAGCTCCCCAGGTGTATGACTTCTGTATTTTCCCAGACCAAAGATTTGGTGCTCTCTTCACCCAAGGTTGTGAAATTCTTGCTATTTGTGGAGGAGGGTCCCCACATTGTTGTTCTGCACTTGGCCTGTAACTGCGTCTTGACTCTCAATCAATGTAGCCTATTTAGCCTCCACATCTGCAAAGCTGGGTCCTTGGATAGTGACCCAATGATGTGAATGGCAATGCCCAGGGCCTTCCAAGGAGGTGCTAAGCACTTCCCTGTGCTTGGAACTAAGTAAATGCACATCTAACATGTTAGTGCATTTGGAACTCAACGCCCGTATGGCCACATGTAGAAGAGGGAGGGGTGAATCCCAGTGATTTGGAGCCAGACCAACCTGCATTCAAATCCTAATCTGCCACTCACCAGTCCTGGGTTCTTGCACAACTTCCTTCAGTCCTCTGAAACATACTGATGCTGTCGCTAGAGTGGATAAAGTTGATGACTCCATCATGTCTTTTCCAGGTTCTTTGTGGAACTTAAATTGGGATTGTGTGTGTTAAACACCATGCCAGACACTTCAATAGTAAGCGTTAAAATTCATGGACAAGTGGCCATGTGGATCCCAAAGTTCTACATCTGCACAGTCAGCTAACCTCAGATCAACTATGTTTTAAAATTTTTCCAGAAATGTCCAAATAGCACAACTTGAATGCACAACAATTCAGTGTCATGAGGATGCACCTGCCCACCTGCCTGGGCTCCCACCAGCTCAGCCTCCAGCACTCTCTATAGGAGCATCCATGCTTGGTCTGATCTTTCCTCTAGGTGCCAGGTGATCAGGCCTGCAATCTGTGTCTGTACTGAACACATACAGACTTCTTCTGTTCTTGCCCTTGTTCCCTGAACAACACAGCAAAACAACTGTTTGCATAGCTTTTAGATTGTATAAGGTGTTTTAAGTCCTCTAGAGATGATTTCGAGTCTATGAGAGAATTGTGTGGTTATATGCAAATGCTATTACATTTTATTTAGGGAACATGCTCAGTCTTGTATTTTTGTTATTGTGAGGGGTGGAGGCTGGGACCAATCCACTGGGAGATACAGAGAAAACTGTACCCATTTGTTGAACTTCTGTGATGTACCAGGCACTGAAATCAACTCTGAGCATCCCATGATGAACCAGACAGACAGGTCCTGCCATCGAGTGGCTCACAGTCCAGATATGGAGGCAGAAGATAAGCAAGCAGGTGGGCAGAGTGCTGCAGGCCACTTCAGTGGTGACCTTTGCTCTGAGCAACCTGGGAAGATAAGGGCAAGAAGTAGGACTAGGCTATCCATCATGAGAAGGTTCCTTCCCACCCCAAAACTCAAATTCTTTGTGAACTGAAGGCCACAGATTTCAGCCTTACCCCTCAACTCATCTATTGGGGAAGGGAATTATTCTCCAAAAATTTCCATATGATTCCCCCAACTTCACTCCTGAACAAGGCCCTGAGTCTCTCCCACCTCCTAAAGAGGAAAATTTCCCTGAAAACACCCTTCCTAAGTCTCTGCTTCCTTTTCTGGAAGATGGGGACAATGCTCCAACCCATCCATCACTGATTCCAATCACTGGGAACTTTTGGATTGTCCTCAATGTCCTGTAGCTGAGTGGGTCAAATTGGGGTTGGTATTGTGAACTCGTTCCCTGGACTTAGCATCTCTGAGGTGCCAGGCAAGGTGCTGGGCTGTGAGGGGGATCATGGTTTCTACCCTGTGTGGACCCTCCCTGGGTGACTGTGAAGTCCATACTGTGTGGCACTTGGCCTACCTCCACAGTGTCAGGCACACTGCCCATTGGCTTCTCTGGGGAGCTTTCCAAGCCCACCCAGGCCCTCCCACCCATCAGAGATGCTGATTTAATTAGTCTGGGGCAGGGCCCAGACAGCAGTCTGTTTCACAGCTTCCCAGGTTGGGGGCTCCCCCCAGCAGTCCAGATGGAGAATCAATGGCAGGCAGAAGAGCCAAGTACATTTCAGAGGCAGCTCAGTTGCATGAAGTGAAGAAATAGGGTCTATGGAGGGAGAATCTGTGGAACAATCAGGGCCAGCTTCCAGGAAGTAGGGATGTTCTGCTGTGCCCATGTAGGAAAAGCATTTCAAGCATAAAGAACAGCATGTGCAAAGTGTGCCAGTGGGTGTTCCTGGAGCAAGGTGATAGAGGCAGGAGGGAGGGGGTCCAGGCTGGAGAAGCAAGTGCATCAGCCCAGGAAAGGGGGAAACTACAAGGCTACAGTGTATGTGTCCATGACATTGGATGGACTCAGTTTTGATGATAGAAGTGCTGGTGGGGAGGCTCCTATGGCATCCTAGAAAGCTACTGTGGGGCCAGGGGGCTCCCACCAGAGACTGCTCCAACCAGCAACCAGCCCCAGAGCAAGCCCCATCCTGACCCAGGGCACAGGGGTGGGCATCAGACCTAGAATGGAAAGGGGTCTAGATCCTAGACTGTGGGTGGGTCACATCCTGTGTTGATCTTGACCTCTCAGTCCCAACTCCAGGGCCATCTGTGTCAGGACCCCTACCCACATTTGAGTATTAGACCCTGCACCCACCTAAGAGCATCCAGACCTTTTGTGTCTAAAGAGCAGGGCAGGATTAACCCCTGTGTTCAGGGTCCATTGCCTGTTTTTTAGATTCCATATTAATTTCTTGCTTCTGAATATTTTTCAGATTCTATTTTCAGTTTAAGACTAGTTCTCCTGTCAACAGGCTCTTTGCAAAAGTGGAAATGTATCTGGTTAATAAACGTGTTGGAAAAACCTCGACTTCGTGGGAATTGGAGAGAAAGAAATTAAAGCAAGAAAGTGCAACTTTCCCCCTTTTTTTAAAAAAAAATATTTTGTCATTAAAGTTATTTGTCTATGAAAGCCAGAAGATGGTGAGGAGCCCCCCACCACCCCAACATAATGGGAGTGTGGTGTGTCATTGAAAATGTAGCAACAAGCACCAAGATCTTTCTAAAAGGCATCCTCTGGCCCCCTCCTCCAGCTGCAGAGTAGCATCTTGAACATGGAAGGTGAGGGACGCACAGAGATGATGCTCCCTATAGCATTAAATATGAACCACCAAATGTGTGGTGACCTAAATGTCCACCCAAGTGAAAAATAAAAAAGCATTGTGACATCTAAAAGAGACTATTACACAGTCATTCCAATGTTCGGGCAGGGGGACTACATGGAAGCATAATTGTAACATAATAGTAATTGAAAAGGAAAAAAGGTACAAAATTCCATAGCAAACAGGATGTCAAGTGCAAAAGAAAAACAGGCACAGGATAGACTGAGAACAGCAAAAATACCCTCCAGTTACATTGATGGAAATGAAGGGTCCTCATTGGCCTCATATTGTGGCTCCCCTCCTCTACCCTCTCCCAGTACCATTTCTATTCTTTCTAAGAAATTGTGATTTCCCCTGAACACTGAACCTCTCTATAGCACAGAGGTCAGCCTGGAGGTGGGTCCTAGTTCCTCCAGTCCATCAGCCCTGTGCTTTGGACAAATCACCTCCTTTTCTGAGCCTCATTTTCCTCATCTGTAAAGTGGTCCTAATTTTCCTTCTAGGCCACCATGGGGAAATTAGAACTGAATCAAGGTGTCTAGTCCTTGGACCAGCCTGAGCACTGGTCAGCCAATAACACCTGGTCCACAGACTTATGATAATTTTCTAAAATTAGATATTTTTATGTGTCCTTGGCTTTCTTTCACTATAATAATACCCAAGACAATTAACTTATAAAGACAGGAGGTTTATTTGGCCTCATGGTTTCAGAGGTTGCAGTGAATGCCCAGTTGGCCCTGTTACACATCATGGTGGGGAGCTTGTGATGGAGCAGGCTGGGATCAGCCCTTGCTATCTCCTTCCTGGCCTGCCAGATGGTCCTGCTCCAAGAGTCGGGAAGAGATTGTTCTAGAAGTCCCATATAACTGTGTCCTTCTCTGGTATATGGGAGTCTTTGGTCTCCCCAGGGCCCTCTGGGGTAAATCTTAATTCCATGTCTGACATTCAAGGTTCAGCAGTCTTGGGATAAAGTCTCTGTCCCAGCCCTGGACACTTCACCCTTCTAGCTACAGTGAGCACCATTAATTCTGCCTAAATGATGGGATGTTTCTTTCTGCTGGACCCTTCCCCATGTGAGCCAGCTGTCAGACTCCTATTCATGCTCCCTCCGGAATCCCAAGAGCCAAGACCTCTTAGAACATGCCCCAGGAAGATTCCCTACCCACTGGGACCCTTGTGGGCAACTCAACCCTGCTGTGGCACATTGACTCCACCTGCCTAGTAAGCCTTTTCCCATCAGAGCACATGGTGTGGTTCCTTGCCCCCACATTTAGTTGAACATCTATTTAGTCCTACATGTATGTGTACCAGCTCCTGCACTGTGGATTTAAAAGCACATTCATGTGTCATCCCCCAAAATTATTTATTGAGCACCTGTATATTCCACTTACTGTTCCAGGCTGCCACAGTTGTCCTGGCCACAGGTGTGGGGCTTGCATGGGACATTGGCTTCCCTGAGCATCTCACCTCTCTGTGCATTGGAGATTTTCAGTTTCAGTGCATGCAAGAGCATGCATGCACACACACATACACACAAGCACACATACACATACCCACACACACCCACATGCACAGTCTATACTGTACAGCCTAGAACGTGAGTGATTAGCAGGCTGAAGTCTTATAACATTGAAGTCTTGAGTCCTTTCAACATATTGTGTACCAACTGTTTGTCAAGCACCCTGTTTATGAAGAGAGCCTCATCTCCTGAACCTTTATGTCAAGTTCTGCAGGATCCACCAAAGAAATAAGAAATGATCCACCAGGCATTGTGGTGCATGCCTGTAATCCCAACTTCTCTGGAGGCTGAGGCAAGCAGATCACAAGTTCAAGGCCAGCCTCAGCAATTTAGAGAGGTCCTAAGCAACTTATTGAAACCCTGTCTCTAAATAAAAAATAAAGAGGACTGGGGAGGTGGGGAGGTGGCTAAGCACCCCTGGGTTCAATCCCCAGTACCAAAAAAGAGTGAGAGGGAAAGAAGAAATGAGATGCTCCTGGAGGAGGCAGTGCTGCTCTGTCCAGCCTCCCCCACCTCCAGCGTACACCATATTCGCTGACCCTCTGGCCATTACCTCAGAGACCCAGCAACCTCCCTCCCATCAGCACTCCAAAGGAGATACCAATCCAATGAGCCTTTGCAGTGTCATGTAAATCTGGGCCCTAATGAGGCAAGCACCTCAGATCTCTTGGTAATTAGGCTTCAAGTGGCCCTCATAACTCAGCAGCTAATTACCTCACCAGCTCTGTCAGCTTTGGCTTTCAAGGAAACCAGCCTATTTCCCTGGCAGAATGGCCCATAAAAATCCCTGAAACACATGGATTTACTGTATTTATTTATTAGGATTTGGAGAAATATACCTGGTACCCAGAGGCCAGAGAAATATACCTGGTACCCATAGTTTTGAAATGCAGATGCTTAAAATGAAAAAGAATGATAAGAGTTGGCCAGGCTCCAGCTCTCCAGATAGCAGAAAAGATGTCATTGTAATAATTATTAGATTCAATGTGATATGACAGAAGCCATGTGAAGCAGAGGCTGGCAAGGTTCATGACCCCAGTTCCACGTCCCCAGCAGTCTGATTCCATCACTGGGCCTTGGAACTTGCTGTTCTCTCTGCCTGGCACTCTGTTCCATGCAGGCCCTGGCAGGGAGACTCATCTCATGGTTGAGTTAGTTCTGAGATTAAGCAGTACATCCTCCTGACACTGTCCCCTATCCAGGCATGCCATTCTCACCTGCTGAGGAGTTCTCATAGAAGTTTCTTCACCACCCCATCTCTGAAAATAAGTTGCTCATCAACTGTGGACTTGGCTATTGAGTTTCTTCCCCAGATAATGGAAGCCTTTGTCCCTCTCCATCTCCTCTGTGTTCCCGATGCTGAGCTTTGCACAGATGCATAGTGGAAAGTCAGGGCACATGGTATTTGTTGAATGAGTAAGTGATCAGGAGTCACAGAGGGCCATGGCAATCCCTGGCTTCTGGTCTCCTCTCTTCTTCTGCCTTCAGCCCCAGAAACCATGCAGTCTACTCTTTCTTAGTACATATGGGGAGACTAAGGTTTGGAATGCCCTGGGGCCACACTGTGTGCTTGTGGCAGGGTAGAAAACAGAATCAAAGTGGCAGAGTGGGAGAAAAGTAGAATTTGGAGTCCCACCACTCTCATTTGGGACCTGGGCTCTGTCTCTTCACTTGACCTCTCAGAAAATCAATCTCCTCCTACTCCCATCACACCTAGGGAAGCACATGCAAAGCACACTTGGCACACAGTAGGTGCTCGGCAAATGATGCCTCAGGCCAGACCCAGTGATGAGCACTATATACTAGCTTGTCATTTCCTCCTGACAACAGATACTGAGAGGAATCACCCTTCCAGAGAGCATGACAGGCTCAGAGGCATTTGTCACCACCCGAGGCTAACCAGCCAATGGGAGATCCTGACTGTGAACCTGGCTACTCTGACATCAGAAGCTGAGTTATCTGTCATTTCTCCTGCAATGGAGGCTCCTTAATCTGTAAAATGGAAAAGCCAGGCTTGTGGTCATCCTGCAAACCCCTGGGGTTTCCTGGGAAGATGGTTGGGGTATGGCATGGTGGTGGATGAAAGGGGGGAGAGAAGGAGGATGGCTGAGTGGGCAAATGGATAGATGGATAGGCAGATGGACAGATGGACTGATGGATGGATGCATGGATAGAAAAATGATTGGATGGATGGATGGATGAATGGATGGATGGATGGATGGATGGATGGATGGATGGAAGGATGGATGGGCAGATGGACTGATGAATTGATGGATGTATGGGCTGATGAATGGATGGATAGATTGACAGATGGATAGACAGACTGATGAATGGGTGAATGGAGAGATGGATGAATAGCTGGATGGACAGACGGAAAGATGAATGGATGGATCAGTGCATGAGTGAGTGAAGCAGTGGGTATATGGCTGGGTAGATGAGTGGATGGGGTAAAAGGGTGGATCTAGGGATAGATAGGAGGACAGGTGAGGGGACAGTGATTGGGAATATGGATGGATGGGTGGATGAGGGTATGGAGAGTGGTGTGTGTCTGAACTGAGGGATGAATTGAGGGATGGGTAGAGGAAGGAAGGTAGATGAGCTGATTCTCTGAATATCATAAGCATTGTTTTTCCCTCCAAAAGCCATTTCTTCCTGTGACTGGCAGTGGTCCTCTCCAATCCCTTGCTCTCTACAGACATTTCCTGTGCAGACAGGTTCTCAGGACACCTGCTGGGCCTGCCCTGTGCACACCCCTCTACAGAGAAGAGGAGAGGCAGGTCCTCAAGGCTCTGGATCAAGGAGATCCAGAGGGGGTCTCTTGGGCTTCTCTCTGAACACATCCAAGCACACCCTAGAACCAGGGGACCCACACACTATGCATTCTAGAATGTACTTCCCCCAGACAAACTAATGAGGAGGAAATTTTATTATTTTATTTCCTCTGTTTTGTGTCAAAAACTGTCTATCCTGAGGTCCTTTCCCTGTCTGCTAAAGCTCTTCCCAAACACACCTTCATTCTGCTTTTAGGCTAGAAACATAGGTCAATGAATCATCCTTAAGTTTCCGCGGGTACACAACCCCTGGGTTCATATGTGTCTGGGATGGATGGGGTCGGGTGAGATGTGGAAGCAGCCTAGAGATCGGAATCCCCATTGGTACAACCCCTGAAAGAGTGCTGTGGACCACTGGCTTCCTCCTGGTCAGGAAAGGCCACCTGGAGCTGCATGTTGGGAAGAGAATCCTTTTAGGTTGCCATTGCTGGAAGGTGGGAACCCTGGTGATCATGGCTTATATATTAGGGGCCCCACATATTAGCACAGGGGAAGAGGAGTCTCCTATTGGGTTGCCAAAGGTTTCCTCTTTGCCCTGGCCAAGTGGGCAGGATGACAGCTCTGAGCTGGACACAGCATGCTTTCCTGCAGACTGAACCACCTACCCAAGTCTGGGACTCAGTCTCCCCCTCTGAGAAATGGGGGCAGTTCTCAGACTCATCTCACAGCACTATGAGCAGGGTAAGCAGTAAAAGGAGCATGCCTGGCACATAGTAAGTGCTCACCAAATCCTCTTCCATATCATGACCCTTCCTACAAAGCCTCCAGTGTTCACTGAGTTCACCACATTGCCAGGTGGCCTCAAGCAAGCTCTTCCCCTGCTCTGGGACTCTGTTTCCCCATTTGAAAAGTAATGAAGCTGACCCCAATGATGTCCCATGATCCTTATTGCTTTGCCATCTCTGGTTTGAAGTTTTGAAACTTGAAATCCATGCATAAACAGCATCCCAAAGCACATATTATTCATTATATGGATGATATACTTTTGACCCATCCTGATTCAGACATACTTTTTCAAATCTATGCTTATTTCTCTTGCTAATAAGGGTCTATGCATAGTAACTAAAAAGATACAAGCAACTTCTCCTTTTCCATATTTAGGCAGTTTGATTGACGGAAGTACAACTTGACCTCAAATTTTACAGATTAGAACTGATGTTTACATACTCTCAATGACTTTCAAAAGTTAATGGGAGATATAAACTGGCTAAGACCTAGCTTACAGTAAGTAATCTACTGCAGATGTGAGCCCTTTGTTTGATGCATTATATGGAGATCTCTCTCCAGCCTCTCCTTGACAGCTCACAGCAAAAGCAAAAGCTGCCTTATCAAAAGTTGAAACTGCTATCAAGATTGCACAATTTTCTAGAATTAATTTACAGAAACCTATACATGTTTTGATATCTGCTACTTCTCATATGCCCACGTGGGCTATATGGAAGTCTTCAGGAGTTATCAATTTGATAACCAGTAACTTTAAACAATGGACTTTCTTCAGACCTACAGAAAGCTCCTAACATTGCACATTGCAACTGTACATTGAAACTGCAGAAAACTGCACAAATGTTGCTAGTCCTGTAACTTTCTGAGTACAAAGAATAATGCTTGCATAGTCTTTAACCTGATGATGAGACATATATAAATAAAAATTGCTGGTGTACCTCTTTAGACCTGCTTCTCCATCAGAGAGCAGTGCTCCACCCAACTCCGGCTTTATCTTCAAAAGCATCTGTGTGCATGAGTCTTTATTTTTTTTCTTTTTTAATGTATTATCTCTCTTTTTTTAAAAAAAATACCTTTGTTTATTTATTATTTTTATGTAGTGCTTAGAACCAAATGCAGTGCCTCACACAAGCGCTCTACCACTGAGCAACAACCCCAGCCCTGAGTCTTTATTTTTCTTATCCCCACTTTGCCCCTCACTAGAACCTGCTCATTTGGCTGTGCTGGTTGTGGCACCAGGGACTGGGTGGATGGCCAGGGCATAGACCTGGAGGCTCCCAGCTGACATCCTCCTTGCCCAGGAACTTCTGGAAACTGCTTTAATGGGGACTTGCAGGCAGATATGTGAGGAGAACTGTTTGCTAAAGCCTCAAGGCAGGACAAGGGAAGATTTCAGGCCTTGCCAGTCTGTGGGCATGAACAGGATGGTGGTAGGGAGAGGAAGACATAAAGGGCCTTCAACTCACAGTAGTTTATGCATTGTTTGTTGAGCCCTATCATGCACCATGCGAATGTAGCCTAAATGTGGATTCCAGCAGACAAGCAGCCCAAGCAAAGGGTCTGAGGCAGGGGCAGACTTGGTACATTTGTGGCTGTGCAGGGAGTTGAGGGTGGCCCAAGCAAGGATGCATATGAGAATAGCTTCACCAGATAAGGCAGTTTAGGAGATGATTTAATTATTTCCCTTGTGCTCCAACTGTCATATAATCTCTTTTACATTATAGATGAAGCATCTGAAGGTGAGAGCAATGAAGGCATTTCCAGGTCCGATTGGTAATGCATGACAGAGCTGGGATTCTAACCCAGGTCTGCCTCTAGAGAAGCTTATCTGTCCCTTATAGCATGACTTTATGACAAGTCCAGACCCACCCAATCTCAAACCAATGCTTTCCAGAGTGTCAGAGCTAAGGGGGACCTCAAAAGACCCTCAGAGTCACCTTGTTCATGGCACATAATGAGAAAACTGAGCCAGGGACAAGGGGAAGGGCATGTAACTTGCTTAGGATCAGGTGTGACAGACTACATCCTTGTGTGACTTCCACAAGTACATTGAAGGCTACCACAATTAGTGAAAACCAATGTCATTTTCCCAGAGCCACGCCAAAACAGGATTTGTGAATTGTTTGGTGGGCACATTCTTTGAAGACCATGGTTCTGCAGTCCCTTGAGTTGACAAAATGCTGCCTCCTGCACCTGCTTTGGAAAGTCACAGGTACATGAGTCATATAAGGCTCTGATAAGTCCTTCTGCAAAGGAGTTTTCTAATATTTCTTTAACCCAGCACTTCCAACATTCATTTGAACATATAACGAATAAGTGTGACCAGAATGGAGACATTTCAGAAGTGATCTTGGGAAAGACTAGTCTTGGTAACAGAAGTTTCAAGTGGTCTTGCTGATCTTGGAAAAAAGAATTCTGTATATACTTTGGAGACTGAGTAAGATGGTGAAGGGATGGAGAGAGATTTAAAGGACCAAAGGGCTATTTCAAAGTAAAAAATTATCCCTAGGAGGATCCTAAGTTGGATTGTGGAGGGATTTCCTCCCTCATTCCAGAGAACAGAGCCAGGGCCCATGAGGGTAGGAAAGGGGTTGGAGACTATACCTTAGATGGGCCATCTTGGTAGAGAGTGAGCATCCCATCACCAAAGGTGTGCAAGTAGAAACTACAAAAGTGTTGCATTACACTGCTAAAGGTCACATCCTCTAGGATTTGGGAATTCAGGGTAAAGAAATGCAACCCAGACTCAGGCCATGCTCAGTCTCTTTTACTTTCAAGAGTGGGCAAAAATAAGCCAAACATGTCACATTCATCTGACGTTAGGAAATTTTTTTTAAAAAATAATAGTTGGACACAATACCTTTATTTCACTCATTTATTTTTTACGTGGTGCTGAGGATCAAACCCAGGGTCTCACACATGTGAGACAAGCGCTCTACCGCTGAGCCACAACCCCAGCCCAGGAAAATTTTTATTAATAAAATAGTTCCTATAAAAGCTGTATGAGCTCTCCACAGTTCTTCTCATCTTGACAGCAATAAAACTAAGCCTGTAACTTCAGGGTCATCTCAATATCCACAAGAGGAAACATTTTAAGAAGTATAAAAAGAAAAGTGATTTAGAGTCTATTAACATTTTTAAAAGTGTGTTTACAAGAAGGGGGAGTACATTACTGGCTCGAGGAAAGATCCAGAAACATGAGGAGAGTGGAACCATATCAATTTCCCTCCATCTCCATTTTAACCAGGAAGACTGCATCTTCCTCTTCAATATCCCAACAGCTGCTGGCTCGGTATTCTCCCTTCACTAAGAAGGTTTGGTTGGGAAAGGGTGGTGGGCAGGATGCAGCAGGCAGGTGCCATGGGCTAAAGGTGCACAGATTCCCAGATCTGGGTCCCCAACCTGGCTGAGCCCTGATCACTCTGGTGGGACTCAGCCTTCTCCTATGAGTATAGACAAGTGATCTGGCCAGTGGGGACTGGGAATCCAGGTCCTCTCACTTAGCTCAACAGCCTTAGCTTTCAGGCAAGGCTTGTTATGCCTCAGGGAATGGAAAGATGCACACATAGTAAGTCCCCACCTAGCTGTCTCCCTCCCCTTGCTTCCCCCACAGCCACCATCTGTGCCCCCTAGCTGAGCTGAGCCCTGGTTTGGGGAGTGGAGTGTCATGGGGTGAATTTCAACCCACACATCAAGACAAGTACATAGAAACGATTATACAATGGACTTGAGGCAACCCAGTGCCTCCTTCTACTCAGAGTGAAGGGGGACTGGGCCCAGGGACACCTTGCAGGCGGGCAGAGGCAACCCCATCAAGGGTTTGTCAGGTCAAGGACTGAACCTAGACTCAGACCTCCACCGTGGCAGTATCTCAGACTCCCCTTCCAATGCACACGGGCACACTCACCCACACATGCACACACACACACACACACACACACACTGCAGCCAATACGCACGCACACATGCATGTGGTCCAGCCCAATCTCGTACACATGGATGTTACATACACATGCCAACATCATCACATGTGCATGTGCCACACTTCTTAGGTGCTCACACGTACATGTCAGCGTGGCTGTCCATGTCTGCTCACAAGTGCACAGATAGTGCACAGACCAATGCATGCACAGCCCTGCTCTTTTGAATAGGCACACTTATGTGCACACACAGGGGACAGAACCTCTGATTGGATCATGCTGCTGCCCATTTCACAGATGAGGGTGGAAGTATTGATCCAGGATCATGGAGGCAGTCTGTGGAACCTCCCACTGAGACCTAGGAGGCTGGGCATCTTTAAAAGAGAAGCTACATATTTTCATATTTTTACAAATTCTTTCCCAATCCACCTCTCCCTATGACCTGTGCAGGACCCATTCTATGATAGGTAAATGTGTGTTGGTAATAGTAATAATTCAGTTAAAATTTCCTACATGCTATAACTAAAACTTCCTACATACTATATGCACTTTATGACTTTTCTCTCATTTACTGAATGCAAAACTCCTCGCCCAACACACAGCATATAGCAAAAGTATAATCAATGTTTATTAAATATATGAAAGAATTAATTAAACATCCAACACCAAAAAGTGAATCTCTTGACTTCAGCCCAGTGCTGGGATTCAGACAGACCTGGACTGGAAACCCTGCTCTGCCACTTAGTTTGTGATGTTGGTTGAGTGACATTCCCTCTCTGAGACTTTCACACATGTAAAGTGGGCATGCTGAAATCTGCCCACCAGACACAATAAGCTCAGCATATAAAATGCTCAGCCCAACAGCCAGATCAGCCCACAGTGTGGTCCTTGTTGCTGTTGGTGCAGATGACATCACTGTGTCATTCTCCACAGGAAGGCTGGGAAAGCCTTTCTGAGTGGTTGCGTCCTCCGCTCAGCTTGCAGTTGTGGGTCAAGAAGTTCAAGACCAGAGGTCACATGTGTAGTACACAGGTTTCACCCACCTCCCAGATGTGTTTTGTTCAGCTAAGGTGATACTTCACCATTTTGTTTGTTTGTTTAGTTAAAGAAGTTGCCAACACTTAAAGATTGAAAGATTTCACATAAAAGAACAGACTCTTGGTCTCTCTTGGAATCTTTGCAATTCGAAGCACATCAGAATCACATTCTCCCAGAGCTGTGGTCAGCTGGAGTTGAGAAGTTTCTGCCCCTTTCCATGGGGCATGAGCTCCTGGTTGCCCCATTCTCCCACCTCTCCCTATTGCCTCCCTCCTGGCCAGCTTTGTTTTTCACCTGCTCCCAGAGGCTTTGTACTTGGAAGCTTTGCTTCAGATATTTTCTTCTGTAAGACTGAAGCTCCAAGTCACATTTAACCAAATGGACTTCAACAAGAAGGTGAAAACCTCACACCTTACCAGAGTTGGGTGGGCACTTCCCCAACCTCAGCCTGGGGCCCAGGATGAAATCCCTACCTTCCTCCAGAAAGCCCCAGCACCATCTGGCTACCCACAACTACCCAGCTGCCTATACCCACCCTAGAAACCCACCAAGAGCCCCAACGTGCCCCTGCCCCTTCTAGAAGGAGGAGGATGAGCAGAAAAATGTGTCCTTTCTGACCAGGCACACTGCAGCTCCTTGACTCTAACTGGAGACAATGTGTTTAGATGACAGCAGAGTCTACCCAACTTTCAGCCTGGGGTCCCACCAATAAACCGTCTACTTTGCCTGACATTCCTGAGCTGGGTGGGCTGCCTTGCCAAAGAAAACTCTAGCAGAGCTCATCTTGGTGCTGGCTCCAGCCCAGGCTCAGCCAGAAACATGAAAACATTTACTCATCTGGCCTGTGTGATGCCCATTTCCCTCAGGAAGTTGTTAGGGCTCCGCTGGCTCCATGGACTTGGGGAAGGCACTTCTGAAGGGGCCTATGTTCCTCAGCTCGGCCAGGCCTGGCTGCCCAGACAGAAAACACCACAGCCACCCCTGGAGAGGTGAAAGAAAGTGCTAGAATTCCAGGGCTATTGGAGGGGGGCTTTCTGAGGAGTTGGGAGTGGTAACCCTCCATGGAGAAGAGCCCCCACCTGTCGCCATGGGCTTTCAGGTCACAGTCTGACCAGCTCCACACCCACCTTGTTGTGTTGGCCAATAGAAACATCCCTAGAAATGGCCAAAAGAAGGCCAGGTGGGTGGTGGTCTCCATGCTGACAGCTCTGAGGAACGACCTCTCACCACCCTCTCTCTCTGCATGCAGTCCCCTGTTCTCTTTTCCTGGATGCCTTTCCCTGAGGTTCTCCTGTGCCCTCCACATCCTCTGGTCTGAGGCATTCCTGTGAAGGTGCAGCTGGCCTCCCAGCTCTGAGAGCCAGGGACTGTGGTCAAGAGGTCCTGGAACTTGTGGTGCAGAGACAACAGAGCCCTGGGGACTGCTAGGTCATCTGTTAAGTCCCGCAGGGATCCTCCTGCTCTCTCCATCCCCTGAAGTGGCTGCAATAGCCTCCTCCAAAACCTACCAACCTCCACTCCTGCCTCCCTCTAACCCATTCTCTGAGCCAAGGTCTGCACAACCTTTTATCTGTCAATTATAGAATAAGGTAATGTGTGCATTGCTTAATGACAGGGACACGTTCTGATAAAGGTGGTTTCTTCACCAAGGGAGCATCCTGGACCATGTTCACACCAACCGAGGGGGTGGACGTCGATCCTTCTCTCGATGAAGTCAAGAAATGCAGCCTTAGAAAAGAAAAGGTTTCACAGTAAGCACAAGATGAATGAGGCTTCCACTGGCATAACCTGCCAGACCATTTTACCATCAGCATTTTTTGTAATTTTATTGTATATTCTCTTTTTTTTTTCTTGGTACTGGGAATTGAACCCAGGGGTGCTTAACCACAAAGCCACATTCCCGGCCCTTTTTATTTTTTATATTGAGACAGGGTCTTGTGGAATTGCTGAGGGTGGCCTGCCTCCACCTCCCAAGTAGAGGACTGATGGGATTGTAAACATGTGCCACTATGCCTGCCAAGTTGTGGTATATTCTAAAACAATGAATAAAAGTACAGTGTAGCAAATACACAAATTAATGAAATTGACATTCACTACCATTATCAAGTATTATGTATCTTACGTTGTAGTTGGTGCTATACTTTTTAGGTTTTGTTTGTTTGTGATGGGGTCTTGCTATGTTGCCCAGGTTGCCCTTGAACTTCTAGGCTTAAGTGATCCTCCTGCCTCAGCTTCCTGAGTAGCTGGGAGTATGGGTGCATGCCACTGTGCCCTGCTTGTTTAGAGATTTTATATAAATTGAATAATTATATTGATAACCTCAACCATGGCATTATAGTTTTTGTGATTTCTTCCCTTCAACATTACATGGTGAGATTCATCCACAGTGTTGCAAGAATCTAGAATTCATTCATTTCACAACTTTCTACGACTTGACAGAGCCTTTAATATTTTAATGTGTTTATGTACATCATAACTCATCACAAGCATCACCTCTATGCCAGGTCCAAGCAATACAAAGGTGACTAAAACTGCATTAGGAATAAATAGGATAGATGAAATACATTGGCCTTAAATTTGATTGTAGTTTTTTTTGTTCTTCCAGTCCTGCTGGGCCAACTTTGAGGAAATCCCTTACCATCTCTGGGCTTTCGGTCTTCTAATTTGCAAAATGCAAGTTTAGTGATTGAGACTCCCTCAAAGACTTCTCTCCTGATACTTCCATACCCATGTACACATATTTTAATTAATCAGAGGATTTTTTAAGATTGTATGGGCCTTGAGGATTTGGGCACTGTGAGGAACTGGAAAGGGCAGGGACAGTAGGTGGAAGTGATGGAATGTGGACGCCCAGAGCTTTAGGAGGAAGAGGAAAACAGTAAGGCTCAAGGGAGGTTTCGCCCAGAAATATAAAAAAGAAACGATGGTTCAGGGCACACCACCTGGTGGCCAACTCCCTGCCTATTCCCACCCAGTCATGAACACCATCAGAGGTAGCCAGAGACTTCATTGTCCAGAGCACATGTTCTCAACACAGGTGGACGTTCCAAAAAAAGAAAGAATCCTACAGGTGAATGTGCAGGATTCACAGTATGTCTGTGGTACTAAAAATTCATTGGTGCTCAAGGGCTAGCAGGAAAAAATGTCTAAAAGGGCTCCTTAGGGGGGCGATAATAAAAAGAAAATGCTAGGTTGCCAACTCCAATGTCCAAAGGAGCCAAGTTGAAACCTTCAGGAGCGAGGTAGAAGGTGATGAAGAAATAGGGGGTGGTGAAGACTACAGCAAACTCCTGTCACCAGACCGAATACATTATATCATTTTTAAAAAGTGTTATTATTGTTCAGGCCAAAGAAAATACATCTGCAGTTTGATTAAACCGACCATTCCCCACATTGTACCTCCAGATTTAAAGAATCCAGCCCTGTCTCAGTCCTCATGACCAATGGGAGGGCAGCTTCATTCTGGCTCAATGCCCATTGGCTGGTGTGTGTGTGTATGTGTGTGTGTGTGTGTGTGTGTGTTCGTTCGCACGTGCACACCCTGCTCCAGATAGGACGCTTGGCCTTGTTCCTCAGTATCTGCTGGAGCCTACTGAGGGGATTAATGCCACGTGGTGCATAAATAATGCTAAGAGATAAATGTGCAGATTGGCAATCACAGATTGACTGCTATGATCAGGTTTCTGAACATGAGCTAATTGATCCACTGCCTGAAATCAATATATTCAGCACTGTTTTGTTAAGCACCTGTACAAACAAATCGTGACAAGAGGAATCCACCACCTTGTAGGTTTAAAGAGACTCAGACTCGTGTTTGAAACTGCCTGGGAAGGATCTCTTGGTTCTCCGGACTTTCCATCACCTGGCATCAGTGATGTGCCAGAGCCAAGCAAATGTACCATTGTCAGAGAGGTATGGTTGTTGCCTTTTTGCAGATATGGAAAGGTTATTTTGGTTAGAATCTTGCTGTTAATAGAGGAGTCAGGATTCCAACATAGTCTGTTGACGCTTAAATTGCTACTATTTATTTTTCCAAGTATTTTCTGATTGCTCAAAGCTGGTGGCACATCAGGGGAGATGTCCCAGACACTGGGGACATGCAGTGAACCAAACAAGACTCTCCCTCCAGAGAGCTCCATCCTGGAGTCTTTAGTTCAAGAGGGGACACTGCTATGGTTTGAATGTCCTCTCCAAAATCATGTTGAGACGTGATTGCCATTATGATGGTACTAAGAGGTGGGACTCCTAAAAAGGGATGAGATCCCTGTGCTCTGGCCTCATGAATGAACTAAGCCATCATCACTGGAGAGCATTCCTGAATCAAAGTTGAGGTTAGTCCAGCATTCTCTATCTTGGATAAGGCTGCTTGCCTTTCATCAGGGCATCTGCAGTCCAGAGGTCCTGGCCACTTGGAACCTGAGAACCCTGAGACAGATCAACCTTTCTTTTTCGTAAATGATGCAGTCTGTAGTGTTCTATAATAGCTGCAGAAAACAGATGAAGATGGCATCTCCCACAAGGATCTATGGCCAGTGTAGGATCCCTGGGTGGTGGGAGGAAGGCACACAAGAACACAACAGATGATGCACATCTGGAGCTTCCCTAGTGAATAAGAGGTGCTAATGACCACTGCCTACCTCCTCTTTCCAGAACTGACTCTCAGATTCTTTTTTCTCTAGGGAAATACCTCTCCCTGAATCTCTCCCAAGTGTTTTAGGTAGGATTGGCCCCACCTTTCACCTAAGGGGTATGACCTGATAGATTAAATTAATCAACTCTTTCCATTCTCCTGATAGAAGCATTGGTACAGAAATCATGGGACCCAGTTAGGCCCATGACACAAAAGATTATGCTGAGAAATAGGAAAGTTTCTTTTCTCTTTTAAGTAGGAGTTATAGAGCATTCTATGGCCTAATGGATAGTGCAGAATGAGGCTGTATATTTGCTAAAGCCATATCCATCATCATGAAGGAAGCCTCTGAATCAAACTGTACTTGAAGCTTATTTTGAACAGCAACTTTTCATTCATAGAAGCCAGTGAATTTCCCTCTGGCCTTTTGTTTGTTTGTTGTTGGTTGGTTTGGTTTGGTTTTCACCACTTTGAGCTAAGTTTTCTGTATCTACCACCAAGGACTCCTCACAGACATGGAGGGGTTTAACTTCCTAGTCTCTTCTGGATCAACACATTTAATAAAGTTCAGAGCACAAAGCACCCTAGAGCTCTCGCCATTGTGGGGTAGTGGAGAGGAGGTGAGGGTGATGCACCATCTGCCAAATGTGTTTGGTTCTTGCTTTGTCATTCTTCACTTCACCCCTGTCCTTTCCTGCTCCCCATGCACCTCTCACCCCACACACCATACCTGGGGCTCTGGCCCTCTTTCTTCCCAGGGTCTCTGCAGGCCTTGCTCAACAGAAAACGACCAGGGTTTCACTCAATTACACACAACTGGGAGGAAGTCATATGGGTTTGGCTGTTAAAAGGGTCCAAACTCACCCAGCGTAGCTGAAATGGCGTAAATGTGTAAAGAGACCCACCTCACAGTGAGCCCTGCAGCTGTAATGCCAGAGCCACTCTTAGGGTACACTTTTTTCCCTCTCATTTTATTTTACCATTATTTTTAATGGACAAATCACAATCATTTGTGGTCAACATGTACAACATACTATTCAGAAATGAGTCTACATTGTGAAGAAACTAAATCAAACTTAACATATGCATTCTATCTCACACTTAATTTTTCTTGGTGTCACACTTAAAATCTAGTCTTTTAGCAAATTTCAAGAATAAAATACAGTCAGGTGAGAAGGGTGGTGCATGCCTGTAATCTCAGGGAATGAAGAGGTTGAGGCAGGAGGATCTAAAATTTGAGGCCAGCCTCAGCAACTTAAAAGACCCTGAGCAACTTAGTAAGACCCTGTCTCAAAATAAAAAAATAAAAAGGCTGGGGATGTGGCTTAGTGTTTAAGCACCCCTGGGTTCAATCCTTGGTATCAAAAAAAAAAAAAGAGTACAACACAGTCGCCCCCCTCCACCTCCCACTTATCCACAGCTTTGTATTCCCTGATTCCAGTTAGCCATGGTCAATTACAAAGATTATAAAATGGAAATTTCCAGAAATGAACCACTCTTATTACAATGTCTTATTACATTTGTTCTCTTAAAATGCTGTTGTTATCTCTGACTGCACCTAATTTATAAATTAAGCCTTATCTTTGATGTGTATGTATACGAGAAAACATAGTCTGTGCAGGATTTGGTCCTTTCCAAGGTCTCAGTTAGCTCTGCAGTGTTGGGGTGTGTCTCCCATGGATAACTGGAGACTACTGAATGTGGTTGTTTACTGCTGTCACCATCCAGTGCAATGGCTCTCTTGAACTTATTTCTATTAGTGTGATGTGGACAACTGTCCCTAAAGCCTGGTGTGTGGAAAAGACTTCATCCCAGCCTGTGGCACTATTAGGAGATGGTGGCACCTTTAAGAGGTGGGGCATGGGGGAGGAAGGTAGATCATTGGTGCATGCCCTTGAAGGAGACTCTCATTTTTTCTTCACTTCCTCACAGCCACTGGGAAAGCAGCTTCCTCTACCAGGAGCTCCTGAGCTGATGTTCTGCCAAGCCACATGCCCAATAGGGCCTACTAACCACAGACTGTTCAAACCTCTAAAATTCTGAGCCAAACACAAACTTACCTCTTGATAGACTGATCATCTCAAGTATTAATTACAATAATAGGAAGCTGTCTAACATGCTTAGTCTCTTGATTTAAAATAAGAAAAATGTCATGAATGGTGGCATTTGCCTATGATCCCAGTAGCTCAAGAAGCTAAAGCAGAAGCATCACAAGTCTGAAACCATCCTCAGCAAATTAGGGAGGCTCTAAGCAACTTAGCCAGACCCTGTCTGCAAATATAAATATACAAAGGACAGAGGATATGTCTGAGTAGATAATTGCCCCTGGGTTCAATATGTGCTAGCAAAACAAACAAAAATAGACTCACCAAATTTTCAATCTTTCTGATAGTTTTGTTTACTACAATTTCCCTCTGGAATCATGACACTGAGATTAGCTTCCAGAAAATCACTTCCATTGAACTTCCCATCATTCACTTCCAATCAAAATCCTGCTACCCTGGTTTTGATCCTTCTCAATGAAATGCCCAACATTTCATTGTGAAATGAGGCACAGCATGTGACAACTCTAAGTGGAACAGGCTGGCATCCAGCAACTTGGTATTCCACTGTGAGGAGATTCCAGGCTCCGGTAGGAGATTGCACTTGCTTTCTCTCCCCACTGGGTGTTTCTGGGCCTTGGGCGCCATGGGTGCAACTTAATGCCTGCTGTGACATCCTGGCCACTCTCCAGACACCTCCTGATGTCACAGACAGGCGGACTGACAGCACTATGACGTCACCATTCCCCGGGCAACCAGAGAAGTTTGTGCTCCGCGCTGCTTCAGACAGATTCAAGACAAGCACCAGCTCAGTTGTGATGATATGAGGGAAGACCAAGGGACCGAGCCTCAGGGGCATGTTCTTTTCAAGAAACACGATCCCGATTTTTTCACCTACTGGAAGTGGAGCCAGGTTGTGCTGGGGGCGTGGCCCATTTGGCCTATGGGCGATCTGGCTCCTTCCCCGGCCCGAAGCCTGCCTGCCTGTATCACCTTCCAAGGCCTCTAGGTGGCGCAGTCTAGGCTTGGCCAAATGAGGCATGTTAGCCTCCTTAACTCCTGCCTCCTCCTGGAGGCAATTGGATACACCCCAGGTCCTGTGAACCCTGGAGGTAGGGAGGGGAACCCGCGTAGACTTGAGGATCACCCACCATAGCGCCAGACCCAGCGGCATTGCCCTCCAGCCCTGCTCCTCCAGGCCCTGGCTCACCTGAAATATTGCCCAGTCAGGGAACTGGCCTGGGCCCTACCAGCCATATGGAGTGGTGGCTGTTGACATCTGAGGGCAGTGGAGCATCCAATGCGGCTGGGTGGTTTAGGTGAAGTTTGAATTTGAAAACATCACACAAATTCTGGCGGGGTGCCCCTTCATTCATAGGAAGCCAATACAGGTGACAGCTGGAATCTGTGGAGAATGAATGCTAAGGAGAGGTGGGTGGCAGCTGTGCTCTCTAGTGAGGGTGAGAGGGAGGGAGTCACTGAGCATGTGTGAGGGAGGGAAGGAGTGAGGTAGCAAAGGAGTATCCCTGTTCTTTGCACCCAGGGCACCTGCCAGGTCCCACCATGGTTACTGATACCCTGCACAGAGGCCCAGCCCAGAAACTTTCTTTGCCTGAGTTTTCAACAGTCTCCTTAAACTCACCTTTAGATGCAGAAATATCTGACCAATCTGTCTTAACATAATGGTTCATCCTCGTGGCCTGACTGGTACCTATCAGACACAAGGCCCTCTGTGACGATGCCAAGGGTCCTTTGAGCAGCCCCTGGAGGATACAGATTTTAGGTGAGCATCACAGACCCCGACACAACAATGCTCCAAAAAAGTTAATGTGATGGATGAAACAAGTGCCTAATAGTGCCGTGATGAGCACACTTTTCCAGTGCTTAATGTCATCTTTACACATACACCATGCTCAAAGACAGGAATTGTACAAAGTTTTTAAAGCTGAATATTTACAAAGGAAAGCTAAGGACTTTTCTTTGGAACACTAACTACAGAAAAGAGTTGGAAATGAAAGGCTAACTTAACAGACACAGAAAAAATTGTAATTGTCAATGGTTTCCTGAAAAATACCAGAAGTTTCATCAGCTTCAAAATATCACCAGCAAGAAGTAAACGGGAGAAGATTAGGTAAGCAAAGATAAGAATTGACAATAAATCAACTTGCAAAGGACCTAAATGCAGAGTTCTGAGATTGGCTCTTCTATGAGTCTTGCTCACTCTGTCTTTGTTTTAGTCTCCCCTATCAAGCCCAGTGACCCAGATAGCTTCAAAACTAAAGCTGTGAAAGTGTTGAAAGCTTCAGCTGAATTCCAGATAAACTGCCCTCAAAAAAGATCACCTTGCTCTACAGGATCATTCTGATCTTGCTTCCTCCACAGATCATTATCCTCCTATGCCCTGTATAATTTACTGGAAGAAGCAGTTGTTGCAGGTAATCTGGAGAAATATGCTGAAAGAAGCCAAGAGCCTCAAATTTTGTCTTCACACAAGCCAAGGAAGCTAGTTTATCTTTCATAGCTATGAGGTTGTATGAACCACAGGTGACTATCCATGAAAAGAGCTGGCATCCAGTAAATCAGAATCTGAGTCAAGTAAGTGGCATTCAGCTTCACGAAGAACCGGATAATGAACCTCATGAAGTCATACATCAGGATGTTCCACAGAACCAAGAAAATCTTTGTGATATGTGGACCTCCTTGAACTTACCAAAGAGAGGCAACAGGACTGACCAACAATAAATCAATTTGGAAACTACAATGAAAGAAGATGGGCTACTGCGGCATGTGGATCTTACAAATATAAAAGGAAAATTTTCTACTTTCAGAATGCTTTGGTTTCTCAGATTCAGAAATGCTTATGGAAATAGAGGTAGTCAAAGAGGCCCTAGTTGCTGTGCTTATTTCACCAGGCAGGCAGAATGCCAGCATCAAGAACAATGGCGCATGTAACCTCCCTTCAGGTAATCCCTTGTTGAAAGTAGAAACATCAGCACAATCCCCCATCAGAAAGTTTGAATCATCCTGTTTCCACTCAGGATTTACAGTCCCCAGAAAGCAATGTTGAAAGGTCTGGGACAAATAATGAATATGGCAACTACTCCCCGTGTCTAAGTCTGTGACAGTTGCAAGCCCTCTGTGGAATCAGCAGAAAAGTCTTGTTCATCTATAACAGCATCCTTGAGTTTCGTGAACTTTTAGTGGTACTTCGGAAAGTACATCTGAAAAAGTTATCTGTCTGTCATAAAAAGTAGCCAAGGGCCAAACAAGTATTAAAGGCTTTTCAGAAAGATGGACCCAAAATGAGCATGTGAGCCACAGTGAAGATTGTGTGCATGTCTCCTTTCATCAGTCCATATCAGTGAAGATAGAAAACTTGGGCATTGCCTTGGAATTGGAATAGAAGATGTAGGAAATATTAACTACAGGGGTCCAGATTAGTTGGCTGACAAGGGAAGTGTCCCCAAATCTTAACAGTCAGTAAGTGAAATCAGCTGTGTCACTTTAATCTCAGCAGAATCGTCTTATCAGTTACATTGCACCTTAGATGTAGAAATTTCATCCAAACTTGTAGCAGGTAAGGAGCATGCACTCAGCAGACTTCTGAGATTTCTTAATTTCTAATAAATTAAATCTATTAGCATGAACTCATGATATTTGTTTTATAACTTGAGTTATAATCAAATACTACCTTGGTGGCTCAAATTGTTCCATCTTTGGCCGTTGGATTCTTTCAGTTGGCTCCAGTGTCCCATTGACACACATACATTTTGGTATCTCCCCTGCCCCTCTTCCTCTCCCTTTCTCTCTCTGTTCTGGCTCTTTACTTCATGACTTTCTGGCACCATATAGTTCCAGGTTCATCTTATATACTTTCAGCCCCTCTTGGAATCACCTATTTCTCCAGGGATCATTGGATACTTGATAGAGAATGGTATAGAAACCAACATTGTGTCGCTAGGTGGAGTTGTTGCTATAGGGTTTTGTTGCTTCTGGGCCCTGTGAGCTGACATAGCTAGGAAATAAATGGTGTATATTAATCTGTGTACATTCATCTGTGGGTATGTAGGCATCTAAAAATATTCACACACATAGCCCTCTATATCTTCATTAAACAAACATGAGTTCATATTGATGTCTCCAACTCTAATCCATTACCACATGGATCATTCCACCCTCCTTCCCTCGCTCACTTCAGTAGTGGTAAACCTGGTTTGTTCATTTGCCACGCATGTATTTAATACTTGTCAACACTTTCTCCACCCTTGATTTATGTACTCCTTTAGATTCAAAATTTGTTTGAAAATTCAGATATCGGCCTTCAGAGCCATCATATTGTCCTGTTTTTCACACTGTTAACTGAGCTTCGGGAAGCTTAAATGGTTACTTCATATCAGTGTCTCCTCCACACTTAATTTACAGAGCACCAACATGAAAATTCCATAAATAAGCAAGAAAAAAATTATTTGTAAAACATAGAGAAAACAAACAAGGAGAAAATGGGGGAGAGGGAGGTAGGAAGTGTAGGCAGCAGTAGGCATCCCACCTACTCCCAGGCTGGAGGGAAATGGTCCAGGCAACAGTGGGAATGAAATGAACTAGGAAGTTGGCCAACAGCCGTAGCATCCTGGACTCCCTCAGGGACTATTCTGCAGGGTTAAGCTGGATTGATCAGCATCCCATTTATTGTTGTCTAAAGCCCGGGTGAGGAACCTGCTTGCTGCCTGGGGAAACAGATCCTTGGGACCAAAGGAAGGGCACCTCTTTTAATGTCAAGCAATATGGAGATGTAGAGAAATGTGTGAGTCCTTGCAATGATGCAAGCAGGAAGGGATGGGACACTGGGTCAGAGGCAGGCCATGTCAGTTCAACCCTGTAGACATGTCTGCCTCCTTCCCATCATACCTTCTTAGCATCTTGGGCTTCCAGTTGACTATAGAAAGGCAAAGATCTGAGATAAGTTTGTGTTGGAAATCTAGATAGAGTATAAGATGCAGGTTGGGGAGTAACAAGACAGAAAACCTGTATGGTTCCCAAGCAAGCTATTCTTTCAGTCCAGTTTTTGCTTCTTTGACCCAATGTTATGCCTTCTAAATCAGAAGAAATTAGGCTGGTATATAGTCCAACAGTTCTGTGCTCAACACTCTCTGGGCAGGTGCTGTGGGAGCCTAAATACAGAGTTGCTCCTTGCTGTGCCCAGGCCAAAGACAGGATTGCCAGGAGTGATGAAGGGAATGTGCATGCATCTGAGCACATTTTTCCTTGCTATGGTCTTGACTTTCTCTGTGATGAGGGGATGCTGCCTGGGTGGGCCATGGGGCTCTGACTGAAGTTTGGGGAAAATGATGCTTCCAAATATGAGGACATTTATGGTGCTGAATCCCATGTTCACCATGGGGGTGCAGTGGCTTTGGGGGCTTTATTTATTAGGTCTTCTTCAGTTCCTTTGAGCATTATTTAATAGTTTTCAGTGAACCAGACTTGTATGTCTTTGGTTAAATTTATAAGTATAGATGTTCTTCAACTTGTGATAGGGTTATAACCTGAAAACCCCTTTGTAAAAGGTTGAAAATGTCATTAAGTTGCATATACATTTAATACACCTAACCTACTGAACATCTTAGCCACACAGTATATTGTACTGGTTGTTTACTCAACACAGTGAATTGTACTGGTGATTGCCTGGCTCAGCTGGGAGCTGTGGCTCACGACAACTGTGAGACACCATCAAGACACCACCATCATATTGAATGTTGCTGCTCTGGGAAATGTCAAATTTACAGTATAGTTCCCACTGAATACACATCTCTTTTGCACTATTGTAGAGCTGAAAACATATAAGTTGAACCATTATAAATTGGAGAGCATCTGTGTGTTATTCTTTTCTAATGCTGTTGTAAATGAAACTGCTTTCTTCACTTCCTTTTGGATTGTTCATTGATAGTATACAGAAATAAATTATTTTGCATATTGATCTTTTATCCAGAAATATTGATGACTTATTATTTCTAACAGTTTTTGTTTTTGTGTGGACTTTTTATAATTGTTTATATTTAAAATCATGTCTTCACAGACTATAGATAATTTCACTTCTTTTCTAAGTTAGATGTCTTTTCCTTTTTGTTGCATAATTGCATTGGCTAGGATTTCCAATAAAATATTGAACTGATGTGGTGAAAGGGAGCATCCTCATCTTATTCCTTAGGGGAAAAGTTTTAACTTTTCACTATTGAGCATGGTGTTAGTGGCCCTTCATTATGTTGAGGGAGTTGCCTTGAATTCCCAGTCAGTTGTAGTTTTTTATTGGTGAATTATAATTATGCACAATAGTGGGATAAATGCACTTTAGTGTCACATATTTGGACATGTACATATGAGAACAATATAATTGGCTCAATTTTGTTTTGTTGAAGTTTGCATCATGAAAATGTGTTGGGCTTTGACAAATGCTTTCTTGCATCAGTTGACATGATCTCTTTTTTTCCCCTTAATTCTGTTAACATGGTATATTGCACTGATTGAATTGGATGATTTGTGACCACCTTGCATTCTTGTGATAAGCCACTCATGATCATGGTGTCTAATATTTTTGCTGTTCTTTTGGAAGTGTTTTGCTAGCATTTTCTTGTGATGGTCTGTGAGGTTTGTTGTTGTTTGTTGTTTGTTTGTATTGTCATTTCTTTGTCAGGCTTTGCTTTCAGGGTAATGTTGGGCTAATACAATGAGTCAGAGATTGTTCCCTCTTATATTTGTTAGAATATTTGAGAATTATTGGTGTAAATTTTTATTTAAATACTTAGTTTAATTATCAGTATAGTCATCTGTCATGGTGTTTTGTTGGGTAGTTTTTGACTATTGATTCAGAAGTCTTTATTTGTTATTCCTCTGTTCCTCCTTTCTTTCACTTCTTGAGTCAGTTTTAATTGTTTTGAGGACTGAGTCCATTTTATATAATTTAAGTTTTGGTGTGCAATAATTTATAGTATTTTCTTATAATTCTTTGTGGAAAAAAATTCCAAAAGATTGCTAGGAATCTTCCTCACTGCATTTCTGATTTTAACAATTTGCTGATTTTTGATGTAGTTAAAGGATGAACTTTTGATTTTGTTTTATCTGTTGCTTTTCTAGTATTAAATTTCATTAGTCTTCACTCTATCATTAACCTCTGCCTTCTGCTTGGTATGACATAGCTTATTCTACCTTTTCTGATAAAGTCTACTGTAAGCTTATTGATTTTCTTCCTTTTTACCATAGGCATTTACAAGCTATAAAGTTCCCTCTGAGCATTGTTTTTACTACATTCCTTTAGATTTAATAAGTTGTGTTTCCACTTCATTTATCCCAAATTATCTCAAAATAAAGATTTTCCCTGTGATTGACTTTTGTGATATACTGGTTGTATGTTGTTTAATTTCCATGTGTTAATTTTCCTGTTCTTCTGTTATTAACTTATAGATTCATTCCACTGTAGTAAGAAAAGATAGTTTGTATGATTTTAAGCTTTTAAACTGTAGTGAGGCTTGTTCTGCTGACTAAAATATTGGTCTAGTCCAGATAAAGTTTCATGTGCCTTTGGAAAGAATATATATAATATTTTTAGGTATAGATGGACACAACACAATGCCTTTATTTTTATGTGGTGCTGAGGATCGAACCCAGGTCCCGCCCATGTTAGGTGAGTGCTCTACCGCTGAGCCACAATCCCAGCCCCAAAAAAGAAAGAATATATATTTTGCTCATTTGGGATGGAGTGTTCTTTGCATGTTTCTTTTTCTTTTCTTTTCTTTTCTTCTTTTTTTTCCCCCTTTGGTTGTGCTGGAGATCAAACCCAAGGCCTTGTACATGCAAGGCAAGCACTCTACCAACTGAGTCCCTTCAGTAAATGATGGATAAAAAAAAAATGTGACCTATATACACAATGGAAATTTACTCAGCAATAAAAGAGAATAAAATAATGGTATTTGCAGGTAAATGGATGGCATTGGAGAAGATAATGCTAAGTAAAGTTAGCCAATCCCCAAAAAACAAATGCTGAATGTTTTCTCTGATATAAGGAGGCTGCATGGGAGGAATAGATGAAAGATGAACTACAGATAGGGCAGAGGGGTAGGAGGGGAAGGGAGGGGTCAGAGGGTTAGCAAGAATAGTGGAATGTGATGGACATCATTATCCAAAGTACATGTATGAAGACACGAATTGGTGTCAACATACTTTATATACAACCAGAGATATGAAAAAGGTTTTTGTATATGTGTAATATGAATTATAATGCATTCCCTGTCGTTTTTTTAAAAAAAAATCAATTAAAAAAAGAAAATCGCATTGGATTCTATTGCCAATATGTACTGGTTTCTCCTCTATAGTCTGTATGTTATCAGGGAACTAATAAAGGTGCTTCTTTCTGTTAAAAAATAAAGTTAAAAGAATTTACAACTAGAAAGTCTACATTACAGAACATCCTTGGCAAAATATTCCATGAGGAGGAAATGAAAAGTGACAATAAAAATCAGCAAAGGGAGGTATTACACTAAAGGAAAAAACAGTCAAAGAAGAAATCAAGTCAAGTTAAAAAACCAAAAGTAAACCAAAACAACTGGGAATACGAATCATGTCTCAATAAAAACTCTTGAGTGTTAATGGCCTAAACTCATCAATCAAAAGACATAGACTGGCAGATTGGATTTTTAAAAAATACCCAAAAAATAAGCTGCGTTCAAGAGACTCATCTCATAGGAAGACATCCACAGACTGAAGGTGAAGGGAAGGTTGGGAAAAATCATACCACCCAAATGGACTGCGTAAGCAAGCAGGGGTTTCCATCCTCATATCAAATAAAATAGACTTCAAGCTAAAGTTAATCAAAAGGGATAAAGAAGGATATTTCATACTGCTCAAAGGAACCATACATCAATAAGACATAATAATCATAAATATCTATGTCCCAAACAATGAAGCATCCATGTTCATCAAACAAACTCTTCACAATTTCAAGAGACAAATAGACCAAAACACAATAATTCTTGGTGACTTTAACACACCACTTTCACCACAGGATAGATCTTGCACACAAAAGCTAAACAAATAAACTATAGAACTCAATAACATAATCAATAACTTAGACTTAACTGATATATGTAGAATATTTCATCCATCAACAAGTGAATATGTTTTCTTCCCAGCAGCAGATGGATCCTTTTCTAAAATAGACCATATATTAGGCCACAAAAGCAATTCTTAGCAAATACAAAAAGTAGAGATACTACCCTGAATTCTGTCAGATCATAATGGAATGAAATTATAAATCAATGATAAAATAAAAATTAGAAGCTATTCCAACACCTGGAGACTAAATAATATGATATTGAATGAACAATGAATTGCAGAAAAGAGGATTTTAAAAATTCTTAGAGGTAAATGAGAACAATGATACAACATCAGACACTAGGAAGGCAGTACTAAGAGGAAAATGCATTGCATGAAGTTCATTCCTTAAAAGAAGAAAAAAGTCAACAAAAAATGACCTAACATTACTTATCAAAGCCCTAGAAGAACAAATCAAGACCAAAAGTAGTAGAAGACAGGAAATAATTAAAATCAAAGCTGAAATCAATGAATTGAAATAAAACAAATAATTTTAAAAATTGACAAAACAAAAAGTTGGTTCTTTGAAAAAATAAATAAAATTGATAAACCCTTCACCATGCTAATGAAGAGGAGAGAGAAAACTCCAATCACTAAAATCTGTGATGAAAAAGGAAATATCATAGTAGACACTACAGAAATACAGAAGATAATTATTTTTAAAATTTTTACTCTATTAAAATAAAAAATATGGAAGACACTGAAAATTTTCTAGAGTCATATGATTTACCCAAACTGAATCAAGACAATATATACAAGTTAAACAGATCAATTTCAATCAATGAAATAGAAGATGCCATCAAAAGCCTACAATCCAAGAAAAGCCCAGGACCAGACATATTCACAGCTGAGTTCTACAAGACTTTCAAACAGAACTAATACCAACACTCCTCAAATTATTCCATGAAATATAAAAAGGAGGGAACCCTTCCAAATTCATTCTATGAGGCCAATATCATCCTGATTCCAAAACCAGACAAAGACACATCAAAGAAAGAAAACTTCAGACCAATATTTCTAATGAACATAGATATAAAAATTCTGAATAAAATTCTGTCAAATTGATACAAAAACATATTAAAAATATAGTGCACCACAAAAAACATATTAAACATATAATGCACCACAATCAAGTGGGTTTCATCTCAGGGATACAAAGTTGGTTGAACATATGGAAATCAATAAATGTAATTCATCACAACAATAGACTTAAAGATAAGAATCATATGATCATCTCAATAGATGCAGAAAAAGCATTTGACAAAATACAGCACCCCTTTATGTTCAAAACACTAGAAAAACTAGGGATAACAGGAACATATTCTCAACATTGTAAAGGCTATCTACACTAAGCCTCAGGCCAACATCATTCTAAACAGAGGAAAATTGAAGGCATTCCCTCTAAAATCTGGAGCAAGAGAGGGATGCCCTCTCTCACCACTTCTATTCAACATAGTTCTTGAAACACTGACCACAGCAATTAGACAAAAGAAATTAAAAGGATACAGATAGAAAAATAAAACTCAAATTAGCACCATTTGGGCTGGGATTATGGCTCAGTAGTACAGTGCTTGCCTAGCATGTGCAAGGCCCTAGGTTCAATCCTCAGCACCACATAAAAATAAATTAATAAAATAAAGATATTTTTTAAAATTAGCACTATTTGCCGACAACATGATTCTATACATAGAAGATCCAAAAAATTCCACCAGAAAACTTCTAGAGCTAGTAAATGAATTCAGCAAAGTAGCAGATACAAAATCAACACCCATAAATCAAAGGCATTTCTGTATGTCAGTGACAAATCCTCTGAAAGGGAAATAAGAAAAACTACCCCATTTACAATAGCCTCAAAAAAATAAAGTACTTGCAGATCAACCTAACAAAAGAGGTGAAAGATCTCTACAATGAAAATTACAGAACACTAAAGAAAAAAAATTTAAAAAGACCTTAGAAGATGGAAAGATCTTCCTTGTTCTTGGATAGGCAGAATTAATATTGTCAAAACAACCATACTACCAAAAGCACTCTACAGATTTAATGCAATTCCTATCAAAATCCCAATGACATTCCTCATAGAAACAGAAAAAGCAGTCATGAAATTCATCTGGAAAAATAAGAGACCCAGAATAGCTAAAGCAGTCCTTAGCAAGAAGAGTGAAGCAGGTGGCATCACCATACCAGAACTTAAACTATTCAACATAGCAATAATAACAAAAATAGCATGGTAATGGCACCAAAACAGACTGGTAGACCAACGGTACAGAATAGAGGACCTAGAGACTAAACCACATAATTACAGTTATCTTCTTTTAGACAAAGGTGCCAAAAATATATATTGGAGAAAAGATAGTCTCTTCAACAAATGATGCTAGGAAAATTGAAAATCCATATAAAACAAGATGAAATTAAACCCCTATCTCTCACCATGCACAACACTCCGCTCAAAGTGGATCAAGGACCTAGGAATTAAACCAGAGACCATGCATCTAATAGAAGAAAAAATAGGCCCAAATCTCCATCATGTTGGATTAGGCCCCAGCTTCCTTAATAAGACTCCTATAGCACTAGAATTAAAACCAAGAATTAACAGATTGGATAGATTCAAACTAAAAAGCTTCTTCTCGACAAAAGAAACAATCAGAGAGTCTACTAATTGGGAGCAAATTTTTACCATTTGCACATCAGATAGAGCACTGATCTCTAGGGTATATAAAAAAACTCAAAAACCTAAACACCAAAAAATAATAATCTACTCAATAAACTGAACAGACACTTCTCAGAAGATATACAATCAATCAACAAATATATGAAAAAATGTTCATCATCTCTTTTAGCCCGCGACCAGCACCAGCTTCATGAATAAAGGTTCGAAATGTGAGAAATCTCTAGGGAGTTTTGAATTAAAGAGACAAGACTCTAATTACCTTTAAACCAGCTCCAAGATGGCTCCTCCTAGCTCCAGCCTCCAGTCACCTATTATGGTAGCAAGGTCTACTGAAGAGGCTAGCGAGCGAGAGAGAGAACATGCCAGGGAGTGGACTTTTATTGGGGAACAAAAAATTCTGGGGAAAATCCCATCCAATGAAGATTAAGGGGGGCAGCGTCCCAAGGTCAGGGGCGACAATTGGGTCTTCGGGGTAGTGGCCAGACACGCCTCCACACGGACAAGCCCTCAGACCTGAGAAGGGTGGGGAAAGCTCTGGACACAAGATGTACCTAAGCGCCTCTCCCCCAGCCAGGGAGGTAACTCAAATCACATGCGAGGATGGCCTCCCACAATCTCTAGCAATTAGAGAAATGCAAATCAAACTACTCTAAGATTTCATTCACTCTAGTCAGAATGACAGCTATTAAGAATACAAACAACAATAAGTGTTGGCAAGGATGTGAGGAAAAAGGCATATTCATAAATTGCTCTTGGGACTGCAAAATGGTGCAGCCAATACGTAAAGTAGTATGGAGATTCCTTGAAAAACTGAGAATGTAATCACCTTTTGACCCAGCTATCCCACTCCTCCATCTATAGCCAAAGGACTTAAAAACAGCATACTACAGAGACACAGCCACATCAATGTTTATAGCGCACAATTCATAATAACTAAACTGTGGAACCAACCTAGATGCCCTTCAGTAGATGAATGGATAAAGAAACTGTGGTATATATACACAATGGAATATTATTCAGCATCAAAAGGTAATAAAATCATGGCATTCTCAGGTAAATGGATGGAGCTGGAGAAGATAATGCTAAGTGAAATTAGCCAATCAAAAAAAAATTCTGAATGTTTTCTCTGATATAAGGAGGCTGATTCATAGTGGGTTTGGGAGGGGGAACATGGGAGGATTAGATAAACTCTAGATAGGGAAAAGGGGTGGGAAGAGAAGGAGGGAACATGGGTGTAGAAAAGATGGTAGAATGAGATGGACATCATTACCCTAAGAACATGTATGAGACACAAATGGTGTGAATATACTTTGTATACAACCAGAGATATGAAAAATTGTGCTGTATATGTGTAGTATGATGTGTAATGCATTCTACTGTCATATATAACAAATTCAAATAAAAAAATTTTAATAAAAGAACACAAACCACGGGCTGGGGTTATGGATCAGCAGTAGAGCCACTTGCCTAGAATGCATGAAGCCCTGGGTTTGATCCTCAGCACCACATAAAAATAAAAAAATAAAGGTATCTAACTTCAATTAAAAAATAAATACTTTTTAAAAAAGAATATAAGCAACAACAAGTTTTGGTGAGGATTTTGGGGAAAGGCACACTGTTACATTGCTGATGGGACTGCAAATTGCTGCAACCAATATGGAAAGCAGTGTGGAGATTCCTTGGAATGGAACCACCATTTAACCCAGCTATTGCACTCCTCAGTTTGTACCCAAAGGACTTAAAAACAGCATACTACAGGGACACAACCACATCAATGTTTATATTGGCACAATTCACATTAGTGGAACCAAACTTCAATAGATGAATGGCCAAAAGTTTTCTCTGATAAGTGGATGCTAATCCATATTGGGGGTGGAGGGGGGAGCATTGAAGGAATGGAGGAACTTTAGATAGGACAAAGGGGAGGGAGGAGAAGTGAGGGGTTATGGGGGTAGGAAAGATGGTGGAATGAAATGGACATCATTACCCTAGGTACGTGTATGAAGTCACCAATAGTGTGACTCTACTTTGTGTACCACCAGAGAAATGGAAAATGTGCTCCATTTGTGTACTATGAACTAAAATGTATTCTGCTGTAATGTATAACAAATTAGAACAAATTAATTAATTAATTTTAAAAAATCAAAACACCAAGCTGGCATTTCACTAAAACTCATATATGAATGTCCCAGCTGCTCTCTTGATATCTTTACATACTGATGTTCTTCAATTTTCCCTTGAGTTTGTCTTGCTGTTTAGCTGTTCTGGGAACTATACTAGGTATTCTACTAATTCGACAGTCTAAGAAGTGTTTGCATTTGATCAGTTCAATCGTATACAGAAAACTTACAGATATAGCAATCCCCATACCGGTCACCACATAAAAATAAAAAAGTAAAATAAAGGTATTGTATCTAACTTCAACTAAAAAATAAATACTTTAAAAAAAAAGTTTGAGTAGTCATTGGTATTAGCTTTATATGAATTTAACATAATTTGTATAATTTTCCTTTCTAGGCTTTCCACATTCCAGGGTGCAGCACTGGGTGCTCCAAACCCTCACTGTCAACCTCTGCATGTCCACTTGACTGGTCGAGTCCTGAGCCAATTCCTGGACCCTAAAAATTCACAGGTGTGTTAGTGCACGTGGAACAGAGCACTGGGAGTGTGTAGGTGGCAACAACGCCAACGCGCAGTCTGCCTCCTCCCGCCGCCTGCAGGATCTCCAGGGTGCTGTGTCTGCTGGTGGGTTCTCTACTGCAGTTACCCGTGCCCGGCACATCTTCGCTGGCCTTCCGCTGAACATCCTGCGGACCAGTGAGGGTCTTGTGGCCTAGTGGACATGAGCGCGGTCCCTTCCCTGAAGCAGGAGTTTCAGAGACAGACATGATTGCCTGTGCGCATGCTCTTGACCCACAGTCCATCTTTGACGGTTGAGGAAGTTGAGGTCCAGTCGCCTGGGTCGCACCCACTCTGTCTAGGTCACTCTGTCCTTCCCTGTCAGACATTTGGTCTAGAAAATTCAAAATCAGGGTAGGAGAATCTTTTAAGGGGAGGAGGTATTGGGTGAGTTCAGGAACCTAAACTCAGTTTGATGGCTTGTGCTGGGAATTGGTGGGAAAAAAAAATAGAACCATTTGCAGGAATGATATTTCATTTTTGACCAGATGTCTGCTAGCTGTGAATGGCTAGGAGGAGGGAGAGCAGATCTGTTACATAATGGGGAGTGGGCAGGGAGCTTGACTTTATCTAACAGCTTCCTTAAATGATAATGATCTGGGAATTTGATTTATCAAAGTTGCCCCCACCCCTAGACTATAGATTATTGAAGGATTTTTTTTTTTTCTCAGAGCTCAACAATCACCTTTTCTTGACTTCTTACTAAAACTGGGCTATAACTTGATTCAGTGATAACATCCCAGGACTGCTGTCAGGCTAGATAAAAATTTTGTCAGTAGTGCTTTCATTCGTGAAACTACGAAAAAAAAAACAAGTTATTTATTTGGTCTAAAAAGATATTTTTTTTCCAGAGCTTTCAAAAGAAGACAAACTGGAAGAGGATCTTGTCACCTGCCATACTGACCCTCTTTATATATACCTGCTTGTTCATACTGTTCATCATATTCTTCTCTTTGTAGGATTTTGAAAATAGAATCTGGTTTCAAAAATCAGCTGGCTTAACATAGAGGCATAATTACAATTAATGTTTTTAGCAGGAAACTTGGGTAGGAGTCCTCAGTGCTTCTTCCCTGGCTTGACTTGTAATAATAGATTTTGTTTCTGTTTTTTTTTCCCAACATTCCTGCTCTCTAATTCTTCAGAGGTGTTTAGTAAATGTTCTGTCTCTGGATTTTGCATCAACATAGTGATGAAAATTGTACTATGCCCATTACCACAGGAAATGCAGGTAAAATTGACCTTGTTAATTACTATTGGCTGTTATTGGAGGAGTGCTGGGCTTGGAACCCAGGGCTCATTCAGGAAGCACTCAACTTTACCACTAAGATAGACACTGAACCCTCACAGTTGGACTTGACTGGAATTCACAAGACAAGGCTTTCCAATAAATCTCATTTAAATTCTCTCCATGACCCTGGTCAGCAATCAAAAACTAGTAAGTATCACATTTCACATGGCATAGCTGATATGGGAGCATTAATCAGCCTACTGTTTAAGACAAAAGGATGGTCACAATGAGTTTGTAAAATGAAATCCAGGGAGGCACCCAAAAGGAACACCTGCTCTAGTCTTTCCAGGTAGTAGCCTTCTGGGAAAGGCTACATGGCTATATATAAATTAAGTATAAATGGGAAGGAATGTAGGACAATCTAAATGTGAGTTGGAAAACCTGTAGTTGATGGCAAAAAAAAATGTGCTGCTCCTTGGCAGCACATTAACCCCTCTATTTTGCTTAAGCTTGAGGAATTTTTCATTCTTCCTCATGGAAATGAGTTAATTGGTATAGAACAAATATCTTTGTGTGTTCTGATTTGTCTGAGGAATAGCTAACTGGGTCACTGAAGAAATTAGTTTATAAATTCCTAGAATCAAATGAACATGAAAACACAACAAACCAGACTTGTGGGACACAGAGCCAACACCGCTAAGAGAGAAGTTTATAGCAGTGAGTGTCTATAAGAAAAAAGATATCTCAAACTAATAAACTAATGATGCATCTCAGTATCTTAGAAAAATTTAAACCAAGTCCAAAACAGCTAGAGAAAAAAATAATAAAGATCAGTGCAAAAATAAATGAAATTAAATCTAAAGCAACAATACAAAATATCCTTCTTCAAAAAGATAAAACAAAATTGACAAACCTTTAGCTAAATTAACCAAGAGAAAGACAGAGCCAAATCAATAAAATGAGACTTGGTACCATAACAGATTCCATAGAAATTCAAAAGATCATTACAGAGAATTTTGAAGAACTTATAAGCCAGTATATTGGAAAATCCAGAAGAAATGGAAAAATTTTTACCAAACTTGAACAAAGATGATATTAAAAAACCAAAATAATAGCTGAGTGTGATGGCACATGCCTGTAATCCCAGTGGCTTGGGTGGCTGAGGCAGGAGGATCATGTGTTCAAAACCAGCCTCAGCAAAAGCAAGGTACTAAGCAACTCAGTGAGACCCTTTCTCTAAATAAAATACAGATCCTCTTCCAGTCTGTCCTCTTTTGAAAGCTCTGGGGATGTGGCTCAGTGAGAGAGTGCTCCTGAGTTTAATCCCAAGTATCCCCCCAAAAATAATAATCAAAATAATGAGTAACAATAAGATTGAAGCAGGAATAAAAATCTTACAGCAAAGGAAATAAAGCTCAGGTCCAGATGGAGTCAATGCTGAATTTTACCAAACTCCAAATGAAGCACAAACACCAGCACTCCTCAACTTATTCCATAATGTGGAAGTGAAGTGAAACTGTCTAAACTCAGTCTACAAGGCCAGTATGACCCTGACTCAAAATCTGACAAGGATAGGACAACAATAACAACAACAACAATAATGAGAGCCTGCTATCCCTGCCCAGGAGTGGAACCAAGCACTGTGGTAGATGTCATCTGTGAGTTAAGTGTAGGTCTCCTCAGTGGAGAGCCTGCTCCTGGGGCTTTCCTGTTGCTCCTGTAATGGGCACAGTCTGATTAGACTTTTGTGACTTTTGGAGAAGTCATTAAGTCCTTATTTCTGGTTCCAGTATTAAGAAGTCTACTGGTCTGTCCCCCCACTGACAGTTGTACCCAGGGATTCTGTGGGGGAGATGATGATTGGGTCCAAAAGGTAGGTTGGAGCCCCTGGGTCTCCAAGCCCTCAGTAAGGTCATCACTGCCACCACCATCTGATGCTTTGTGTCTTTACTGAGTTCTTCCTTTTCATGGAAGTTTTTGAGGTGGTTTTTATTCCAGTGCCCATTTTCCTTACAGTAGGCACTTTGGTTCTTTCCTAAGGTCATTTTCCTTTTGGGGTAAGGCTCCCAGATCTAGATTCATTCATAGGTTTGCATGTTTTGGATGACAAAGTAGTAGCCTATTTGGCCTTTTTAAATTTCCTGGTCATTACAACCATTGCAGGCTTTGTCCACCGACTGTATAGGGTGCATCTCCATAGCTCCTCCAACTTTTGGAAATACATGCCTGATCCCAGGAACTTTTTGTTCTGTGAAGATCATATTGACCAACCCTATGTTCTCAGGGACTTCAGGTTCTAAGTTGGCATAGTGTCGACAAGTCAAATGTACTCTTTTAGGTAGGCCATAGGGTCCTCTGTGACCACCTGTTATAGCTGTTGTATTTTGTTGAGGCTCTTGGCTTGGACACCCCTGCTTGAGTCCTCCCAGGATGTACTTATGCTAGTGGTCCAATCAGATCATGTCATCATTTCATCTCAATTTTAATCTAGTTCCACTAGTGGTATCACTCCTGCTGGACAGGGGGTGTTTAGGTTGTTGGCCTTGTGAAGACTCTAGAGACTTTCTCTACATTAGCCTTATTTAAGAGGAGATGGCTGTTGTCAGCAGTATACAGTATATTTAGCAAAGTATATTGAGCCAAGAGGGGCAGTAGGTGGGCAAAGAGGTTAGAAAGGGAGTTCCACCACTTCTGAGGGTCACCACATTATGGAGGGTTAGAATTCTGCCCATTTAGCAGAAGTCAAAGAGTGGGGTATAGGCCCTGAGATAGCCAGTTAGCTGCTGCTCCCATGAGATATTGTCTTGGTGGAAATTTCTCTGCCCAGCTGGTTGATATCCTGGCCAAACTGAGTGCTCTGACCTGTCTTAAAGGGGGAAAGCATTTCATAACCACCCTCCTTTGTTCCAGTGGTCCCATCACTGGAGGGAGTGTCAGCTGAGGCCTAGCCAAGGGGAGTGGAGGACCTGTTGGGATCAGGAGAGTTTCAGGGCTTAAAGTGATTTGTAACGCCTGAGGCAGCAGGATACGCCCTATTCCCAGCAGGGTACACTTTAAACCTGGAACCGCCCTAAACCCGGATTGTCCTAAACCAGGAACGCCCTAAACCCCCGATCTGCCCTAAACCCGGATCCGCCCTGGTCCTTGAGCAAGGTCACCTTACATGCAATGACACTGCAAATGACCTGGGTCATGCCGTGCGTCATTCTTACTTAGCAATGACCCTCAGCATCTCCCCCCCTTCTGATTAATTAAACAACAAGCAATGTGGCTTAAGGACCGTGCCTGGTAGGTTGTCCAATTCAACATATGGTTCTTACCCGTCATGGGAAAAACTGACCTAAGGCCTCTGTGTTTGTGAACACATGGCATTTCATCCCATTTTCCTGACATTGATGCTAAATTCTAGCTGAAAAATAGTTTAGTAATCTTTTAGAAAAAGATTTCTTAATCATGGGTTAAGAGCTACAACAGAAGAGTTAGTGAAATTCTCTCCAAGAAGCTTCCTGATAGTAAAGACTTAGCATTTCCCATAGTTACAACAGTAATTTCCCCAATATCTTGGTTTTTCTGTGTACCTTATATCTCTTTTCACTATCTGATACCACAAACCTGACAATTTCTGCTTCCCCATTCAAGCAAGTGGTTTAAACCCAAAGAGTTCCAAAGAAATGAAATCAGAGAGAGCCAGGTAGAGAGCCTCTATCTATCTGTACTGGGGAAGACTCTGACCACTAAACCCAAATAAGATGACAGTCAACTACTAGCCACCTTTGAGGGCAAAGCTATCAAGAAATGGGCGGGAATGGGATGCAGGTCTGAGTCTCTATTTTGCCCCAGGATCAGAGAGATCAGGGCAAGACCTGTGGGATGCATCTAAACAGGGATCAAAACAGGTCCTGTGAGGGAGAAGATGGATGTGGTCTTAGGGTAATCTTTTTCCTCTTGGCCCTGCCATGGAGGCTAATGGTCTGGATCCTGGTCCATCAGGGCCTGGGATAGATGAGGAAGGGGCTGTAAAGACAAGGCTCCTCTTCATTGTGCCACCACAAGAAGCAGAGCAGACAGGGTGAGAGGCGAGCACAGACATGCACCTGGATGTGACCTAGCTCATAGTGGTGCTGATGCCTGGAGGTGATCTTGGAGGTTTCTGCTTGGGCAACTTTTGGGATATGGTACTAAAAGAAATGGTACCAATGCCTCTTCACACGGGTTTGCCCTTCAACTTGTGTCCCTTGGTCCTCTTGGAAGTGACCTAGTAGGGGCACCACAGTGTATAGGCCCAAGCTTGCCCCACAGCACTATCTGGTTCTTGGCTCCCTTTACTTTTAGGACAGATACTTGTTGCCACCATGGCAGATATCAGATCTGGGGACAAGTCTATCCTCCTGGTTCCCATTGAGGTGGCTGACACTTCCAACCTGGAGGCGGGCTGTGCTTTGTTTAGCACATGTTGACCAGGGAGTCTGTTCTTGGGGCCAACTCTGGCCATAGCACTGGGCCTTTGTGTGGCAGCTACAGAAGCAGAGGCAGATTCAGTAGATGTACCAGTGGGCCACACAGCCTGGCTGACAACAGAAAGTGTCTAGGTGCTCACATGGGTACCCAAAGTGGAGTTTCTGGGTGTGTAAGCTCCAAGGGCTGACAGAGTTCGCCTGCCCAAGTCTGTTTGATCTTCAATAAGGGTGGAACCCTTGCTGGAGCTATACCTGGATACAAACTGGAGAAATATGGGACAGGTGTAGGCCCTGTTCTTCTGACCATTTGACGAGACTGCTTCAAATGTTAGGTGATTTACCAAACCCTTGAGAGTGGAAGTGTCCATGGCTGAGATCCTATGGCCACTCTTGTGGTTTGGGCCCTGGAGAGAGGGGAGGAAGCTCCCACCAGAGCCAGTGGGAGAACCCCAGGAGAATGGGCCACTGAGCATGGAGCCAAGCTTGCCATTTCCTGGACAAAGGTCAGAAGCAGCAATTGGCAGGCTGGGGAAGAAAGGGATGATGAGTGGCTCACATTCCAAGGGGTGAGAGTGCTCTGGGAGGAGAGAGCAATCCACCCACCACATTGGACTCAGAGACTCCAATATGGAGGTACCAAGGATGGTGGAGAAGGCAGAAGTGTCCCTTTTGTCTGAAGCCCAAAGATGTCACTTACCTGTCCCCTCCTCATGCAGAGAGGGCCCCACAGGGACTAGGGAGCATGGTACAGCTGTCCCAGAGGACCTGAGCCTCACTTCTCAAAGCATTGTTGATGTGCTACAGAGTCTTCTCTTGGTCTAGGTCCCCAACAATGACTAGAAATGCCAATTCCAGAGGTGACAGCAGTCTCTGTGCAAGGGCACAGCTGGAGAGGAATCTTTTGTTTACCTGGCCTACAACTGTCAACCATGGGTGAGCACTTCTTCCACAAAGCTGGCTGCCCTGCTGTCTGTCTGACATCTTCTTGCACTGGCCTTCTTTCAGGCAGTCTCTGAGACTGAAGAAGGAGCCTGGGAGCCCTTCTCCTTCATTTCTGAGGATGCCAGGGGCAGTTTTCAGTTGGATGAGCCCCAATCCCTCCTCTTCAGTGGTGGGAAATCTCAAGTGGAGCTGTATGAGCTGGTGATGGCCTTTTGTTCACACAGGAGGCCCTCCATCTTGGAGCTCTGGGCCTGAAAGTTTCTCAACAGGGCCCCAGACCTGGGCACAAAGGAAGACTGGCCTCCATGGAGCACCAGGAGCCTAAAGGCAGACTGTGTACTCCCAAACCATTTGTGCCCCCCTACTGCTGCTCTCTGACTTCAGGGTCTTCCTCCTGCTCAGCCACCCCTTTGCTTCTGTCTCCTGGAGCTGTGAACAGACTTTCCAGTGCAAGGGTTGGGCAGGCCAAGGTGTTGCAAGCTGCCAAGGCCTGCTCCTTTGCCAAACAAGGTGTCAGTTTGCTCAGTAGGTGATCTAAACTACAGGAAATCTTGAAAGGGGCAGCGGGCAGCGACAAATGGAGACAAGCTGTGTGCATTGAGGTAAATGTCCCCTCTCCCAGAAAATTGTTGGGTCCATAAAATCCCTAAAAGTGCCTGTAAGGCCTTTTTACAAACCACCAATGTACAGTGTCAGGATATGTGAGGGATAGCCCACTTGCCCATGGGCACCAGCAGTTAAGCATGGCCAGCCAGTGGGCCCTTGGAAAGTGTAGTAAGCAGATTACATGCAGGACCCTTTTGGCAGATGGTCCTTTCCCCCAGGGTCAGGGGCAGTAGCAAGGGGCAAAATTTGCCCAGGGGACTGCCCAGGCAACAATTGGAGAAAGTTTGATTCTGGAGTTCCAGAGTGAGCACAGATGGTCTTTCTTCAGGAGAACATGCAATATTTGGCCTGTTGCCAGGACACATGTTTGGAAAGTATAAGCAAAGAATGGGCATGTGGGCAGAAAATCAATGACCAAGGGCACAATATACTGATATGCCAGAAAGGGGCACATATGCAAGGTAAGTGTGTTTACACAGATGCAGGAAGGAAGGATGGATTGTGTGCATATGTTTTTGCTTTCATGTGGCCTGATGAGACAACATGGGCTAGTGGATCCCACAGGCCCAATGGCAATGCATGAGGTCTCCACATCTCCTGGGGAGGATGGAAGATATTGGTATTGAAGGCCAGCAGCTCTTGCAGTAGCAGAGAAACCTCTGCCCATGGCTGGGCCCTAGAGCTGTCAGAGAGCTCTCAAGGATGATCCACACCATGCACATGAGGAAACACTGGGAGCAGGGTTACTGGCATAACAGCAACTGCATGAGGAGACAGCTTTAAGATAGGGCCTGTGTGTCCTTCCATCCATGTCCTTGGAACACTAGAGGGAGCATCTGTGGGATCAAAAGTGCAAGTACCACCCAATGTTGGCTAGGGTGACAGCTGAGGGGTGGAGCATGGCCTGCTGGGAGGACAGCTTACCCTGTGACCCACAATCTTTTTTCTAGGTATTAAAGGCAGAAAAGCCAACTTTGTGTCCTCACGAACACATGTATGAATGTTTGGGCAGCTTTCTTTATATCTTCTAGATGCTGAGGATCTCCAATTTGTCAAGTGAGTTTATCATCAGGGTTCGGCTTTCTGGAAACAACAGTAGGTATCCAAACTATTTCACCATCCTGTAGGAAGTCTTATTTGCCAAGGTAAATAAAATACAGAAACCTGTACACACATGGACATCACTTTGCCATCCACTCTCTGTCAGAGTTGGCATTCTGTTAGCTTTGTATGAGTTGAACAGCACCATGTCAAAGTTAGTTATAAAGCTCTAAAGCTTCCCATATTGCCTGTGCATCTGTCTCATCTGGGAGTGAGTCAGGCCTTCTGAAGCCACTTCCACATCTAGCTTATGCAGCGATCCACCAGGCAGTGGCCTGGGAAGGAGCCCTAGTAGGATGGGAACCAGTAGAGGGCTGGTAGGGTGTGAGGGGATAGTGTGAGAGCAGTGTGGCAGGGCCTGCAGCCACCAAGGCTGTTCCCAGTTCACAGCAGGTGAGGACCACAGTGATACCTATGGGTCCCAGGATCCTGGTGCCCTGAACTCCCCAGGGCTATCAGAGAGCTATCAGGATAGGGCTGACCAGACAGAGAGGAACTGCTGCAGGGCTCCTGGTTAAGAGGCATCTGCAGGAGGTGGCATCTTTGAGATCAGGGCCTATGTGTCCTCCTGTTCTTACCCTAGGGACACTGGAGGAGATGGCTTCTGAGAACAGAAGTATGGGTGCCACTAGATGTCTGCCTGGATGGCAGCTATAGAATGCAGCAGACCCAGCTGATAGGGACAGCTTACCTGTTGACTGCAATCTTTTCCTAGGCATTGAAGCCAGAAAAATCAGGCTCCTGTTCTCAAAAAAACTTGTTTGTGAATGTTTGAGCTGCTGTCTTGGTATCTTTAGCTATGGAGGTTCTCCAGTTTTGTCTTGAGTTTATCTTTGTTGTTTTGCTGTTTGGGGAACAATAGATGGTATCCTATTTGTTCCACAGTGTAAGAACTGTTGACATTTGACCAGTTCAATCCAATACAGAAACCTTATAGATACAGAGATCCCCTTATCCTTCACTCTTTGTAAGTTAGAGTTGCCTCTGGTGTTCATTTTCTATGAATTGAAGGGCACCCTGTCAGACTTTGTATAATTTTTCACTCTAGAACTTTCCACATTCCACAGTGTAGCACTGGGTGTTCCATCCTCCTTAGGTGTCTGGTGATGTAAGTTGATGTGAGCTGTGAGATATAGTGGATAGGCTCTCCTCACCTCTTCCCCGCACCAATCCACTGGCCCTCCCAGATACATAAGATACATCAACTTTTGGCGTGGACCCATGCTCCATCCCCTGCATGTGAATTAGTTAGGGTCATGCCCACTGGGGCTTGGCCACTCTGTCATCCCCTGTGTTGACATGGGAGAGCTGGTGCTTGTCTTTAACCTTCTTTGGGCATGGGCAGGACCAGAGTTTGCCTGACTTCCCTCAATGGGTGGTGAAATCAGGAGTTAACCAGAGAGGGGTCATGAAGTCATAACAGGTCTTAGTGTGATACTTTAAGCCCTAGGGCCTGAAAGACCCACCAGGAGAAAAAACAAGTGCAGGGTCTGCAATCACCAGGGCTTTTGAAGTGAAAGCTGGTGAATGTCAGCTTTTACAATTTTAATATCACAGTTGTCAAGTACTTTATCTTCATTTCAAGGAAGCACTATTAGTATAGTTAGACATTTGTTTTAAAGTAATCAAAATCAGGGAAGGAGGGATATTAGGGAGAAGGGATGTTGGGATGTTGAGTGGAAGTGACTTTTAGGAAGCAAAAGTCACTGATGGTTTGAGATAGGAATTGCTGAAAAAATGGAACCTTTAAGGGGGCTGACAATTTTTCCTGGCCTTTATTTGGGGTGGATATGTGATGGTTAGAATTTTTGTTAAGGAATGGCTAGGAAGAGGGAGAGCAGATCTTAAACAAATAGTTTGCATTACAAAGGGGTGGGGGTTGAATTAATACAATAGCTTCTTAGGTAATAATGATGATCTGAGAATTTAATTTATCCAAGTTGTCCCTGTACCTCTTGTCCCATGCCAACAAGGATCATTGAAGGTTTTCTGTGGTCAGAGCTCAGCAACAGCTTTTTGTTTGCTTTCTTGCCAGGACTGAGATATAACTTAATATGATTACACATCCCAGGACTGCTTTTCTTGACAAGTAACTAAAATTTTGTCAATAGTGCTTTCAAGAATGAAATTGCAAAATTGGTTAACAAGTGATTCATTTTGTCTCAGAATAGTTGTCTTCTAAAGCTTTCAAAAGAGGTCAGACTAGAATAGGATCTAGTCACCTGCCATACTGACCCTCTTTAGATATTCCTATCAATGCTTTCTATCACTTTCTCCTCTTCATAGAATCAGATAAATATAATCTAGTTGGAAAAGAAGCTGGCTTAAAATAGAAGAATAATGACAATTAGTGTTTCCAGCAGGAAACTTGGCTACTATTTATGAGGGGATGGCTCTTGTCAGCAATTTTCAGGATACTAAGCAAAGCCTATATATAACATAAGTGGGGCAGTGGGTGGCAAAAATGCTTAAAAAATGGTCCCACCATTTCTGCCATGTAATAGAAGGTTAGCGTTCTTCTCTTTAGCACGCCAGAAGATGAGAGTGTGGTGTAAGTTGAGAGAGAGTGAGTGACTGACTATGGGATCACTCCCCAAAGATATTTTCTTAGCAGGAATTTTCTGAGTGCCACCGGGGTGAATGCCCTGGCCAAATTGTTTGCCCTGCTGGGTCTTCAAGGAGCAAAGGTCTTTGAACTTACCATCCAATGAAGGAGATTTTAGGATGATAATCAGTGGCCCCATCTGACACCCAGCAGAAGCAAGTGGAAAAACTGTTGTGATCAGAAGAGCTTCAGGGTTTAAAGCAGTAGCATCATTCTATCTTCCCCTTTGACCTCTTTGCTCTCAACCAGCAGAGGCCTCTCTTTTGGTTTGTGATGCCTTAGTACCACCAGTTCAGAAGGGCCTTTATTATATAAATCATGAAAGATTGAACACATGGTATTTCATCCCATTTTCCTGATCTTTGACACAAAACTCCAGCTGTAAAATAATACAGTCATTCAAGGACCCATGTTTGCATCTAATACATACACAGGCCAGGTTGTGTTCCAGCAGTAACTCCTTTTCTTCTTGCTCACAGGTTCAGAGCTACAAGCAGAGAATTCAGTGAAAATTCTTCCCAGGAAGCTTCCTGATAGTATGGGCTCAGTGTTTCCCAACTGACAAATGACAACAGTGATCTTCTCAATACCCAGGTTCCTCTGTGTATCTCACATCTCTTCTCACCATCTGGTCCCACATATCTTTCAATTTCCACTGTTCAGAAAAAAAAAAAAGTTATAAGCCCAAAGATCTCAAACAACAAGGAAACCAGAGAGAGTCAGGCTGAGGGCCTCATGCTTCTAGTGGTTAGGACCTCAACCAAGGAGCTCAAATAAGAAAATAAACTCCTACTGTCTAGTTTTGAAGCAAAGGGGCTAAGAAAGGCAGGAAAAGAATGCCATGTCTCTGAACCTCAAGTTTCCCCAGGATCACAGAGGTCAAGACAAGACCTGTTGTATGCTTCTAAATGGGGCACACACCAGGTCCTGCAAGGGAGAAGGTGGATGTTGCCTTTGAGCAGTATTTTTCCCTCTTGGACTCCACAGGATTGGGTTCTGCCCTGGAAGAGGGTGGTCTGGTGGATGGTCCAGCACTCATGGGACCTCTCTGGTGGCAGAGCCCTGAGTAGATAAGGAGGGTGCCCTAAAGGCAAGGTTTCTCTCCACTGTGCCCCTATGAAAAGCAGAACTGCCAGGGCAAGAGGCTGGCACAGATGTGTAGATACATGAGCAGCCTTGCTTGAAGTAGAGTTGGTGCTCCAAGGTGACCTTGGGAGTTTTCTGCTAGAGCAGTCCTTTGAAGTTGGCACTAAAAGAAGAGACACTGGAGGCTCCAAGCACATGGTTTCTCTTTGTTCCATGTAACTTGGTCACAATGGAAATGCTCTGGCTTGTGGGTGTTCAGATCCAAGCTTGTCTCAGAGTGCTGTTTTCCCCTTGGGTTTCCTTCTCTTTGGGAGCAAATGCACATTGCCCCAAACACAAATATCGCATCTGGGTGTAAGTCTGTGCTCCCAGATCTCACTGAGGCTACTGCCAACAGGGATGTGCAACAGGAGGAGGCCTTTCTGGGGATAGTACTGGTCCCTGGAGATGAATTTGGGGATTTCTGCTTGGGCAGGACTTTGTGGCTAGCACTAAAAGTAGAAACCAGTGGCTGTATGCACAAGTTTGATTTTCATCATGTGTCCCTTGGTCAGTTACTCTGGCTAGTGGCACTACAGATGTTCAGGCCCAAGCTTGTCCCTTAGCACTGTCTGATGTTTGGGGTACCTCTTATTTTGGAGCAGAAACTCATTGCCGCAAAGGCATATATCAGATCTTGGGGTAGTCTGTGCTCCCAAGTCACATTTATCCTGCTGGCATGGTCATTTAACTAAAGATGGCCATTCTAGGGGTGGTTCTGGCTCCCAGAGGTGAACTTGGAGATTTCTGCTGGGGCAGGGCTTTGAGATTAGCACTAAATTTAAGGGCATTAGTGGCTCCATGCACATGTTTGCTGTTCATCGTGTGTCCCTCTGTCCCCATGGATGTGTTCTGGCAAAGGACATTGCACTGTTTAGGCCTGAGCTTAACCTATAGCACTGTCTGGTTGTTGAGGTCCCTCTACTTCTGAAGCAGATACAACATTGCCACAAAGGCAGATATCAGATCTGGGGACAAGTCTGTTCTCCTTGTCCCATTAAGGGGGCTGGACTTTCTTTGGCCCATTTTGACCAGGGCTGCCTGTTCTTTGGGCCAGATTGGCCACATCAGGGGGCCTCTGTATGGCACCTACAGAGGCAAAGATAGATGTAGTAGATGTACTAGCAGGCTATGAAGCCTGACTGATTATGTCAGGGTGCTTACACAGGTACCCAGATTGGGTTTCTGAGTGGGTAAGCCCCAAAGGACTGACTGTATTGGGATGCCTAATACTGGAGGGCCTGCAGTAAAGGGTGGGGCCATGCATAAACCTGAACTTACAATTCTCATTAGTTCTTGCATTCTATCTGCTTTTCACATTAGATGCATGTACATATTGATTATAGACTTTTGAAAATCATGGTATTATAATTCTATTATCTCTGCCACACCAAAACTTGGTTCTGAGGCTTGGCTTGCTCTCTCTTCAAACTGCATATTCTCTCTGTTAATGTTGCATGTCTCCTACTTTCTCCATTAAAGATCTAGCACAGTTGATTTAATTTCTCAGTTGGATAATCCTGAAATCATTGTGTATCTTTCTATGGTTCTAATGCTACTTTGTCTCTGCAAATGATGCTTTTTTCCTTTAAATGTGCCTTTTCACATTTAGTCCTGATGTAGACATGATGTACTGGTATGCAAACATTGAGAGAAATATGTCTTAGTTTGATGTTTTATATTTTTCTGGTTCAGATTTGGGGAGTGTTGTCCTGTGCTGTATTTTTTGTTAATAATCACTTGTGATGTTGGTTTTCCATGGGGATTTCTTCTTCATAAGGTCTGAACCTTGCGGCTCCTTCTGTTGTAACCTGCTGTTAGTATATGGAGGTCCTAGCAATGCAGGGTGAGTTGTGGAGAGAGAGGACGCCTTCTTTCATCCTGTGACTAATCTGTGAGTGAACCTGAAACCCTGGACTTCTAGAATTACTAATTTTATTTTGAGACACGATCTCCTCAGTTGTCCAGCCTGGCTTCAAATTGGGATTCTCATGCCTCAACCTCTCAAATTTCAGGGTTTACAGGTGGGTGCCACCATGCCCTGCTCATGTGCTTTTTGAGCACAATAAAAACTGGAAGTTACATATTGCTTCTCTGGGTAGTTTATAGAATTTTGTTCACACAGTACTGAAATTTATATGTATGCTTTTTTAACACTATATCTTACATGAATGCCCTGTATTTAGAGGGCACCCTTTGGGATATGTAGAAGGTCCTACTCAATCTGCCTGGAACTCTGGGTCGCAGTCCTGTTAAAGTTGTGAGAGACCCTGTAACTGCATTTGTCTCTATTATTTTGTCAGTCGTTGTCTTCTTATGTCTTACAATGCCCTAAAACCTTATGTAATATATTTTAGACTGTGATTCTAAGTAAAATTTTGGAAGCCATGTTTTGATACTGAGACTTATCTTTCTTTGATTTGACCGCCTAGAATCTCAAGAGCCAAATTTAAAATTCCAGTTTACCATTCATCCTAACTTGCATAATTGTGTTTCTTCTCCCTTCCTTCTTTTCTTCTTTCCTTCCTTCCTCCCTCCCTTCCTTCCTTTCTTCTTTCCTTTCTTCTGGTACTGGTGATTAAATTCATGGCCTTGCATACATTAAGCACACACTTTACCACTGAGTTACACCCCAGATTCTATGTATCTTTTTAAATATATTTTTCTTAAATATATTTTCCAATGTCATTATTATATTTGTTTGTTTAGTAAGCTACCTTAAATCCTTTGTGAAAAAAGGTGGGTTATAGTTTATCTATAGAAATTTGAAGCTCAGAACTCTACACAGACCCTTGATATATAATTATTAACTAATAAAATTTTATTTATTTTAAAATCTGATAACCATTCAAAATCATTGGTTCTCATTCAGAACTAAGGAACAGAGGAAATCATTTGGAAATGCATTCCAATGTCTAATTGTAAAAGTTAGTCTGTGCCCTTATTAGTTCAGGGTATAATGTATGTATTTGGAATCTAGTTTAAATAGTGAACCAAAACTTGCTGGTGCCAGACTATAAATATAGTTCCTAATTCATCACTTACAGGCATCCACTGCACCTAATTCTTGCTTTTGCTGGGTTCAGGGTTTGGCCTCCTGACTTGGGAAATGAAAAACTCTGAAATTAAAAAACTCCATTCTAAGTCACAGTTACTTCAGGAACAAGTAATAGTTGTGTGATGAATTGCTGGAGCCTCTAAATTTAGAGTTGTTGGGTTTTCAAGTTGGCAGAATGGAGAAAGTTGATTTCCTGGCCGCTCCATGTTGTGAAACCAAGAAAGCAGACAGATAGCTTCTCAGCAAGATGGGGGGTGCAGGAAAGCGGGTTTACTGGAATTTAATACTCTACATTCAAAACAAGTTGGGGACTCAAGAGATTGTATAGAATAAAATAAAGAAGGATTCCCCAGAACCACAGCCACTGCATGGCTTGAAGCACCAGCCAGGGAATAGCAACACAACATATCAAAATCTCTAGGATGCTATGAAGGAAAGTTTATTGCATTGAGCTCATTCATTAAAAGAATGGAAAGTTACCAAATAAATAACCTAAAATCGCATCTCAAAAGCCTTTGAAAAAGAAGAAAAAATCAACACCAAAATCAGTAAAAGACAGGAAATAATTAAAATCAGATCCAAAAATCAATGAAATTGAAACAAAAATAAATAAAGAAACAAAAATTTGGTTCATTGAAAAAAATAAATAAAATTTAGAAACACTTAGCCAAGCTAATAAAGAGAAATAGAAAATTCAAATTACTAAAATTCATGAAGAAAAAGGAAATATCATGAGGGACACTACTGAAATACAATAATCAGAAGGTATTTTGAAAAGCTATTCTCTAATAAAATGTAAAATTTTGTTATTTGGTTGGTTTGGTTGGGGTGGGGGGCGTCTTACACATTGGTTATGGTTATGGTTTTGGTTTTGTAGTGCTGGAGTCCAAACCCAGAGCCTCTGCACTCTACCATCTGAGCTACATCCCCAGCCCAGGTTGTACAGTTAATGAACATAGCTGTATGAGATCTGATTTAATCTCTCATTCCAGCTTCATTTTTAATTATGTGGCCCAAGGAAATCATTTTTTGTGCCTAGGAAATAGTATTTATGTAACACTAGTTAATTAACAAATAAACATGTAGTCTCATTTTATAATAAAAAGATGGTATTTGGCAGAATTTATTTATGTCAATTGTTAGAAGCTTATATAAATTCTCATGGAATTAATGTCATATAAGTTCCTTATTCAGCCTGTGAATGCATATTTACCACACAGGCCAAGTGGAAAGAGTGCCTCTGCATAAAAGTGATAGAGGATAATTTTTAATACTAGTAAGAAAATAGTAAAATTTAAATGAAGTTTTAATTACCTTGTGCCACAGTAAGATTTTATAACTGATAGGAGGGAAAATGAATCTGTCTTGGTCATTTTTTCTTTTAAATCTTTATATCCTAGAAAGTAAAAATGCTTTGTCTGCCTTTTCTGACCATCTTACCATATATGCATTTCAAGGATCACTTTATTGCATCTGTTTTCAATCTTCACAAGCCTTTTATATCACAGGAAATTGAAGCTACATATGAATCTACAAATTATTCATGTGTGCATATGGAACATTTTAGTATACATTAATCTATGATTTGCCCATCCCTCACTGTCTATAGAATGAAGTAAAAACCCTTAGAGAAACTTAATGATTTCTACCAGTCTGGCCTAACTTCCATATGAATCTTCAGCATGGGTAGAAATTATTTCTTTCAGATTTCTGCAGTTCTAAGAGACGCTTTCTATGGCAGTGGTTTGAATCCCAGCTCTGCAGATTTCTAAAATGATTAGTTTACTATGAGACTACCCTTCAGAGATCCCCAACTCCTGGAAGCTTAATTGACCAAGGGTCCAGGCTACTATGCTCTGAAACCTGTCACTGTGCTTCTGCCAACAAGACCTTTGTTCCCTCATAGCCCAGTGACTGAACATGACAGAGATACTAGGAAGGTCTGTTTCTTTTTTTTTTTTTTTTAATTTTTTATTGTTGGCTGTTCAAAACATTACATAGTTCTTGATATATCATATTTCACACTTTGATTCAAGTGGGTTATGAGCTCCCATTTTTACCCCATATACAGATTGCAGAATCACATCAGTTACACATCCATTGATTTACATATTGCCATGCTAGTGTCTGTTGTGTTCTGCTGCCTTTCCTATCCTCTACTATCCCCCCTCCCCTCCCCTCCCCTCCCCTCTTCTCTCTCTGCCCCCTCTACTGACATTCATTTGTCCCCCTTGTATTATTTTTCCCTTTCCCCTCACTTCCTCTTGTAT